>NC_092132.1:87725403-88028434 GCF_043159975.1 Macaca nemestrina
CAGGATGGTGCCATGCCATGAAGTGGAGAGACAGGTGAGAGGCCTCACCGGGAGATCATCTGCGGGTAGGGATGTTACCAAATCTTATTTGGTAATTTAATGCAGCCAGTCAGAGAGAGGCAGATATCCAGGGTAAGTGGAAAGAGGGTGAAGACTTGAAAGCCTCAGAAGACCCCAAGCGAAAGGTATTGTGCTGAGTGCTATCCACTCAAGATAACGCGAGAGTTTGGAATCATGATAAACTCTCAGAGTAACAGTTGAAGACCACGGATTGCATGAAAATGCTGAGGCTAGCTCTCTTTTCTGTCATTTGTCTGAAAACTGCTCGAGATGACTCATGGTGTCGTATTGCTCTTTATGACCACTATCGTGTCCAGTGGCCTGGCAGAGTCAGTCTTCAGCACATACGTGAGGCTGAGAGAATGAGAGGGGAGCTGGTGGTGGGTTCCTGGGAATGATCACCACTGGCGAAGGCAGGCAGAGGAGCTGTGTAAAAGGAGCTCACAGGCTGTGGACTGGTGGCGGGATAGGCACAAAAGCAGAAAAGAGGGCACCTGGAAGGAAAAGAAGCTCCCAGGGGCACATGCTGAGAGGATGGGAAAAGATGCTAGTTGTAAAGCAACTATGAGTTTGGTTATCTGGAGCCTCCCTGGTGAGAGCAATATAGGTAGGATGTGGAATCATCCTGAGAGTCATGTGGAAATGGAGGAAAAAACCAGGGAGCAAACCCAGTGGGAAGGCTGAGTTTCAGGGACTTGCCTGGGAGAATTTGTCCACATCAGTAAACTCCAGTGGAAAAGTCAAAGGAGAGAAGAGAGAAACTTGTGATCTCCAGGGATGGTAGCTGCAGTCAGCTCCTGTGAAAGGCCTCTCCTCACAGAGGAATCTATTTATTCATAGAGGTCACGAAATAAGAATAAACACAATATGTCACATCACAGAAATAGAGTAATGCTAATGTACATATAATACACTTAAATACTATTATTATATGACTATTTCACAAAAAAATGTTGTTTTGTACAAACTATGGTACATCCAGACAAAGGAATATTATTTAGCTACAAAAGAAAATGTGCTATCAAACCCTGAAAATATATAGAGCACTTTTAAGTGCATTTTGCTAAGTGAAAAAAATCTGAAAAAGCAGCATGCTGTGTCACTCCAACTTTAAGATATTCTTTAAAATGTAAAGCTACAGCAACAGTAAAAAGGTCAGTGTTGCCAGTGGTTCATGGCACCGGTGGGCTCAGGGGAGGGATAAATAGGTAGAGCCCAGGGGATTTTTAGGGCAATGAAACTGTTCTGTATGGGACTTGTATGGGACTGTCATGGTGGGTACATGGCATTGCAACGTTTGTCAAAACCTACACAATGCGCAACACGGAGAGTGAACCACAACATGAACTATGGTATGGACTCCATTAATAATCATGTATTGATACTGGTTCATCAATTGCAACAAATGTACTACACTAGCGCAAGATGTTAATAATAGGGAAACCCTGTGTGTGGGTGGGGGAGAGTATATAGGAATTCTCTATACTTTCTGCATCATTGTTCTGTAAATCTAAAACTTCTCTAAAATATAAACTCTATTAAGATATTTTTTAAAACAGCTATTTTGTATAAATATAGATTTAAACAGCCATTTTGAAAATGATATAAAAATAAGAGTTGAATAGCACTTAGGATCTTTTAAAGCAATTTTTAATTGAGATTTTGTGTATGCTAATGTATTAATAAAGGGGAAATTAAAAATGGCATGCTTTTAAATTCGATTGCTTTTTAAATATTACATAATTTACTCCAGTAAAAACTTTACTCCAATAAAAATCTTTATTTTTTTTTAGTTTTGTAATGTATATTTGTTTATTTTTGTGTTATTAATATTTTAATCATTTCCTTCTGAATAAGAGTAATAAAATCTTGCTTTGCCTATGAAAAAACATATTAGTTCACAGATTTAGGAGCTGACACTAGCTATTTCACCCTTGGCTCATGAGAAGAGATTTCATTTTAATCCTCTTAAGTAAATGAGCTCTGACAAACAGATATGCTTTGTAAGATGTGTGCAGAACCCTTAAATTGAACGATCACTTTACATGAAAATTCATAAAGTGCTACAAACTGGAACCAGTATTTCGTCTAATTCAATACCATCATCAAAGTGTCTGCCAATGAATAAACACTTATATAAAGGATGTGTTTGTATGGCCAACTTTTATCTCTGATAAGAGGGAGAGTTAAACTCAGCATCCACTCAGAAACCATGTTGTACATCTCTGTCATTCTTTCATGACAACTAGTAAAAGAAAGGAATGACCAGTCCAGGCAAATAACCCAAAATATGTGTTATATTCCAGTGGAGAGAAACTTATTCTAAAATTCAGGTATTCTCATGGTGCTGTACTTTGTAAATAGTGAGGAAAAAGACAGTACATCATGATTAATCCAATGCAGAACAGTAAGGAGTGTTTATGAATCAACATGCCAATCACTGCCCAGAAATTACATGATGGTGGGAGAAAACAGTGAAATTCAATCATGATATCACAGCAGTGTCAGTGCGTGGGACAGCCTCATCAGCTCCTTCTGGCGTTTCACCATCTTCAACTCAGGAAAAGCCACTGTCTCCCATGAGAGATCAGGCCAAGGGCCCCTTTCTGTCATCTGCTGTTCATTTGGCAGCTGCTGGGTGTGCCTTCTGAGGACCCATCACGCAGCCTCTGATATTATGAGGTGTGCTTACATTTGGCTCTGAAGCTTGCTGCTGCACAAGCTGATTTAATTCCTTCAGTTTCTTTCTCTGGCACAGAAAGAATTAAAAAAGACATAATTATATTCATTTAAGAAACTCCTTTTCTTATTTTAAATGTGGGCACAACACTATACTTCTCAGAGAAGTGGAGAAATAGAAATAGAAATGACCTATTTGTGTTTGTTTGTAAATCGCCCAATTTTAATGAAAACATATGCAATAAAGCTGCTTGTGTCATCAGTGCATGGTTTGTGGCTAGAAGTGGAAACCTCCTGGGCTCTGTCTTGGATACCTTCAGCATCTCACTCTAACTGGAGAAAACCTACCCACGTGATTCCTATAAAGCATGCTCTGAATGGAACTTCCCTCTGGGGTGTCTTAAACTAGCTCAGCCCACGACTTGCCAGACTCTCCCCTTTAAATCTTCCAACTTGAGCTGCGGCTGATTTGGGGTGGAACTACAGACGAAAACAGATATATACTTGGGGTGACCTTTTGTCAAGATCTCAAGGCAAGCTGAGTTCAGAAACTCACACACCCTTTTCACATTAAGAAAATTAACTTGGCAGAGGTATATGAAGCATCTCACAAATCCAGGAAGACAGAATTGACGTTTTTAATGAATCACAGTCTGTGAATCAGCAGTCGACTGTGGCTACCTGTCAGCTCCAAATAACAGAATTCTAATTTTGTAGCAGCTGGAGACGCAATTTCAAAGTTTTCTTCCAATTACAGAATGCCCAGAGCTCTCAGGATGGAGTCACCTTTGGTGTCACACACTTACAATATTTGTAGTTCAAGTTAAAACAGGGCCAGTGGTCAACAGCCCTTCAGATCCCCCAAAGCAAAGCAAACAATGCCGTGCTGCATTTATGCCGCTATAGATGAAGACACGCATTGCATAAACCAGAAATCGCTAGACTGCAGTGTAAATGCACTAAAATATATGTTGGTCCTGATCAAAGCCACTGTTGATTAATTGGATATACCAATGTTTCCCAGCCTACAAAACCAGTGGCAATCTTGCTTTGCCTGGTGGAGATGATGGGGAGAAGTGGACACTGTATCATAGCAGAAAGAGCACCTCCTTGACTTAACCATGGCACAGCTTTTGCCATGTGCTCTATACTATGGCTCTCGGGGTAGTGTGATTGTTTTCTGTCCTTTACTTCTATCACACTTTGGGTACCTCAAGAGGGGTTACTGACCTAGTAACTGTTATAAATAGTATTTATTGAGTGCAAGTATTTAACAAATGTATCTCATTTGACCCTCAATGTGTTACCCTATTTTGCAATTGCAGCAATGGAGACTTAAAGAGGTTAAGTGACTTGCTCAAAGTAACATGGATCAGGTTATTAAACTTTAGCTTGCATCAGAGACCCCAGAAGGGCTTATTAAAATTCAGATTGCTGGGCTCCACCTCCAGAGTTTAATTCAGAGATCTGGGCTGGGGCCAGAGAATTTGCATTTTTAACAAGTTCCCCTGTAAGGCTGATTCTGGACCAGGATCACAGTTTGAGAACCCCTGGCCTAGATGATTAGGGGCAGACATGGTCCTCTATCCTGCATCTGGGTGACTCTGAGGCCCATACTTGTTCCAGAGCCCCAGACTCACCCACGGTCTCCATCTCTCTTGCGCAGCCTGAGCGCCCATTACATGAGAGGCTTTCAAGAAATGTGAATTGACCTTCTGTCCCCACCTGTCTCCCCATCTGCAACATCCCCTGTTCTTTTTCGCATTTACTCCTTCAAGTGTCAAGTTTCAAATGTCACTTCCTCAGAAAGGCCTTTAATAAAATAATGTATAAGCGAGCATTCACTCAAGTTTATCTGTGAAATGTAAGTCTTCCTCCTCAAACCCCAATGCCCACGAGTCTCTCGTCTTCCCTGTTCTTCTCTGAACAGAATCATGTCCCCGCATGTAGCAGAGTACTTGGCACTTAGGAGATACTCAGAAAATTAATCCATGAGTTGAATGACAGAAACTGAGAGATCTGGTCCTAGTTTTGATATCTGTGAGTTGTGTGGAATTGAGTCAATGCCTTGATGTTCCCAAATCCTAAATCTCTCACTTAAAACATAGATAACATTGTATGAGGACGATTTTTAACAAGCTCATGAAGTGAAAGTGATGCTTTAGAAATGATCTCAGCTCCCAAACTGATGAGAGCTTACAGTTGACACTCAGTAGTTGCTGGTTGAATTGAATTCGATTTGGCTCATTTAGATAGAGTGATTTTACTCTATCCAAGAAACTGAACTTTAACAGTTATTCATTTGGGGACATCAAACATCTCTGTTGTTGGTTATGTCTTAGGGGGCTTAGAAGTGGTTCCACCACTTTCTGATATCCTTTTCATCGCAAAGAGTAAAACAATGCCAGTCACCTTTAAATGTGTTAGAGCTACATGTCACGTGCCTTAAACAATGATGTGATAGGACTTTATTTGCCAACTGAATTCCTTCTCATAAAGCTCTGTTGTGGGTTGAAATGGGACATTAGAGTGTCTTTCTAAGGCTTCCCACACCTATTAGCAATATGTGTAAGCAACTAGCCTATTTATAAAAATCATCTTCTGAAAAATCCATGAGCAGAAGCAGATAGAGAACAGAAAGATTAATTAAAATACAGTGGAGCTCTCTTTTTAACAGGAAATGAACCATTTCCTATTTTTAGTTTACAAACACCCACTCTAAATAGCTAGCATATGTCAAATTACACACGTGTCAATGTACACAATTACCAACAATTCATTTTAAGTTCCTCCATATTTATAACCTATGCCATTGCTCATGTTATATTTTACCTACACAGAATGACACAGTTGAAAGCAGAGAAATTTGTGATTCTCCCTTGGCAGAGTTTAAGCAACCCTCAATCTTAATGTTCTCCACTAAACAACTAGCTCAAATGGTGGAAACTCCATTTCTGTAAACATTTTTCCTAATGGGGTGATGGTGTTTACACAACTCAGGGCAGAATCTTTCAACTTTGTCTTTTCAGGACAAACCCATGCTTGGACAACAGCAGGTGGGCTCTGGATAGCACACACCTCAATGCTGCCAAAGGGGAAAGAAGGTTTGTGTTTCCTATCTGAGAATGTGGCCTTAGAGATGATGCTGGTGGAAAAGTCCTTTTTCTGGCTTTTCTTTTCTCTTAGAAGCCAAACCTCACAGGTGTGATCACAGGGCAAGAAAATAAGCAGGCTCAGGCTAATGTGAATCCAGGCACCTGTTCAATACTTTGGCCCTGGAGAAAGAGAAATACTGAGAGATATATTCACAGACTACGCATGGTATGCTCTTCTCAAGTTTCTGATTTACAAAGTTAGCTGTCAGGAGATTGAGCAGAGAGTGACTGATTGCAAGCTGTGATGACTGCCATATCTCTATGTATTAGAACATGGGTAACTCCTCAACAATAAGTTGTTGTTGTTGGTTCTCAATCAAAGAAGAAATGTAGCTAATGTATTTGAAGAAAGATCATCTTGAAAGAGCAGTGTTCAAAAATCCATTTCAATCCATAAAGATAACAAAGTATTGAATTTCTGAATCACCCATGGCTGAGTAGCTTTAACTAACTTTGCAGATGTTGTGAACGAGCTCTCCAAGCATCTGGGAACTGAGCTGTACCTTCCGTTTTCTGGAGGAATAGGGAAACCAGGCAGGTTAATGCCTTTCCTGACGTCCCAGAGGAGGTCAGTGCCTGAGCCATGATTTACAGCTTGACTTCCTAATTTAGGGGAAATTCTTACAAAATCAGGCCATTCTTATGATATGGAAACCTTGGAGAACGTCAGGAACAGGTGTCCCGCAAGGCAACGAAGAGAACTTGAAGTTAATTCCAGGCTCATTAGTGATATTCTCAGTAAAGAAGGACGCTGAGCTTAGCTTTTCACTGTTGCTGATGCAGAAAAGGAGTGGAAATGCACACAGTGCCTGCCAACTGTTTCTTGCTGACTCAGGAAGTTCTTAGTTCAACCACTTTCAGTTGCCTTCCTTCAGATCCCCTGTGTTTTGAAACAAGACCTTCAGTGACACTGCTTACACCCAGGAGCAATTTGAGTGCTATCAAATATTCCATCTACTGACAATGAAGGATGGGGCATCCACACTTGCCCTTCAGTCCCTTTGTCAATATTAGTGCCTCCCACTGCAGGAGGCCGCAATTTCATAGAAGGGGGCCATGGAATCTATTGGCAAGCACACATTGGCCAGAGAGTGCCAGTGCACGGGCCCCATTTGGAGCTGGTGTGGGGAGCAACATGCTGCCGTGGAAAGAGTCACAGACCAAGGAGGGGAGCCAGGCCTCAGGCTCCTGCCAGATGGCCATGCACAGAGAGGCCTGTCGTTGGTGTCTGAGTTCCTAGTTCAGTGTGCCCTCCTTTCTGTTGTCCTCGCTAACCTCTTCTCTCCTGTTTTCTCCTCCTCATACTCCTTCCTCTCTTCACATTCACTTTCTATGTCCCTTTCCACCCTGCCTTTAAGGCCACATTTCCCTGGTGCCCCTTTTCTAAGCTAACCTCATCCTGGCTCCCATATGAGCATATGCCGCTGGGTGCTTCAGGGTATCCACATGTACTTTTCTCCGACATAGTGCTCTCAAACAGAAACTTGCCTGTAAGATCGAAAATAAATATGAACACACATGCTATGGAGAGAAAAAAGCTTTGAATATGTTTTTTAAGAAATCTTAGTCAAATACAATTTATCAGATTTTATTTGGCAAGGAACAATTCACGAATCAGACAGAACTCAGAACTGGGAGAAGTTCCTAGAGCTCTGCCCAGCAGCATAAGCAGTGACCTTTTATAGGCTGCATACAGAAACAAAGCAGAGAAATCACCTGGTTGGCTATAGCTAGATATTTGCCTTTTTTGTGAGTGGTGGGATGAATTTGCTGCCTGTGACTGGCTGAAATCTGGCTATTTGTTCCAAAAAATATACCACTAAGTTAGGTTTCTGTTAGCTTATGTCCTAAGTTAGGTCATAGTTTGTTAAGTAGGAACTCAAAGTATGAAGATAGTCTCAGGCTAATGGCCTCCTGCTTGTTTTTCTTTAAAAAAAAAATATAACATATATCTATGTGTTATCAGTGTTCATCTCTGGATATTTATTCTCCTTTTTATATAATTTTCTTTAACGTTCAATTAAAAATTTTAAAAAAGCAATGTACTCAGCCATTTCCTTGAAAAATCACAAGGTCAGGAAATCGAGACCACCCTGGCTAACATGGTGAAACCTCGTCTCTACTAAAAATACAAACAAATTAGCTGGGCATGGTAGCAGGCACCTGTAGTCTCTGCTACTTGGGAGGCTGAGGCAGGAGAATGGTGTGAACCTGAGAGGTGGAACTTGCAGTAAGCTGAGATTGCACCACTGCACTCTAGCCTGGGCAACAGACTGAGACTCTGTCTCAAAAAACAACCAAACAAAAAATTACAGAAAGTAAACACCTAACTCTTTCTGAAATTATTTTTACCAAAGTTTTTTGTTTCTTCAGCAAAAAAAGTAACATTTTATTTGAAGGCATTTTCCATGTAAAGATTTTTGCTAAAATGCAGTCTCCATCATTCCAATTATTGCTTGGTAAACACTAAAAAGAAATATGTATATTGGGTAAATTTCAATTAAACCTAGTATTTAGTTTAGTAAATACTAAGTGTGCCTGAGACATACCTGTTTTATTAAAACAGAGACACTGCATACTGTATTATGTGGAGATTTGAGATAAATAGTCAGTGAGTTATTTTCCCCTGCCTTTTACTGTGCAAATTTGAAAATACAGAAAAAAAAAAATAGAAGTCTATGAAAATGACCGTATACCAGCTACCCAGAAAATTCTAACTTACATTTTTCTTTATGACATATCTGTAAATTTATATATACCTCTATTTATCCATCAGTCCATCCTTTTAAAAAAATAGTACTAATTTTGAGCTGTAACACCCTTTCAGAGAGAAGTGAAACCTTAAGAAGCTAGCAAAATGCTTTGGCCAATATGCATACCAAGCAGAATAAGTTGTCTAGAAAATACTACTTGAACCTTTATTTATTTTATTTTATTTTTTTTGAAATGGAGTCTCGCTCTGTCACCCAGGCTAGAGTGCAGTGGCATGATCTCAGCTCACTGCAACTTTTGCCTCCTGGGTTCAAGTGATTTTCCTGCCACAGCCTCCTGAGTAGCTGAGATTACAGGTGTCCACCACCACACTTGGCTAATTTTTGTGTTTTTAGTAGAGACAGGGTTTCACCATGTTAGCCAGGATGGTCTTGATCTCCTGACCTTGTGATCCGCCCACCTCGGCCTCCCAAAGTGCTGGGATTACAGGCGTGAGCCCGGTCTACTTGAACATCTTAATTCTATCTTTCCACTGTTGAATTTGATTTTAACTGCCCAGTTTTTAATATCTCTTTTTCTCTTTGCTCTAATGTGTTTTGTTTGTCCTATTCATCTTGTAATAAACACTCTCCTTTCTTTGAACAAAAGGAAATGATTTATGAAAATATATAATTTGTATAAATTATATTTTCACTTTGCTTTCTCTGATTAAAAATAAGTGGTTTCTGACAAAATACAGTTTTAATTAATATTAGTAGATAATATTTTATATGTAATTTAAGAAAAAAAATCTTTTTATTAAAACATAGTCATTGCTATCTCCTTAGTACACATCAAGCATTTGCAATCTTTTTATGTATACCAGAACCCTTTATAAAATTATATGCTTGAATTCTACATAAGAACATGAGAATTTTAGGCCCAGCTTTTCCTCTTGTCTCTATCTAACCCATTCTCCATTCATTCATTCATTCTTCTTCTTCTTTTTATGAGATGGAGTTTCACCCTTGTTGCCCAGGCTGGAGTGCAGTGGTGTGATCTCAGCTCACTGCAAACTCCACCTACAGGGTTCAAGCGATTCTCCTGCCTCAGCCTCCCAAGTAGCGGGGATTACAGGCATGTGCCACCACACCTGGCTAATTTTTCTATTTTCAGTAGAGACAGGGTGTCGCCGTGTTAGTCAGGCTGGTCTCGAACTCCTGACCTCAGGTGATCCACCCACCTTGGCCTCCCAAAGTGCTAGGATTACGGGCATGAGCCACCAGCATTCTTCTTAAAAGTGGTTTGTATTATATCATTTTCAGCTTAAAACTCTCATCAGCATCCTCTCATAGCAATTAGAATAAAATCCTAATCCCTTATCATATCCACAGGTCCTCTGAGATCAGACTATGTTCTCTGCAGCCCGGCCTGGGTACTAGTCCTTTGCTCACTACACTTCACCTCACACTCTCCCTTGGTTTCAACAAACCAAATTTCAAAGACTCAAGTTTCAAAACTCAAATCTTGGTCCAGTCACAGGATTTTGCACACACTGTTTGCACTGTCTGAATAATTATGTGCTTGACTTCTTCACGTCATTTACTTAAATATTAACTCCTAGGTGAGAATTTTTCTCATCATCTCCCCCAAAGCACTTCTCTATGCCTTTTGTTGCCTTCATAATATAGCCTTTGTGATAACTTGCATCTATTTTAATTATCTCTTTACTTATTTTTGTATGTTTCCCCTGTGAAAAGGCAAAGCTTCTATTTGTTTTGTTTATTACAGTAATCCGCACCTTTAGAAGGATGTTTGGCACATACTGGCACACAGGGAATATTTGTTGGATAAATAAGTTGCAATAGTCATTCACTTTTGGATTTGAGTTGTGCAGCTACTTTAAAACACTTGGTGTATGTGTGTTGTTTTCCCAGATATCTCCAAATGCTAGTTTTCATCCAAGTGGTTTGTTTTACAAAGTTCACATAGATAATCCTTGAAAATGCAGATTCCTTGAAATTTTGAAATAGCAGTCTTAAGGAGAGATTCTGGAGTCTGAATTTTTAACAAACTTCCCAAGTAATTCTTATGTGCAGGCAGTTTGTTGACTACAACCTCTTACAAATTCTTACTATGCGATTTTGAAAAATAAATAATAAGTGATCAATTGCTAGCACCATTTCTGGAAGAAAAGTCAGCACTTTGGACGCATTGAGATCTAACTATGCCTACCAAGTAATTTTTGCCCTGAATGTAGAAAATGGAAGGAGCTACACAGAAAGTGTGCTTTCATGTTATCTACCTTGCCCATGATGACTCAACTCACTCCAAGTCCTCAGTGAAGTTAAGATGAGTTGGAATCTTTATATTTTAATCCCTTTCAATTCAGAAATAATACTGCTGGTGAAAAGAGAAAAACTCGCTCCTGCAAGAACTAGTGTTATGTAATAAGTGTAGTCGGTTGTATTATGTAAGAGCTAATTTTTTTTATTTTCCAAATAGTCAAAAGGATGTCATGATCCTCATTCTCCAAAAATTGTTCTCATGCATTAGAAATAATTTAAAGGTTAGAGTATTTGCATTCTGAATACAATTGCTTGATTTTGTATGCAGATGAGTGTAACATAATAATAGCACACAATAAAATATAGTATATATTTTATACACAATGCATATTAAATGTATGTTGGGTTGTACTAAAATCTGTTTCTACCCACAGAATACTTCTGATACCAAATGAGTGGGAATTTTGGGGTTTGGAGTGCAGTGGCATAATCTTGGCTCACTAAAATCTCCGTCTCCCGGGTTCAAGCCATTCTTGTGCCTCAATCTTCTGAGTAGCTGGGATTACAGGCACCCACCACCATGCCCAGCTAGTTTTTCTACTTTTTTTAGAGGCAGGGTTTCACCATATTGGCCAGGCTGGTCTCGAACTCCTGGCCTCAAGTGATCCACCTGCTTTGGCCTTTCAAAGTGCTGGAATTACTGGTGTGAGCCACTGCACCCAGCACAGTGGGTTTCCCCCCTCACCCCACTCACACCAACAACCAATTCACAAACTGTCTGGACACCAACTGTTGTTCTATAATTTAATTCAATTCTGACACCACCTGGAGTTAGCACCAGAACCTAGAAAGCCAGAGCTGAGTCCTACAAGGCTGCCCCCACTTCAGATGCCTGTTGCAAGCCCCAGACCAAGATCAGATCAGCTGGACTGATCGACCAGCTGTAAACTCAGGCGGTTCCCACAATTCCCTCCTCAGTTTTAATAATTAGCCATGATAGCTCACAGAACTCAGGAAAACACTTTATATATATTGGCATATTGGAAAGGATGTTATGAAGGATACTGCTGAACAGTTGGATGAAGAGTTTCATACAGTGAGTTCTGGAGTGTCTGTCTTGTGGTTAAGGTGCATCACGCTCTCGGCATGGTGGCAGCATTAACTTGCCCAGTAGCTCTCTGTCATCATGAAGGGGCTTTTATGGAGATTTCATCACCTATGTATGGTTTATTATTAACTCAATCTCCATCCTCTCTCCCCTACCCAGAGTTTGGGGAGAGTGGGGCTGAAAGTTCTAGGTTTCTAACCAAGGTTTGGTCTTTCTAGTAACCAGCTTTCATTCTAAAGCTATCCGGAAGCCCACCAAGAGTCACCTCATTAAAACAAAGGATGCTCCTATCACCCAGGAAATTCCAAGGGGTTTAGGAGCTCTGTGTACGATTCCCCTGTCACTCCCATTGCTTAGGAGATTACAGGGTCTCTTTGTCAGGAAATGGGGACAAAGATTAAATAAATATTTCTTCTTATGCCACAGGTTGGCAGAAGACCACTCTAGATCCCAAAGGGAAGTAATTCTGGATTAAGAATTAACAATTAGGCCGGGGCAGTGGCTCACGCCTGTAATCCCAGCACTTTGGGAGGCCAAGGCGGGCGGATCACGAGGTGAGGAGTTTGAGACCAGTCTAGCCAACATAGTGAAACCCCGTCTCTACTAAAAATACAAAATAGCTGGGTATGATGTTGTGCTCCTGTAATCCCAGCTGCTCGGAAGGCTGAGAATCATGTGAACCCGGGAGGCGGAGGTTGCAGTGAGCCGAGATGGCGCCATTGCACCCCAGTTGGGGCAACAGTGTGAGACTCTGTGTCAAAAAATAAATAAATAAATAACAAAAAACCATTAACTCTAGACGAATCCTTAGGACTAATTCTTGTCAGTCTAATTCTCTCATTTTACAGACGAGGAACTGAGACTAAGGATCATGTCGTGATTTTCCAAGGAAATGCCACAGAGAATTGGCCACATGCCTGTAAGGAGGGAAGCACAGGCTTCAATACCCAAGCCGGGTGCAGTCCATGCGCGCTGATACGGAGGCTTCAGGGTTTAAAGGGAGACTTCACATTTTAATTTGTCTAGCTGAGCTCCGGGCTGGCAAGTTGGCATTTCAGTTTAACCCAAGGCCTTCTTGTTTCTGAAGCCGTAATATTGCTAGACTTTTTTTCTGAATGCTGTATAAATTGTTTTCTTTGGCTCTATCTCAAACCCAGTAGTTGGAAAAAAATGTTTTCCCACTCATTTAATTAAAAAGGTCCAGAACATGTACCCAAAGAGATTGGATTTCATCTTAGGTTAAAATCTCACTGAATGCTGCTTGCCTTTTTGAACACGTGAGTAACTTAGCTCTTTATTAAACAGAAACAATTATATCAACTCCTTTCTTCTACTTCCCCATCCCACTCCCTTTCACCTGACCTTAAAATAATTTTATGTATAATAGCCCAAAAAGACCTGTGTTTAAAGGAAAGCAACAAAACAAAACTTCACAAATTAAACAGTGTGATAGTGGTGAGAATGTAAAATAATTGCAGCAATATTATGGTTATTATCATTCTGACTTACTAAGTACCCAAGTGCTTACTTGGTGTGCTGGGAACATCCACCATGTCCCCCACACATGAGATCATCAATGACAGTTTGAGTCATAAAGTGTGGTTTTATTTTCCAGCCTGTTTGAGGATGTGAATATATAATTCCAGTGCAAACATTCTCAACCTCATACCTGTTTATTTTAGGAAATAGCATGACAGGCTACAACTCAGAGTTAATTGCAACAAACAAATGACAGATTGTTCAAAAGTAGGATACATGCCAGAAATACAGATGACTAGGTCTTATGTGTCTCTATGTTAGATTTTCTATAGCCTTTGATTTTGCCTTCACCCTTTAATGATTTCTTTCACAGATCACCAGATGCGGCTCTTACAGCTTTTAGTGAGAAGACAAAGAATATCTCAGCAGTGGAGGCTGTGAAGTTAGACACATCTGGGCTTCAATCGCAACTTCATCAAGCCTCGGCTTTCACCCCAAGCAAGTTATTTAATTTATCTAAATCTCAATTTCCTAATCTGTAAAACAATATTATGCATCTTGTAAATTGCTATTAGGATTAACTAAAATAAAATATGGAAAGGACTTATCTTTGAACCTTGCAGGGAATAAGCCTCAATAAAATTATAATATTTCGAAAGTCTCTGAGGCAGTGACTTTTCTTGTTGTAACAACATCTGATGTCAAAGAACAAGTGGGTTTGTAATTATATCAGATTCTCCTGGTCAAAGCAGTCAGTCATCAAAGCATTTATATTTCCATTAGGTGAAATCCACTGAGAAATGACTTTACAATTCAGATTATCACCAACTATAGAAATTTCTAAAATAATAAGCAAAATTTTCTTGTGGCTTCAAAGAACTTATTTGACAAATAGCTAAGTTTTATCCTTTCATTGAAAACAGGCTTACCAAGCATTTTGGTGTTACAGGACATTTTACGGTTTCAAAATAGGCATTGTATTTGGGCATTTTGCTAGGTCATTGAGCAGTAAACATTATCCATAATTTTCTGAGACAATAGTTAAAATTTGGCTCACTCTGGGTGCTCTTTTCCAGACATCTTGGCAAACCTGAACTTTCTCTAGAGATCCTGGTTGGAGGGAAACATGAAAATGGCATTACTTCTATTGTAAAGGGCAATTGCTCTCCAGGCTTTTTTGTGTGTGTAATGGAGACACAGTCAATATGAATAAGGGAAAATTGGTAAGGCAAACTTGGTGGTTAATTGCCAGTGGTATTCTGGAATGACAGTCTTAGGTTTGAATTTGTTTGTGAAAGTAGAGGGAGAGCATGTCGTTGGAGAAAGAAGGTGGAAAATACTTGGTTCAGAAAGCAAAACCTTAGCCTTAGGGGGCTTTCAGGTGGCCTGGGCTAGAAATGTGTGTAAACAACTCAAAGAGGTTCCAGGATGCCTGCCACAGTAGTTCCAGGACGCCTGTCCCAGCGGCTGGCCCTGCTTCACTCCCACCTGCTCTTCTTCTCTCAGGTCAGATACCATCCCTTGGAGGCTTTTCCAGAATACCCGCCCCACTCCTCATAGCTGTGTGTTTGGTTACTCTCATAACTTGTTATTAACACTCCATTACTGTTGCACTTAATTGCATTTACTGTAGTAACTTGTTGACCTGTTGGCCTCTCTGCCCAGACTGTAAGGCAATGAAGAGTAAGAGCATGTACTTGGCATATTTTATGTTCATTAGAGGTAGAAGGGAGCGAGCTGAGGGCAACGACAGGAGACAGGGAAGGAATAGAGGAAAATAAGAAAACAGGGAGGTCTCAGGTAAGTGATGACTGATTTCCATGAAAGGCCAAACCTCCTGGTTTCCATTATGCAAGTCTCTATATGAGTGAGACAGAGGCAGAGATGTGGAAAAAGAAGTGTCACACTTTCGGGTCACCTCTAATTGATCAGATGATTTCTTTCCCGCTAGTGTCAAAATAAGAAATTTTTTTCAGATCAAGATAATTTTTTCAAAGAAAGCATGTATAATTTCACATTTTAAAAAAGTGTTACTATATCTATTCATTGCTAACACATAGAGGTCTGTCTGTATTTAATGAATCTTCTATTCTCCCCTGCCTCATTCAATGGGTAGCTGTCCTGGTTTGTTTTTTATTTGCTATGCTCATTTAAGGAGATTAAAATACTTCAGTATAAATACCCACTGGCTGTAAATATCTTGAAGCTTCTGTACTTGACTCAGGGAATGTCTGAAATTTATTTGTAAATGGGAGCTATGGAAGATCATATCAAGGGGCCTCCAAGCTACCAGAAAGGCTGCCTTCCCTCTGAAATGAGAACTGGAGGTCCAGTCACCAGGATAGAAGCCACCGCAAGGTCCTGGGTGTGGGGTGGCACTTCTAGAAAATTTGACAAGTTTCATCACATGGGGCCATTAGGATTTTCCCGTTTTATTGCCCTTGACATATGTCACTCACAGTTGTCCCCTCCCCCAACTGCAGGACAATTGACCTGGCTCCACCTGCCTCCCATCTTACTGGCCCATATCTCACTACAGATCTCCATGCAAATGGTATACTTTCTGCCTTTGCAGTAGTTGAAATTCTTGTCTGTTATTTAGAGAGACTGCACTTTTCACGTTGAACTTCTAATGCCTCCTGACATTCTGTTCTTCCTTCAAGGTACAGATCAAATGCCCTTTCATGGAGCCTTCTGACTCCCCAGTCTGGAATTTGGCCCCATTTTCTGCAGAATGGTTGTTACTCCCATTGGTTGTGTTGGCTCACAGGCCAGACGTCTCATGAGGGAGAGCAGGTGTACCCCAAGCTGGGTTTATCCAATCTCTGAACAGGTCTAGGTTGTTTGAAAAGTCCCACAACTTGCTTGTGCTTGCTCATCACACTTACCTGACTTAAATGAAAATAATGAATTTTCTCTTGTGCTCCAATAAAATATGTTTGTATCTTCAGGGAAAGCAGTAATTTTTTTTCCATTTATTGATATTCATTGTAAAAGTACAATTGCCATGATAATATTACATAAAATTTAGAAAATAAGGAATAGAGAAATTACCCATAATACCTTCACCCAAACATAATACTTGCTGTCTTTTTTCTTGCAGTCATTCTCTAAATGTTCTTTTCCATGGTTATGTACATAGTGCACACACCATGCTGGGGTCTGCATTCCTTTCCTTTTTTGTTTTTCAACACAGTATAATATGCAGTAGTTAATCATTTTTGAAATAATGAAACATGTTTTTAAAATAAGGCTTTTTTATATGATATATTTTTACTGGTTCCTTAAAGTTGAGTGGAGTAGTATAACAATAAGATGTTTCTCCCATTGGATCCTGGCCAATGGAAATAAATCTGGCATGTCAGGCCATCGTAGGGTTTAGGAGGAGCAGGTGCAGCGAGCCAACTGCTGGCCAATGCTTGCCTGGCTGCCCTATTTCTGGTTCTGAAAGGGCCACTGCTGCTTTCTAGGTCCCTAATCGATCTCTCCCATGGAGTCTTCTCAATTTTTCTTTTTCAACACTAGCATCAGGAAGATCGTATTTGGATAGCTTTTTTTCCTCCTACATCTTACTCTGAAACTTTCAAAAACACATATCAATGTCAAAAGATTTTACAGTGAGTGCCATCACCTGATTCCTTCACTAACATCTCACTTCACCAGGTTTATCATACCTCTCTTCGTGCTTGCGAGCCTGTGATGGTATTTCTCATGAAGGTGAGGTTCCCCAGGATCTCAGACTTGGTTTTCTGCCTGGATCCTTCCAGGATCCATTCCAGCATGACTTGGGCCCTCAGGCTAGGCCATGAGGACAGTGTTGGAACGTAAAACACTTCTACTTCCTTTGATATATGTTGCCAAATTAGTTCTTCCAAAAAAGTATGCATCATTTGTAATGCCACCAACAACCTATGAGTACTATATTAATTCCACTGAGTGGTATCTTTAAGTTTGGAGGAGGAATTTAAATTGACAACATTCTTAGAGTGCTTACTGCACTCTGACTTGTTATATAGCTCTTTGTGCACATATTTCATTTTTCTTTAAACCCTTGCATCCCTTGAGGCAGAAGCACATTAGCTGATAATCATTGTCTTCAACAGCCCCCAGCACAGAGCTTTGCACATACAAGGTGCTTCATAAATGTGTGCTGGAAAATAAAATAATAATCTGTATATATAACTTTTGATAGGTAAGTAAATTAGCAAGGAAACAACTACTTTCAAGCTATTTAGAAGAATTAAAGCAAGGGGAAGGACCTTATGTTGCATAGTTAGCTAAATTATATTGCCCGTGGTTTTGATTTCTTCTGCATTGAAAGGCCTACTGACTGTTCAGGTTTGCTTTATGTGCATGATAAGACTAAATAGGCACATTAACAATGAAATTCACAAGTAAGTCTGGGATTCTGTATATTCATGTTTGTCTTGGGGGTATCAAGAAGATGATTCTGTACCTATCACAATGACTAGAACCTCTTTACAGACACACTGTCACCTTGACAAAAGTGCTTTTAACAAAAATCTGGAATGAACATTTAAAAATACAGTTGTCTGGACTGGGCATGGTGGCTCATGCCTGTAATCCCAGCACTTTGAGAGGCTGAGGCGGATGGATCACCTGAGGTCAGGAGTTCAAGACCAGTCTGGCCAACATGGTGAAAACCCATCTCTACTGAAAATACAAAAACTAGCCGGGCATGGTGGCATGCACTTTTAATCCTAGCTACTTGGGAGGCTGAGGCAGGAGAATCGCTAGAACCTGGGAGGCAGAGGTTACAGTGTGCTGAGATTGAACCACTGCACTCCAGCTTGGGAGACAGAGTGAGACTCTATCTCAAAATAAAATAAAATAAAATAAAATAAAAATACAGCTGTCAGGACAAAATCTTCAGGCAACTTGATTCTGGTTAGCAAGAGCACCACACAAAAGGCTACTGTGGGGTAGCCTTTGCAGTGAGATATTTGACCATTTTTCTGGTAATAATAAGTTCAGTGTTTAGAAAACCTGTCCAAAGTCACTTCACATCTGCAGCTCAAGCGTGTTGCTTTCTCACGATGCCCTCTACTCATCCTTTGCCATGGTCACTGCCTGCATCTTCTTTCACCAAATTGCTCCATCTCTGTTATTTTACATTGTATATACCAGTCACTGAATATGATTATCTAGATTCTTCTAGATCCCTGGCTTCCTTTGTCCACAGTAGCAGATGCTAGGCTAGACTTTGGGGACACAGCGGCAGGGTTCTGCCCTCACTGCCTACCAGCCACCAAGAGGTTTGCCTGCCACACTGGGCTAATGGTGCCACCTTATGGCCGACATGGGCAAGGCCTTGTGCTTTTGCATTACTGCTCAATTTTGCCTTCCACCCTGGCTTCCTTTTACCTGCTTTTCTTCCCTTATCACCTCAATACATTATATCTTCCTGATTTCCTTTCCTCTTCTATCCAGCCTCTTCCCAAACACCAAGCTGCTTGCATTGTCAATATCCTTACTTCCTTGTCTGTCCACCACATCTTCCCTGAAATTCCCCAATCTTGGATTTACCTAATCGTTGATTTTCTCCCCCGTTACCACCCTGGGCTTCTGAATGCTGCTGGAGGAGCACACGATGGCCATGACTGTAGGAACTCAGCAGGGCTCCTGGCTGAGCTCCACATTCTTTGCACGAGCTTCCCTGTGTCTCCACCAGCCAAGTCTTCTGCAATTGCTACTGTCTCACTACTTTCAGAAGATGACCTTGTCCTTACTCACAGAGAAACATGAAGCCATTAGGCATGAATTCCTGTTTCTCAATCTCCTGTCCTTCACATGGACAAAATCAGCTATATTTGCATCTTTCCGTATCTTTTTCTTGATTCAGATTTGACTCATCTACTGTTCCTAACCTTGATGAAGTCCCTTCTAACATCTTTTATTTTCTGTATCCTCCCCATGTATCCTATAATGTGGTCTTTTCTTTCATCATAAAGAGAGTTCCTTGCCTCAACCTGGACATCTCTCTGGCTACCCCTCTTTCTCTTACCTGTCACTTTCTTTTTAAAATTAAATTCATTTTTAGTGCTTTAAAATTTTTTCATAAAACATTTCACACACGCTACAAGGTTTAAGAATGATGTAATAAGCAGCCATATACTCAGAACTAGCCTAGAGGAACAGAAGAACACAGTGCACCTGAAGCTGCATATTCTCCAGCCATGTCTTTCCCTGTCCCCATCTGAGAATCAACACCATCCTGAATTTTGTGCTTAACATTTCCCTTTAGTATAAGAAGATCATGTTCATGGCCTAGGGTTTCATTTCAATCTCTCAGTCTCTGTTGTGTAGGCCAATGAGTTTTGGTCCATCTGGACACCCTAAAGACGATCATACTCATCCATTATATCTTTGACTTTATGCTTATTGGACTAGGGGAGTATTAACATTTCCCTTTAGTATAAGAAGATCATGTTCATGGCCTAGGGTTTCATTTCAATCTCTCAGTCTCTGTTGTGTAGGCCAATGAGTTTTGGTCCATCTGGACACCCTAAAGACGATCATACTCATCCATTATATCTTTGACTTTATGCTTATTGGACTAGGGGAGTAGGTAGCAGCAAGGTTTATGGAGGTCTTAGTCAGAAACATGTAGGATATAAAGCCTACAATGACTTAGGGCTGGCTACATTATAATATTTTGGACATTTAGTGGTTCATGTTTAAAAGAATACCTCTACCCAAGTAAAGAGAAATACTATGTCTCACACCTCCAGCTTCAAAGAAGGAAGCACAACTCCTAATAGGCTCCATTGGCATACATGCCATACCTAGGACTATTTCTCCAGACCATGCATCAAGTGCTATGAAAGGCTGCCAGATTTACATGGGACCCATTATAGGAGAGCTCTCTATAATGCACCTAGGCTATGCAAGAGGCTCTGCTGCTTGGGCTGTAGGACCTGGAAACCTGAGATGCTAGAGGTATAGGTGACAGGAAAAGATGGTTGTGGGGTTTATGGCAGACCCCAAAAGGAAAATAGAGACAAACCTCCTTGGACTTGGTAACATAGCCGTGTCATTTGCATCTGCAATTCAACAACTTTTGAAACACAACTACAGGCATGCCACTGGGCTCTGGTGATCATGGATTATCAAGTGACCATACAACCAGAAATGTCCATCATGAGCTTGATCTGACACTAGTCAGAAAGTCAGGTGAGCCAACTGCACTCTGTCATAAGGACAGAGTGCACAAGCCCCCAGTGTGGTGCCATCCCACAAAGAGATGAAAAGCTATTTGGTAGCAAATAGACTACAGTGAACCCCACTCACTCTTCTTGTTAAAGGTACTCAAATGTGTCATTTTTAATAAGTTTCTCCATACATACCTTTATTTGTTGCTGAAAATTAAAATAGCACATAATAATTTTCTTTTATTGCAATTCAAATTTTTGAAAACCATAAAATTTAGTTATCAAATTTTTATGCTTTAGTCAAACTACCCAATGTTTCCTTTATAATCTTTCCCCTACAAGTTAACTTGCCTCAAATTCTTTATATTGGGTATAAAGAGCTCAGCACTCCTTGCACAAGCTTCCCTGTGTCGCCACCAGCCATGTCCTCTACAATTACTACTGTCTCAATACTCTTTATGTTCCGTATATTTCATCTCAGTGACTTCAGGTTTCTAAAACACATGGAAATACTTAAGATCTATTGGTGCTTCTTTGGGTCAAATAAAAAAGTAGAACTAAAGTATATTAGAGTCATTCAAATACATTCACACTACACTGATTCCTTTAGCTTCCTTACTTACAAAGAAGGAAAGAAGAAGACAAGAAAAACAAAAGACAAAGCAGAACTCATCATGGGTTATCAAAATTATTGGTATACAGTTTACTCTAGCATGGAGTAGCTTTCTCAACCTGCTGCATAAAATCACCGGTAAAAGAGAAAAGTACAAGAATAAGGTTTATAGCTGAATCAGCTCTGTGTCATAATTCCCCATTCTAGCATTCCCAGAAGGATCCTGTCTACAATAAACGCAATAACTACAGCTACATTTGAATGGTTCATTTCTTGATTCATTCTGAACTCCTTTGAGCCCAGTGTCTCTTAATTCTCTTTCAAGCCAAAAAAAAAAAAAAAACAAAACAAAACAAAACAAAAAAAACTGTTGAGTAAAAGGTATGTCAGTTTTACCATCCTTTAGTTCCTCACAAATAAAATGTCCTTACTCCTCCCCTCTTGTAAGGCAAGCCATCTCTGATCTCCTGAAGATCTTTGGTCTTCGGTCCTGTTGCTGGGGTAGACCTTCTGGTAATGGGGAAAAGAATTTGATACTAGGGTTGAGAATCAGTTTACTAAGATTCGTTATTAATGTTTCTGAGCAGATGGGATGAGAGGCTTCTGGATTTCCTGGGACTTTTCTTCAGTGGGCATCGGAGAAACCTCTGGGATCAAGGTTGAGTTAAGCTTTTACAATGGCTCCGTTGACGGTCTGGTCAAAGCTCTAAGTTCCTCCAGGATATTTGGGTCCTGGAAGAAAGATTTGCTGGACTCTCACATGGCAACAAGGTAGCCTGAAAACAACTCCATATCCCAGAACAAGCCTGAAAACCCAAACTCCAACAAATGGTGGTGAAAGAGCCAGCTCTACACCCATTCTTGAATGGGCAACAATTCGTTTTTGACAAGAATAGGTACCTATTTTGGGTATGTGTTTTCATTTCCTGTCCACAGGACCTCAGCCAGTCCCACTATCTGAGTGTCAAGTACTAAAGCAGATGCTGGGAATACTAAAACTAACAGATAGGATAGAGTTCTTTCTCCTGGATAGTTATGGCAGACACTGGCTTGCTGCTTAATTCTTCCGTTTCCTTTTCCTAGGCAGAAAGGAGGACCCCGTTTCCAGCTTTCCATGATGTCTGGCTAGCACCTGTTAAGAGATTTGGTCAACGAAATCTGGACAGAAGGATGTCAAGTCTTGTCCATAGGCACAGCTGTGAGGCCCTCATAGCCTCTCTTTCCTCTCTGTGGAAGTTAGGCAGCCCATGTATCTAAAATGGCAGCATCATGAAGCAGAGGGAAGCTGAGTTTTTAAATCACCACTTGGACTCAAGCTGTTGTGGAGAACCACAGACCTTCATTGTGTCAAACCATTAAAATTTGGAAGTTACCTACTGCAGCCACCATCAATTATGTGAAGAGTATGATGTTCGGTCTCGTAAGGGAAAGCAGATATGCAGGGAACAGTGTACTGTCGTGTAGCAGGTGCTGTGACAGAAATATGCACAGGGATATGGGAGCCAAAAGGTAGGACATGTGGGTTACTCTGCGAGTAGGAAGAGAAACATAGGAATATCTTTGTTGAGGAGGCACTGTTGATTTGAGACTTAAAAGATGAGAAGGCGGGTGTTTTCCAGGTGGACAGCAGCAATGGGGATGACACGCTGGCTGAGGACAGGGTGCATGTGAAGTCTGCAGGCCTCACTGCTGGTGTGTAAATGAAACTGAGCAGTCTGGAAACTGGAGCTAAGTGGTAAGTGAGACTGGGTTTGGAGATGATGGAGACAAGGACCTGACCGTCAGATCATCTATGCCTAAAAATCTGGTAACAGTCAATGGCGAGACGGTGAAGAGTTTGAAGAGATGTATGATAACATTTGAACTTTAGAAAAATCACTCATTGTTGAAGTGTAAGGTAGAGTGAAATTACTTTGGATCTAGGGAGACCAATGTGAAAGAATGTGGAATCGTCCAGTCAGCAGATGTTCAGAGCTTGAATGAAGTCAGTGGCAGTGGGGTGGAGAGGAGAGGGGGGAGCAGAGTCTGCAGAACATGAGGACTGGGTAGATAGGAAAGAGTTTAGAATTATTCTTGGGCCCCAGGCTTGGGTGAGTAGGTATGTGGAGATTTAAATTAAAAATGTATAATGGAAAAAAAAAAAAAGACCAATTCGTAATAGCCCCAAGGAATTAAAGTACACCTAGAAATAAATATACAGAACCCAAAAAAGAAAACAAATTACAAAGAGCCAAAAGAAGACTTGAACAAATAAACAGATCATACTGCAGAGTGGAAACCAACTTTATCGTAAAGATAGTACTCTCTCTAAATCAATTTACAAGATTATTGCAGATCTAATAGAAATACAGCAGGACAAGAAATTTTAAAACTATCTTAAGTTTAATTTGTAACACAAATTAGGAAAATGTCAAAAAATAAAAAAGAGGATTTACCCTCCTATATATTAAGAGCCATCATAATATTATTTTAATTGAAATTCCATCATGCTGGTAAAATAGTTGGCACCAAGATTAATGCAATAGGATAAAATATACCAAAATACACTCTAGCATTTAGAAGAATTGAGTGTGTAATTAAGATGGTGTTTCACACAAAATAGTTCTTAAACAACAGCTATTTGAAAACTAAATACATATAATTAATTCCTAATTTAATTTTAAATTTCAGGTGGAGTAAAAATTTTTTAAAAATTAACATAGCCTTGAAGACACAGTTAAGAAAGTTCTTTTGTTGAATAAGAAAAAATGCAAAATTGTAAAACGTTATTTACTGGAAACTTTAAAACCAGTTTTTTAAATTAAAATAAAAGCCCATCAATTATATGTAAAGGAAACAACAAACAAAAGGAGCATTTACCACACACGTCAAGGAAATTTTAGTCTCAATATGTATAAAATCTCCCATCAATCAATAGGAAAAAATAAACACTACAAATAAGAACAACTATAAAAAAAAAAAGAGAGAAAGTTCACCAAAGAAGAAATTAAATAGCCGATAAGCATGAAAAAATTAGTATCATTGATGGAGAACACAAACTAAACAAAAAAATAAATGATGATGGATTCAGGAGGTGGTGAACATGTGGAGAAGTAGTCACTCTCATAGACTTGGGTAGAATGTAAGCTTTCTATGGGACAATTCAGCAATTGTCCTTTCTATGGGACAATTTCCTCCCTAGATGTGCCTGTTTTTCAGGCTCTGCCTTAGAGTGCGTTTCTCAGCCTGTGGGATTGCTGCCTTGCAGGCTGTAACCCTTTATAAGAAATAAAATCTCCTTTCTAAATGTATAGATCTCATGATTTTCCAGTTGACACAGAAAGTCTGTCTGAAAGCCTGAAATATTTAGTATCTGGCCCTTTATAGAAAAAGTATGTCAATCCCTGCCCTATGCAGACAAAAATACAGAAAGCCTACAAATAATATCTAAAATACAAGGAATTATCTCTGGTATAGAAAATTTAAAATGATTTTTGTTTTTCTTTATTATAGTTCTCATATTCTGCAAGAGAATATTTTCAAATTAATGAATTTTTAAATTAACAAATAAAAATCATACATATTTATTGTGTACAACTTCATGTTAAAAATATGTATATATATATATGTGGAATAGCTAAATTGAGCTAATTAACATGCATTACCTCATGTATTTATCCTTTTTTACACTATATCAGCATTAGCAATTTATTGTATGTTTGTAAAAAGGACAGACATACTTTAAAATATAAGTAATCATTTTCACTGGAGAGAGAAATTTATGGTTAGTCTGCATGTTTTTTTTTTTTACCTTTTTTCTGTATAGTTTTTGTATCTTTAATATGATGACTATATGTTACTTACATAATCAGAAAATACTTTTACATGTATTTCAATCAGAGTCCCGAAATTTCTAATTTTTATTTTTTTGATTTCTTGGGTCATCTTTGTATTACATTTAACATCCTTTTACTTTTTCCAAATATAGGACAAAACTTGCTGAGAGACTTTGACAATCAGAGTTTTTAATGTTACCTACTTTGAAGTTTAAGTCAATTCACAAATTATAGCAGCCATCTGGTCTTAGTTATCTGTAGTTAAATCATGATATTTCAAAAGAAATAAATCCAGATACGCAAAATATACAAAAAGAAAGACCAGTGGTCACTTTCCTTGTTTGCTGTGTTTTGCTTTTTTGGATCTGGATAAATTTACTCAAGTACTTTCAAACTCTCTGGAAAATGCCTATTCCTGTATAACACACTCCTATTTCATAGATTATCAAATTTTAGAATTATTTGAAAAGCGTCCTGTGTGATCTCACAAAGCTTTCCAATCATGATTTCACAATTTAGCAAAAAGTAGCTCAAAACCAAAAATGCCAGCCCATCTTGAACATAGATGTGAAAGATAGCCTTCCATGAATGACTAGATAATTGATTTCATCAATACTTTAAAAGTTAGATAGTTTTGGAGACAGAGAACCAAACAAAACCCAAGGAACCACAAGAAGACGGAATGTCCACACCAAGGACATCTGTCCTCTCTCCAGTCACCGTCTCTGGTGCAGAGCTTGCTGTGTGGCTCTGTCTCTCAAAAGGGCTGCGAGCCACAGCCTGGGCCATCCCCCTCCCCTGGTTATACCCAGCTCAGCCATATGCACTGCCATGCCCACCACTGGAGACCTCTTTCTGAGGCCTTCCCCAGACTTCAGAATTTGCATGGGTGGGTTTCATGGATGAATGACTAGCTTACATTCCTGTTGTCTCTGGAACAGGCTTCTCCTATACTAAAGTTCAAATGTCCCTTCCAGCTCATGTTTTCCCAGACAGAAACTAGCATGAATGCTTGCTCAGGAGGCAGGCTCACCTGCACCACCAGAAGGCCATCATGACAGGCACATTTTTATCTACCTTTGCCTTGTTCCCTTGTAGTTCTTTGGTAGGGATATACCATAGGACCTTAATTTCTAAACTATATTGATTTAGACCCTACTCTTCAGGAAAAAAAAAAGTAAGAAACATATGCACAGCTAATGTTTATATCAACTGAAATGTATTTACTGGAGATCAAGGAGATCAGATGAATGTGATTTTGGTGTCAAATTTCCTCCAGTTTAAATCAGAGAGAGGTACCAGTAGATGCTGGGCATGGATTTCAGCCACCATCAAGCAGTTTCTTCAGCACATCTGGCCTGGCATTTCTAATGCCACTGACATTTCTATCTCATCACTGCTATTTTCTTCTATGACCTAGTAATAGGCCAAGGACCAAGGATTCTTGGGGTCTAATTGGTCTTTAAATTGCTAGTCATTCTCTCCGGGACAGCAGGAAGAGCGTGCCCAGTTGGCAGTCTTTAAGGAATCCTAGAGTGAGGAGGCCAGTTTTCATTCTCCAGGACTGGCATCCTGCCGTGCCAGGCCTCCTCCTGCTTCTTAGTCCCAGAGCGCTGCACTCCAAAGGCCTCCCTGCTGGTTCTTGAACAAACTCTGAGGGCCTCTCAGCCCACAGATGAGGCCAGAGGGAGCAGGCTGAGAAGAAAGAAACCCAGGCTCAGGCCATTCCCCCAACCCCACATCTGAAAGTGGAGAATACATCACGAGAACCCTCCCATTCCAAGCCTCTGGGCCAGTGAGAAAGTCCTGGCCTTGCTCAGTGCCCAGCTACTTTCTGCCTTCTTAAATCTTGGAGGGGCAGAGCTGTTCTCAACTCTCTGTGGCAATCTGGACCTCATCTGTTTGTCTGGAAGACAGGAGTGCTCTACATTGACAATTCTGAAGGAGACTATTTCAAAGGCAAAAGAAATGCAAAATACAAAGGGCTTAATTCCTTGCATACATACATTCCCTCACTTATAAATCATCTTATGAATGCATTGAAAGCATGAGTCATAAAGGGAGAGATGCATGATCAAAGAGTTCATCCCTGCATTTCAAAATGAGGTCACCTCGAATTCTGTGTGAAGGTGAACGGGGGTACTGGCAAGCTCAGTTAATAATTATTCAGATTCTAGTCATTAATCCTGTATGTCTTTGTCTTGCTGGATAGAGATAAACAAAAGAGTAAGAATTTCCAGATCAAAAGAGTGTTCTCAGCGGGACTATTAATACTTTTCATTATACAAGCCATTCATTTAATGAAACTATTTTCAATTTCTTAAACTGAAATACATACAATGCAATCTGAAGTATGACTTGTTTTTTACCTACTGATGTAGGATGAGTTTGCAAAGCAAAATGTAGCAATTTGTTTTATGAAATCAGAGATCAAACAGGCTTCTAAGGTTGCAGGATGATAGAGGAGTTTATCAACAATTCTATTTTTCTAACTCTTTCCTAGGTGTTTTGATATCCTTTTTGTCACCAGTCTGCTCTTATTTCTCAAACTTGCTTGAAATATTTGATTTTCACATGCCACTGCAGTAGCCTTCACTGGGAGAAAAAGAGAGAGAGGGAGAGAAGAGAAAAAGAGGATGAGAAGGAGGAGGAGGTGGGGAGGAAAGGATGGGAGGGATGCCTGAAATCTTTTTAAAGAGAATGACTATTCTTTTCAATGCTACCCCTACCCTGTTAAGTGCAGGGTAATGTCCAAAAATAATAGGAATAGAAAAGACATTCTACATTCGATCTATAAACAGATCTAACACAATCTCAGCTACCTCTAACTTACAGGTGATCTAAAAACAATATTTTAAATTGGCACCTTAGAAATACTGTGAAAAATAAAAATTTCTTTATCTTTGGGAGTGGATGAAATCTTGGCCTGCCTGCCTGCCTGCCCTCTCTTCCTCCCTCCCTCCCTCCCTCCCTTCCTTCCTTTTTTCCTTCCTTCCTCCATGTTCTCTACCCTTTGTTTTCTGATTATAGTGCAATGTATTAGAGAAAATCCTCACCTCTCTAAATATCCACTCTTCTATCAGTGAAATTGGACTGAATCCTGATTCCCCAGAACTGGGGTGGACCTGGGGTGTACTCAGACATTACTACAGGACCATGATGATTGCTTTTCCTTGTTATATCAAATATTTTTTTCCATCACCTATAATCTTGCCCGTATTCAATATTTTGGCCAGTCGTGGTGGCTCACATCTATAGTCCTAGCACTTTGGGAGGCCGAGGTAGGTAGATCACCTGAGATCAGGAGCTTGAGAACACCCTGGCAAACATGGTGGGACCTCACCTCTACTAAAAATACAAAAATTAGCCAGACATGGTGGCACATGCCTGTAATCCCACCTACTCGGGAGACTGAGGTACAGGAATCGCTTGAACCCAGGAGGCGGAGGTTGCAGTGAGCCAAGATCGTGCCACTGAACTCCAGCCTGGGTCTCAGAGAGAGACTCTGTTTCAAAACATGAATCTATATAAATAAACATTTCATTGAACTGAATCCCTGCACAAATAAGTAAATTAGAAATTATTAGTTCCTAAAATTTGATTGTCAATATTCAAGGCACCTTCTTAAAAAAAATTCTCTATAGATCCAAATAAAAATTAAACAGTTATTTCTGGTCACTCTTTCTTTTTTTTTTTTTTTTTGCCATTTTTGTTTATATGACCTTATAATGTTACAAAGAATCATTATTATTTGTAAATACGTCCTTTACTATCAGATCTAGTGGAAATAAGAAAAACTCTATATATTAAACTCCTACAATTTTCTCTGAAATCTGTGAAGAACATAAAAGAAATATGATTAATATCTAATGTCTCATAGTCTAAATATCTTAGAAGTCTAGAAATGCTCTATTATGAGACGGCAACTAAAAAAAATTACCTCTGATGTCTCTTATCAAAGTAAAATCCTTTTCAGTATAGGTTTTTTGAGAATTGATGTGTTTTAACTATTTTGAAATGCTCATTTTGTTGTTTAAAGCATATTAGTTCTTTCAAAATAGAAATGAAATATAGGAAGTGTTTACCAAACCTTTCAATTAAATACAAAGGAACTCTCCTTTTGAAAACATTTCTTGTCAAGTTATATATTTTTATAACTAATGAATTCTTAGACTAAGATTTTCAAAAAAAAATAGTTATGCGTCTTTTGATGAGTTTAATACCATCATGGAGAAAAGTCTTTCTTACTATTTGGAAAAAAAAAATTCTAAGATGGTAAAATAGCATGTTTTAATTTTTTTTCTTTAACAAAGGCCACAAACTTGTAGATTATTGTTAACATTTTATTTCTAAAAGATATAGTATGTACAGTCATATTACATATGTTTAGACTTTTAATTTAAAGAAGAGTTATTAAGGTGCTTCTTTTTTTTTTTTAATAACAAATCCACTGTGAGTCCATACAACGTTTTCTTGCTGTTTTCATTTAATCACAGATGCAGTGCACATTAACATTTCCCAGTAAGTACTGACTTAGTAGATTTCCTCCCAGATACAGGTGTGTAGTCAATTTTGTGGAAGAAAGCCTCTGCTAACTCAAAGAGCCAAGTAAGAGCACCTTTCAACCAAGGCGAGGGGCTTTTAATGAATTCATTCCTAGAACTGCTGTCTCTGCTGCCCTCTACTGCCTGGGGGATCCCTGCCCTGTTGGAATCAATTGAATTGTCACACCTCAGAGGGGAACCTATATGGCCTAAAGGGCATCTTGGTCAGAGCTCCGCCTGTCAGCCTAAAATGAGACTTCTAGAGAAAACAGCTTTTAACCATTCAAAAGTATATATTTAGAACGACTTTAGGGCACAGAGATGTTAAACGTTTAGATGGGTCATGTGTACACTTTTGAAGCCCCTCCCCAACTGCACCACAGGCAGGATTAAAAATACCCTGAGCTCCTATTGTGTTTCTGGGTGCTGTGCTGGGAGACTGTGCTGCTCAAGGAAATTAAATTTTGAAAGTTTGACAGCTATAAGGCTAGCTGGAAAAATTTCAGACTGTGCTTTAATAAAACAACAATGGGAATCTCTGGGACCATAGAGAAAGTCATCTTGACTACAGGAAAACTGGGGATGTGCTGAGGGCCCTGGGGCTGGCCTGGGGCTGGTTCTGGAGGAGGGTGTGATGGATGAGCACCTCCAGGAACTGGCAGAGCCCCACAGACGGCACAGCATGGGGCCTGTTCAGACACTGGAGTGTTTACCCTGCAAGTCAGGGTAAGACAGAGATAAGAGAGAGAAGGATGGATTGGAGCCACATTGCATTTTGTCATTCTGAGCCTAACTTAGTGAAAAATGATAGGACACCTAGTTTGCTCTGCAGAAAAGACAGAATAAAATAAGATAGAATGGAGTAAATAAAACTAATACCTGAACCCCTTCGATGGGTCAGACACTATGCAAGGCATCTCACATAGAGCATTTATTTTATCCTCACAAAAATCCAGTGACATAGGAACATATTTTATTAACAAGAATTCTGAGGCTCAGATTCAATATCATATCTGGGGCAGAGACTGCTAACTACCTGTTCCCATATTTATCCCCAGCCTTTTCTCTCTGGTCACCTCTATGGCAGAGCCTTCAGAATCTAAAAATTCTCTGCCTCAGCCTCCCTTGCAGGGTAGAAGTGTCCCAGTGACATAATTCTAGCTGGTGAACTATCAGTCTGTTGGGAAGCTTTTTGTAAAGTTTAGAATGCTTATTAAAAGACAATGAAGCCCGGGTCCCCGGCACTGCCTGCACTCTGTGTTCCTACTGGCAGCGTGGAGGTAGCCATACCAGCTGGGAAAACCTTGGCATGCCACAGTAGTCCCTGACTGCACTGCCAGAAAGGTTGTCCCTGAGGTCATGGAGCAGAAGTAGTCACACACCAAACTAAGATGTTGAACCTCAGAGACTTGAGTCCATCTAAGGGAGGAGGAAGAAAGACTCACTGAGTCCTATGTTATGACACTTGCTCACCCAGCCCCCTCTTCACCACAGCAGGCTTCTTGCTGAACCAGTATGTCAAGTGCCAGAGCTGATGATGAGCCAAGGGTGTCCACAGGCAGACAGTGCCTGAAGCCAACACGTGCTGCTCTGTTGCAGTCATGCTGTGGTCCCCCTCACCACAACATCACTCCCTAGCCACCTGAAGAGCAGGCAGGCCTCCCATATGCATACCTTTGGCAGACAACATGTGGGGCCATAGGGGTGTCACCCGGGGAGGCTGATGTAGAAGGGCATAGCTTTCAAATCACAGGTGACATCATCTGAACTTTGTGCATATTTAAGGTCTATGTGGCTTTTCTATGGCTATCTGTAGATAATAGTCTTCTTTATTCTGTCTCAACACATAAATATCCCCTTTGTCCTATATCTGATGTGTTTTTATGGGTTACTAATTTATAATCTATACATCTTACAATCTTCCTATGATTCACAAGCCATTTGCTTAAAATCTATACTTAATACAACTTATGAGTTACATCATCCATTTTCCTTTCTTGTTGTCTATCAAAAAATTGAATATACTCAAATAACGCAGCACACATGCTTTATAGATACCACCAAAGAAGACACATTTCCATTAACCACGTAGCTAGAAGCCTAAAGAGCAAATAAAAACCTGTAAGGATGGGGTGGCAAGACAGAGACTGTATCTTCATGGAAGCACCGCAGTTGAGCCAGAGCCAGGAACTGCCCTCCCCATCACTTCTTGCAATGTGCAGAGCTGAAGCACCTATTGAGTAAACCATTATTCATGGAAATTTCTTTCATGTGCACCCACATGCCTCCTGACTAGATTCCTTGTCACCATTCATTCAACAATAATTTCTTGAGGACCAGTTGTATACCAGACGCTTACTTTAGGAACTAGTGATATAAGAGTAAAAGTAATCTCTGTTGCTGTGAGATTTACTTTCTAGTGAAAAGAGAAAGAATATTTCTTAAAATATTAACTTTTGAATTTCTGCATGTAGCCATGATGAGGTAACTAGAAGCCTAAATTTGCCCTGCTCCTGTAGTCAACTAGAAAACTCAAGATTCTTGCTGAAGGCAGGCAAGGTGATAAGATATGGAGGGTGGGGAATGAAGAATTTGATTTTATATTGAGGTCGGGGAGTTTTCTAAACTGACTCAGCCGGATTCTTGCTAAAACCGGGCCAAGTAGGCCACGAACAGAGTCCAAGGTCACAGTTTTGAGGACTTAAAGAAATTTCACTAAAGCTAGGTCAAGGAGAACATCTTTGTCAACTCCCAGGGAAAGAATAACTACAGGATGACATAAGTTGAAAAATCACCAGAGCCTGCACGGGGCTGGAAGGTGCAGTTCCAGGTAACAAGAGAGGACTCCGTTGAACAGCCAGAGCATTCAACTGAGACCCCAGGAGGGTCTTAGCAGTAAGCATCAACTAGCGCTAGACGTATCTGTTCCAAACTCACCCAAACAAAGTTAAAATCAATTTTTAAAAATGTCAATCTATTTGGCATGTAAATAACTGCCTATGAGAACAAATTGCAACACTCATTAAAGGAAAACAATATAATCTTGACACTTAACAATTTAATATTTATAATATTCAGCAACCAAATATTAGTATATATGCAAAGATGTAGAAAAATGTGACTCATTATTATCATCTGAAAAAAATGTGAAGAGACATTGTTTAGAAATGTCTAGAAATGACAGAAATGATGAAATTTGCAGATAGTTTAAAACAGTCATTATAAATTGTTCAAGCATTTAAATGAAACACAAGCACAATGAGAAGAGAAATAAAAAATATAAAAAGAATCAGATGGATCTTTTAAAGCTAAAAATTTTAATGTCTGAATGTAAAAATTTATTAAATGGGTTGAACAAGATATTTGATACAATGTTTGGTAAATTTATAGGCAATGATACATTTTTTTTCAGTGAAAACATTCTTTATTAGTAAGCAGACATTTCAAACTTTTTGATTACATACATCATGCAAAATGACTGACCTCACACATGGTTATCTGTTGATTGTGACATCTTTTTTGAGATGATTATAAATTTAAGAAGAATGACTGCAGCAGTAAAAATAATTCTTGAAAATGACTCTCGATGAAGCAAAACACTACATAGCACACATGAAATACTGTTCATCCCTCCTGGATGTTTAATTCTCTCCTAATGTAAATCTCTATTTTGGAAGACTATTATATACAAAAATGGCAGTTGTTTTTGTATGTGCATCTATAGGCAGTCAACTGATAAAAACAAGAAAATTTCAAATAATTTTACAAGGTTTGGTTACTTTTCCTGTTTTGTTAATACAAAACAGGACAATACCCTTTGATTTAAAATGTTCGTTTCTTTTAAGAAATCATTTTCTTCAGAAGATGATTTTGACCGATGAAAAGGTTGTTTTATCCCTGGTAATCTTTTTGAAATGGGGCTGGCTGTTATACATTATCCGAGTTGTTTTCAGTGAGTGAAAAGGAGTAGAGCTTATTTTGAGAAGAATTCCTCTCAATTATGGCACTGAGAAAACTTCTCTGCAGTGGTGGGCTCACCACTTTCATCCTGTGGTAGTTCTGGTAGCACTCCCAGTATGAAAACCCTAGCACAGGTAAATTCACCTCTTTAAAATCAGTAATGACCCTGGAGAAAGATGAATTCCAAATCTAGTAGCATATTCAAGTCATCTGGCAGAGAAATAGGCATAAAAGACTTCTCTAGGTACTTGGGGTGCTGCTGTCACAAATACCTAAAAATGGAAAAGTGGCTCTGGAATTGGGCAGTAGGTAGAGGCTGGAAGAATTATGAGGAGCATGCCAGAAAGAAGCAAAATTTAGGCAATGAAACATTTTGATCTGAAGAACAAAGAGAAAAAATCTGAACAAAGTTATACGTATCTCAATGATACGTGGACAATATCAATACATAAAATGTGCATATAATAGACCTCCAGAAATGGAAGGGAGCAAAAAAAATATGTAAAGAAATGTTGGAGGATGATTTTCCATATTTGGCTTAAAAAGCAATCCACAAAAATAATAAACAATATTAAACAGAATAATTTAATAGAAAATAGAAAATTAAAGCACATCAAGGCACATCATAATCAATTTGTTTAAAATTAATGATAAAAAATCTTTAAAAAGTCAGAAAATAAGGACAATTTTGTATAGATATACAAAAATTAAAATTATTACTGACTTTTCAGCAAAAGCAGTCCAATTCAAAATGTGATTAAACAAGTTTGAAACACTGAAAGATGGAGGGGTGGCGGTCGGGGGACATCCCTGTTATCCCAGGATTCTACATGCAGAGAAAATATTCTTCAAAAAATATAGGTGAAGTAAATACATTTTTGACAAATACAAACTGAAATAATTTATTGCTAGCATACTTGCTCTACAAAAAATGTCAAAGGAAGCTCTTTCATTGAAGAAAAATGACACTAGATGGAAACTTAAATCTATACAAAGGAATGGACATACAAGTGGTAAATGTGTGAGTAATTTTTTTTCTCTTCCTAAAGTTTCTTCAAAAGACGGTTGACCATTTAAAGTCAAATAACAATATATTTTAAGGTCTGTAATATATGTATAAGTAGAATGTATGACAATTAAAATACAGAGGTTGCAAGGTTCTGTTTTACATGCAGTGGTAGAATACTAATTGATAGTATACCATGGTAAGTCAAAGATACAGAGAGTAACCATAAAAAGAAAGTAAAACCAAAAGATACAAGAAATGTTCAATTAATCCAAAAAGAAGGTGGTATACACAATAAAGCTAGGAATTAACTCTTAATCAGTAAATTATTCGTTGCAGTAAGATATTTATGTATTTATTTAGTATCACCAGAAATCCTGCTATAAATATTCTAAAAGAGCGGAAATACAGTGTAAGATACTTAAATTGATTCACCATGTTATCTTCCGTAGACAGGTATTTCCCAGATTAAATAGTTAAGTACTTTGTAATATAGGGGCATGGAAATACATTCACTCCAAGCATTGTTTCACACGCAGGGACAAGGAATTATACTGCTTTTATTTTTCCCTGATTCAGATCCAACTCTCTGACAATTATACATCCCAAACTTCCTACTACATCATGCTGTCATTTGATGGTGTCGTCATAGATTGAGTTTTTATTTTGGAATAAATTGCCTGAGAGAGAGTTTATTGACAGTAAGAAGTTTATATCTGCTATTTTCACTTTCAAATTACATGGATTTAGAAGCCAACCTTTATGCCCAGCTTAACTGTTTCTTTGGTGTTCTGGAGAAGTGTGAGATTCACAGGTGATTAAGGTGACCCACATGCTAAAATCACATTTATCACTTATTTCACTTCTGGGACCACACTATTGTGATCATGCAAAGGCAATGATGCGCACAGAATCTTAGACTCAGTCTTGAGGATTTCTGATATACAACTTATCTTTGTGTTCCCTGTTTATAATTATCAGAGAGGAAGAATTATATTTTATTCATCTCTGTATTCATTGCATTTAGCACATATTTTTCCCCTTTGGGAGAGCTCAATAACTTCCATTTTAAATTTAATGTATAAAGAGGGATTAATTGGGCCGGGCGCGGTGGCTCAAGCCTGTAATCCCAGCACTTTGGGAGGCCGAGGCGGGCGGATCACAAGGTCAAGAGATCGAGACCACGGTGAAACCCCGTCTCTACTAAAAATACAAAAAAAAAAATTAGCCGGGCGCGGTTGTGGGCGCCTGTAGTCCCAGCTACTCGGGAGGCTGAGGCAGGAGAATGGCGTGAACCCGGGAGGCGGAGCTTGCAGTGAGCCGAGATCGCGCCACTGCACTCCAGCCTGGGCGACAGAGCGAGACTCCGTCTCAAAAAAAAAAAAAAAAAAAAAAAAAAAAAAAAAAAAAAAAGAAAAAAAAAAGAGGGATTAATTGGAATTGAAATTAAGTGAACATTTCATCATCACTCAATGGCAACATTTTCCAGTGCAGCAAAAATTTCTAGTGCCAGAACTTTCCGTTAAGTGCTAATACAAAGTGGCTGTTCTGACACTTAGAACCAATAGAAGGCCTGTATTCATTAGGGATATTCACTTGACTACATACTCACTGAAACCGTCAGGAGGTGATAATCCACCTCATCATCATAAAAATGACCATATTATTTATATCATCCATACAAATTCATAACGTGCCATTTGCCTAGCAGTCTAGCTGTCTGGCTGTTCAATAACTTAAAACTGTAATAATCGGGGAGAGGATGGGGCAGCAGGAAGACATATGGAGCAAAGGTACCTGATTCCTGTGCTAACTTTTGTGTTTTAACCTGTTTTCCCTTGTGTTAAACAGTATTTTTCACTGGTATCAAATCCAATTCAAAGGATACTTTCCAGCCCTCCAAATTATGATATTCACCTCTTTTCCCCTCAAGTGACTGCTAATTCCGAGAAAATTATTTGTCTCAAATTACGTCAGGTCATGTTTCCTCATTGCAGTATTTCGAGTCAGAAATTTGTTGGGTTCCAATTTACCATGCAAAAAGCATCTGAATATGCTTCACTGGTGCAAATTAGCTATTAGAACAGCTTTCTCTCTTCATTACCTGTTAACTGGATTAAAAAGAACAAAATGACATATACTGGCATAATTCCTTAAACCAACTTTGGTATTTTTGCTTCTGAATTAGAAGCCCCTAACTCAGCAGCAGACTTATACTCAAATGGCCATAAAAAGCAATGGAAACTTCTGAAAAAAATTATAATCATTAGTAAATAAACACGGTCTCCGAAAAATGATGTTCTATGGATTCCATTAATAATGATCTTCTAAGGGAAGACTTCTCTGTCAGAAAGATCTGTGAAATTGAAGATTGATATGATGTCTTTACCAATGCCCACACATGTAAAACAAAAATAGAAAACTATTTTCAGAATAAGGTTTAAGCTTAGGCGTTTTGTTTTTAGCAAAGACACTTTCTTACCAGAAAAAAATAATTCTATTCAGATAAAAAGAAAAATAGACTTCAAGATGAAACTTGTCAGTTGTTAATTGAGAACAGTACAGTCTAGACGAATTATGCGTCCTCTGCACTTCAATACATAATGAGTGTTCTGTTGTTTATTCCAGAGCAAGTGTTTATACTACAAGAAGTATATCTCTAGAGTTGATGTAAAAGGTTCAGTAATGTCTCTTTCATTCTTAGAATATGATTAGAGTGCTGATTATTAACAGGAAATACTGAATTTAATTTGAACATACTATTCTTTTTAAGAGTGTTTCCCTGCCTTAGGAGAAAACATGTTAGGAAAACAGGATCCTGTTTTCTATTTACTGTACCTTGTCTTCTTTCATTTGAAATAACCAGAAGGAGGAGAATGGAAAGACACAGAGACCACAGAGTGCAAATTTTTGAAAATAGCTCTGACATGGTGTGGCTTATTTCAGAGCCTTCATTTCACCTGGAAAGCCTTCTTAGTATACTATAAAAATATCAGTTCTGGAAAAATCTCTAAACCTCAGCTAAACATTTTTCCAAACTTCAGATTCACTCTGTTAATTCCCTTTTTCTTTGGCCTTTACCTATCCTTATAATTTCTTAAAAAGGTGAACCAATAGAAAGACAGAAGTACGATTTCAGCATGCAAGCAGGCAGAAAATCAACAGCTAGAGTAGCTGAGTGTCCAGGGATTGCTGTCTTTCAGAAAGACTTCTATTATGGCATTTCTAGTTGTAGGGGAAAAGAAAAAGGTAACTATGAAGGAAAGGAGTTTCAGCCTCCTAATTCTGGGATTGGGAAACTGTTTTTCTTTCACAGTTGAAATCCCCTAGTCAGCAAGAAAGTCCTGTGGGAGGAAAGTTTAATTCTTTAAGCCATTTGCTCCTACAGCTCTCAATTATAGCAGCAAAAACAATATAATGGAGTTTTAAAATCCAGTTAGGTAGATTTAAAATCAAAAATTAAGAAATGAATGATTTTTTTGCCTTTAATATAATCCTAAAATCACTAAAAGAAAAAAAAACTTTTTTAAAAACTTTTCTTTATAAATTTTTCCAAAAATGCAGTTTAAAAGTCAATAAACTCAGCTACTCGGGAAGCTGAGGCAGGAGGATAACTTAAGTCCAGAAGTTCAAGCCCAACTTTGCAACACAATGATATCCAGTCTCTATTTAAAAAAATAAAATAAAAAACAATTTTTAAGTTCATGAATCCATAAAATTAAATCCATCATTTTATAAAAAAAAGAGTTCCAGGTATTTTGGTGTGTAAATATATAATTATTTATATAAATAAAAATAACTTTTCAATTTGTGCTTTTTCAAACTGAAATTGAAAGAAAACTTTTACACAAGGTAGCTCAGAAACAATTAGGGAAAGATATTTTCATCTATGAGAGGAAATAGGAAGTGTTTTCTGTGACTTTGACACTTTAGCTATGTCCCTAAACCAAGATGGGTGAAAGGGATTTCTTCCAGTGCCCTGGCTTTATGATTCATGGCACTGAGTTCATTAAGTATTAGTTGAGTACAGACTAAATGTCCCATCATCGGGCTGGGTGCTGAATGGTTGCTGGCTTCAACTGTGGCTACACCATTTCCTAAATAGGTAACCTTAGGGAAGTCCATTAACTTTCTCAAGCTCTAATGTCCTCCTCTGTAAAAAATAGGTTTGTTAAAATGAGTGTCTCCCTGATAAGGCTGTCACTATAATGATGTACTCACGTCATGAAATAATGCACATTCTCAGGGACATAAGAAGTGCTCACTAAATACTATCCACTAGTATGGATTCACAAGTGTATACATACAAGTGTACTTGTAGGTGTTGCTTGTTAATGAATTAATGGATAGAACAAAGAAATGGAAAAAGGAGGGAAAAAAATTAGCCAACTTTCTGTGAGCCTATGGAAGATTCCTTCCCATGTTGACCACAGTTTATCTCAAGGCCTGGACAGAGAATAGAAGCTATCTGGTGTCAGATGCAGACAAAAGTAAGCACCTTTAAATGTTCACCACAATCATAGAAACTACGAACAGCCCTTCCTTTCCAACTTTTGCAAATCTCCTCCTCTTCTGTTAGTTTTTGCTTATGCCACAGAAAACATATAAAAGAACTCATAACTCATTAACTAGCAACACCTACAAGTACACTTGTGTGTATACACTTGTGAATCCATAAATGTCCTCAAGATATGATTATCCGAGGTACTGACAGCCTCGTTCAGTTATGAGGATGCAGCTCAGGGTCACAGCAATGCAGGTCACGTCCACACATTCTAAGGAGGCCCAGACCCTGCTCTGCACTGCTGCTGAAGAACCCACTGTTCTATTCAACCAAGTTCCTGTGAGCCATTTCACTGGTCTTCAAATATCTTATTATTCATTGAGGTAAGTTCCCTTACATATAAGCATCAAAGAAAAATGTCGCTGCCTAACCAAAAATGGAATAATCATTTGAGAAGTTTTGTCCAAATGTGTGCAGATTTTAAACTGACAACTACTAAGTACCCAGGATCTACCTGGAATTCTGGATTTGAACACAAAAGAAAACTTCCAAAATGCCATACTGCGCCACCCTATAAGGGTCCGAGCCTGTCCGCAGTTGAATGATACCTGAGATCTTTAAAGAATCCATTATCAAGAAAACAATGGCATATTTCAACTCACTTTGATGACCTGCTGCTGTTTAGGTTCTATAATGTGTGTATCCAAGTGAGGGTGAGTCAGCAGCAGGAAGAAAGCTCATTAAACACTTTTCAGATTACATTATCGAAAATGAGGCTATCCGGTTGATTGTCACAGTGGGCATTACAGAGTGCTAAAGCTTCTCTGAAAACATAGGGCTGCCAGTGAGAAAAACATAGGATTAAAAATGCCACAGTTGACATCCAAACACCAGTTTTTCCATGTGACATCTGAGAAGAAAGTTTCTCACTTGACCTTAACATCATTTTAAAAAGAATAACCCATCGTTTTGAAAAATCTATGTCATGAAAAATCAAGGTCAAGTTTGAAAACAATGAGACATTTTCACATAATGTCTTTTTCACATAAGACATTGTTCGTTGAAAGAGACTTGAACAGAACCTTCAAAACAGCAGAACGTTCCTTTTCCATGTGGATCCTGAGGTTAAAAATATTCTATGAACTCAAATTTTCAAGTTTACCCATGTCTTAGTCAAGGTCTTTAGTTGTAAGCAATAGAAACTGACTGACTAATTAAGCAGAAAAAAATATCCAGGAGTTTATTAAAATATATTGAATAGTGTACAGAATGGTTGGAAAGGCTGGAGAACATCTCTGAGGCTAAGCTGGCAAGAATATGTTTAAATCCTTCAGTGCAGAACTGGCTTGTGAGGAAACTTTGCCTGCTGCAGTTGCCACAATCCCATGATGTCACTTTGCACCCCTGCCCTTGGAAAGCCAGTTCTCTGGCTGCAAAAGGATTCCTCAGGGCGTCACTTTCATCCCATCGTTTACTTTAAAACAGCAGTCTCTGGAAAGAACTGTGATTGACCAAACCCAGCTTGCCATCTGCACAGGAGATGGTAATTATACATTTTTGGATTATACCTGGGGGGTGTGGTAAGTCTCTTTCCTCTAGAATTTTTCTACAAATAGCCCAAAATATCTTGCTGACAGAAAATATAATCCTGTATTTTGAGCGATCGTCTAATTTATCCAGCAGATCAGAACACTTTTGAGAGTGAAAAACAATGTGCTATCAAATAATTACTTCAGGAAAAGAGGTATAAACTGCATCACTTCAAGTAGAAATTATCACCTGGTTATAGTGACAAAGTTTTCATGCCTGGGACACATTCTCAGTGCTGCTACAAGTTTTTTACTGTCTACCAGCTTGGCTGCACTGCTCCCAGGTACAGGGCTGCAGCTCTACAAGTATCTGCTAGAAGCTGGGCAAAAACAGCAGGTACAGGACCAGAAGGGGTCATACTGCCCTAGGGCCCTTCTGACATGATCCAGGCTCTCACTGGAGGAGAGTTGGTCCTGTGTTACTCACCACAATTATCGGCTGAGCTCTCCAAATTATGCACAGCAAAAGCGTACTAACTTCACACCAGTATATTTCAAGTGATCTTGCAAAGACATTGAAAACACTTTCACAGATGCCCAGATAAGGCTATTTTTTCTGTTTAAACTGGAAAGCTAATCCAATGGGGAACTCATGTGAAGGTGGAGGTAGAAATGGCTTTCTTTTAACCCTTCCCATTTCTATATTAATTGGTTAGTTTCTATCGACATAAGTAAAGTGGCTACAAATGGATCTGATCTGGGAATAACTGGTCAACAGCTGACGCATTGCTGAGACCATGAACAGCAGGATTGGATGGGTGAGCGAGCAAGGTCACCACAAGAAGGGGTCAGAAAAGGCTGCAAAGTTCTCGGGTTAATGTGGATGATTTAAATGCTTAGTATAAAACCTATCTTTAAAAATTGATTTCCTGAACTTTACATAAACTGATCTTATTTTCTTAGTTATTCTGCTTCAAAATTTACTATGAAGACTTCCATAGAATCATTATTTTTTCTGTCAAATTTTACTACAGTCACATGTTACTTAATGACAAGGTTACATTCTGAGAAATGTGTCATTAGGCAATTTCCTTATTGTGCCGACATCATAGAGTATGCTTACATACACCTAAATGATCACAACCTATATAACCTACTACATACCTAGGTTATGTGGCTCCTGGGCTGCAAACTTGTACAGCATGTTACTTTACTGAATACTGAGGCAATTGTAATACAATTGTAAGTATTTGTGTATCTAAACATAGAAAAGGCAATGCTTTGCATTACTACATTATGATGGCTAAAATGTTGCTAGGCAATAGGAACTTTTCAGCTCTATAATAATTTTATGGGAACATGGTCGCATATGCAGTCCATTGTTGACTGAAATGTCTTTAGTGGCGCATGACTATTCCATTTTTATATTAAGAAACATTTATTGGTTACCTGCTCTTTCCGACAGTCATGGAGGTTAAAGTAATGAATATTACAGTGTCCTTGCTCCTGAGATGTTCTCTGTCTAATGGGACAATGGATATGTCAACAAGTGTGCATCATGACGTTATAGGTGACTTGACTTTGAGCTGAGTATTATTCAACACACTCAAAACAACAGACTATTAGAGAAAATCACATATACGTTGAACTATATAGACAAAGGATGGAAAATACTGATACATTCAATCCTAATACCTGCAAGTAAGAACTTAAAGAAATATAGAGAAATGATTATAATTTTGGGTTAGTTTTTAAAATAAAATAACTAAAAAACTCCCACTGCTTTTCTAAAACACAGATGTGGCCATTCCTGCAATAGATTTATGGTCCTTTTACGACCCATTAAAGTCACTGTATATGACTATTCACAGACCCAGAAACCCAGGCAATGAGGGCCAAGAATTAGTCCTCCCCAGGGTCCGTTATTCTGCTTAACTGAACTGCTGTGAAAACAAGTTGCATTATCAGGGTTTTTTCAGCTGATTCTAAAAATAGTTTGAAGGCAGAGAGAAAAAGAAAGATATTGAATGGTTAGATTTGAAGGCTTGACTGATAAAATGAAATTTTTTTTCTAAAAATCTTAAAATTAAGTATTACTATAGTTTCTCTTCAACTGTGAAGTAGCTGACACTGCCCTACGTGCTCACTTTTATGAAGGATAACTTTGTCCATTGACAGATGAGAAAACAAAGATCCAAAAGCGTTCAGGGCTTTACCTAAGGTCACAGAATTTAGTAAAACAACTGGGCAACAGAGTAGAGACAATCAATCCTCAGATAACCCAGAGTACCTTTGAACTAAACAAAAATCGATCTTAAAAATTTTAAATAAGCACAATAAATGGCCAGTGGCCTCTAACTTGCCTTTATGGAATAGGAGTGCCCATCCTGATGTTTTTTTTTGTTTTGTCTTGTTTTTGTTTTTATTTGAATATGGTGCTCTCAAATTTGGTTCTACACCTTGCCATACAATGATATTTAGACTTCAAAGAGGATCCTCTAAAGAATAGCGATTTGTCCTAGAATATTCAAATCTTAGACAAGGTCACACAGAATCAGGCATAGCCCAGCCATCCCACCTACTCATCCGTTCAATAATGTTTACTTAGAATTTGTGTGTCAGGTGCTGTGCCTGATAAAGGGAATGCATGACAATGTGAGTGATTTATAAAGTGTAGTTTTGTGACAATTCACAGATAGAAATTAACACTTAAGGAAATCATGAAACTAAACACTGATCCTCTTCTCTTAGGACCATAGAGATATTTAGCAAGGTGTAGCAATATGCCTGCTTCTTATTGTAGGTATTGATTCACATATTCATCTAACAAATATTTACTCAACACCTGAACCAGGCCATGCATTGGCCAAACCAAGCATGCTGAAAAGTTGAAGGGCCTAACAAATAAGATGTGCAGTTCAGCTCTCACTCTTTATTTAAAGAACAAACCTTACTCTTTCTGTTAAATGCAAAATTAACTTTAAAGTAACCATTCAAGGGTTACTTTGTGAGAATAAGAGGCAAAACAACTAGGGTGTCTGCTTGCACGGTGGAGTGGTAGAGTCGGTTACTGAGGTGAGCTCAAGGAATGCATTGACTGTGGATATTGCAATTGTTGTTTTGCTTTGCTTGTGAAAGAAGAGGTTGAGAACTACCTTGAGATTACCTACTAATCTTTCATCAGAAATGGTCACCATGGTATTGGTATAGCAATAAAGTCAGCATGAACTACTTAATATATAAGAGCGCTGGGTCTCTTTTCAGGGTTCAAAAGGCTGAATAGCAGCTTATCTCTGCTGTTGAAGGTCAACACAAACATGACTATGAAAGCCCTTAAACTTTCCCAAAAAGTAGAAATATATTACATTTACCAAAGTGTTTAAAGCAAAGAAAAATGAGATCCTTTCCAGTCTGTTGCATACCTCTTCAAGAATAAAGGATTCTTGATGGCTTCCTTGCTATTGGACATGTGCCTCCCCTCTCGCAGCAGCGCCATCTTCAGGTCCATTTTGCTCATGCAAATGGGATGCGCAAATGTGGACTAGCACCTCCTCTTTGCTGTGTAGTTTCAAGTCAATCCTCTCAGGCAGACCCTCTCACAAAATTGAGATGTGCTGACATTTAAAATGCCAGGCTGTGTTTATTGAGCAAGAGGGTTCATAAAAGTTTATTTTGTCATCACCATTTAAGAGCCCAAACATCCCTTTGGAAGCATTGCTTGGATGTCTAAAGAGCCTCACATAGAGTGTGAACTGATGAAAATTCCTGACAAAATGTTTATGGAAGCAGCAAGGCTGGTAAGGAGGCAAGTGCTCTAATCAAAATGACCACCCTGCCTGTGAAACATTCTACATTCAAGTTCCTTTCATAGGGCCAGGGCATAAAACCTGATCATAAGGTGCATAGCTAATGAAAGAAACATGACTTTTAATAGGCACAGTTGACCCAGCAAACTGCATGGGGTTGGTTCATAATCTTTCACACCCATTACATCTTGCATTCATTTCCTCTCCGTGGCTCTCATCGCTGCATGTTCTATGCCTTCATGATCCTGCTCAAATTCCTCTGTGAGTGGGTTCTATCCCCCCATAGAACTCACCTCCCTGTGAGCTTTTGGAACAGAGTATTTGCCCTGTGGCATCATGGACTACTGTTTTTATTGTGGTGTTCTCTACCTTCAAGTAGCCTTCACACTTCCTAAAAGTAGAAATTGTGGCTTAGAAAACTGTGAATTATCTACTCTTATGTTCAGTTCATATTAATTTACTGAATACAAGCAAATCATTTCTATGGGAATTGTTAAAAAATCATTAACAAATAAAATCATGAGGTGCCACCAATCCACACCCCATGCTCATGGAACACAGCATGATCTGGGCAGGTAGGAATAAGGGTGGTGCAGGTCATGGTGACATGAAATGGGAAATAAATGCAAGAAAGCATGGGTGGAAAACCCCAGATCCTTGGAAAACTATGGCCATTCTTGTCATTGAAAGACTTGAACACAAATAATAAATACTTGAATGTAGCAGAGATGGGGCTGTTCACTTTGTGTGAGACAAGAGGACAGAGATCATTGGCTAAACAATGGCTCTGGAGTGACTGCATTAGAAAAAGACGGAGTGTGAAAAGCTGGCACCTCACCAACATAGGACCACTGGTGTCCTCAGTGACAAAGGATGCTGGTCAAGACATAGTTCTCCCCGATGAGCTCTAAAGCCAATCTTGATCTGCTACCAAGAGACAGAATGGCCTTTTCTCTCCCATCATGGGCAAAGACAGACATTTTTCTGTACATTCTATGTGCAGACATCTCCTAGAATATGAGAGGCACAGAGACTGAATAAGTCCAGGTTTTTCAAGTGGACTTCTGCAGGTGGTTTTTGTTTTTTGTTTTTGTTTTTTTCAAATGCATTGTATATTTGCAGTGAATTTTCCCCAGAATTCAACCTGGCTGGGCTTTTCCTGGCCTTCTTTGGAACATGTTTGCCTCACAAACGCCGCAAGTAGAGAGAAAACAATGCAGAAATAAGTTAACTATGGTAACTTAAGGTGCATATTGAATACAATAAATGGATATGAACATTTACTATTCAAACTGATGTTTTCTGTGAACCAGTCAGGGAATGACAACGTGTGTTTGCATAAAATTTTGCAATTTAATCAAGTGCCTTCTTTACTCAACCAGTCATAAAACATTTATTGGTACTGCTTTGTCCCTGCTTTATTTTGTGACTTTCAAGCTCTATTTCTAAGCTGTCTTCTTCCCTCCATCTGCACTGCCTCCATCTTTCATTTGGTCACAGTTTTGTAATGGCCTATGTTTCTTCTTGGCCCCCACAATTCTGTTCTCCACACAGCACCCAGAGTACATTTTTTAAACACACATTAAATCATGTCACTCTTTGCTAAAATCATTTCATGAATTTCTGTTGCATTTTTAAAAAATTCAAAGTCCATAGGATGGTGTACCATGTCATGTTAGTAAAATAAAACAGTAAATATTATTATTTAAGAAATGTAGTTATTGTGGCAATTATGAGGATGGGTTGAGGAAGGAGGGGACCAGAGCAGGTTTTGAAATGAACTGATGAGCCCTGAGGAGGATGCGAACTGGAGCTAAATGTATGCTGGAAAAAAAAAAAAAATAGGTTGCATTAGGAGTCAGAATTGGTAGACCAAGTGGGCAATGAAAATAATAAAATGGGAAAATTAGAGAATGACTTTTAGGGTTTTTATTTTAAATAACTCATTGATTGCAAAATGCAAGAGAAGGAACACGTGGCACATAGCACAGAGGAAGAAAGAAGAGAAAAAGGAGAGTGAGAAAGGTTGCAGGGACGTGGAAGTTATTTATTAACAAACATTCAGGGAGCACTTACTGTGTGCCAGGCACTTCTCCAAGGATTAACAAATGTTAACTCATTAAAGCTCCTAACAGCCTTCCAAGGCAGTTGCTATTACTACTAGCCTATTTACCGATGAGCGAAATGAAGCATAGAGATGATACGTAATTTCTCCAAGATCCTACAGCTTGTAACTGCTGGAGCAGAGATTAAAACCCAGTTGGGCTGGCTCCAGAGTTTGTGCTGGAATCACTCTGTGGCATGATCTCTCTGAGAGGTCCCCAGGTGGGAGAGGCTCAGGGTGTGTTCAAGGATAAGCAGAGCCAGGTCACTACAGAGGCCTGGATAGGTATGAGTCATGCCCAAGGTGAATGGTGAGAAAGTCCCGGAGTTCAGACTACGGTCCCCTTCCAGAGTCCTTTCTGATATACCATGCTGCTGCGTGGAATCAAAATAAAAATAAATAAATAAAAATAGATAATAGTTGTGAATGCCAGATATAATTTCAGAGTATTATAGATAATAGGGAACATTCACGTTGTTCAAGGAAAAAAATCGGCAATGAACTGGCAGAAAATCTTCACTGAGATCTAGTTCCCTTCCACAGAGCACTGCAGCGTGTCCATTTAGCGAGTAGATGGGCGTAGCAGCCACACGTCTCACATGATCACAGACAGGTTTTAGATTTCGGAATCAGGTACGTTCAAAGTTTGTAGCCAATGGGGATCAGGATATGTGATTTTTATTTATTTATTTTTAAGTGTGGCAAAATACATGAGATAAAATTTACCATCTTACCCATTTTTAAGTGCCTAGTTCACTATCAGTAACTACACTCACAATGTGTACAGCCGTCTCCACCCTCCAGCTCCAGAACTGGTCATCTTCCCAAACTGACTCTCTCTACCTCTTACCCCTACTCCTCCATTACCGCTTCATCCCAAGTTTCTGGCAACCACTATTCTACTTTTCATCTCTAAGGATTGGGTGATTTTTCTATTTAATCAGGTATCTTCTTTGTGAGGCTCCCAGAGTATAAGGTGCTGAACTTGAGGGTAGAACTGAATCCTTCCTAAGGAAAACAAAAATGGATTTCACCCCATAGCAAACCAAAACAAGACAAAACAAAACAGAAAAACCTTTACGGCTTCTTTCTGATAGTCTATACCTCTCCGCCATCTACCCTTTGCCCACTCCAGTAATGGTCCTGGGGCAGAAACTATGGTTAATGAGAGACTGTTCCAATATTAAACTCCCATATACTAAGGAATTGGGAAATAAATAACTTTTTAATATGATTTCTCTATGAAAACCTTTCACTCAGGTAATCCAAAGATGCCCTTATTAATACTGGCTCTGAACTTAGAAACCTTTGAACTTCCCTAGGTACCAGGAAACGAAAGATCTTTAATTTAATAGGAGAAACCACCCTTTCTCTGAAACATCTCAGTGAGAGCAAATCTATGCTAGTCACATCAAAGAAAAGATGTGTGTTGGAGATGTGAATGTTCAAAATTTGCATACTTGATGATGAAATATGCTTAAAGAAAACAGAGAACTTAGGCTTTGGAATGAGTCAGGTGTGAGTTCAAATCACGGGTCTGCCATTGAGCCATGCGGTGGAGTTAGCAAGCAAGTTTATTCTTCAGAGCCTTAATTTTCTCATCTGAAAATGGGAATAATAGACTGTCCTCACAGGCCCAGGTAGAGAACAAATAGGGCAGTGTGTAGAAATGCCTTGAAACTCGGTGGGCATTCTCTAAGTGCCATTTTTCTCTAAGTGCCATTTTCCCCCAGGTTGCATTTCTAGTATGACACATTTTTGCTGCAGATTTTTATTTATTTTCTGAGGTTACATAGAAATGCTCCAAAATGAGATGACATCTTGTAATATAATTATTTTATAATGCTAACTGAACTAAGTCCAAAGAATTTTTTATTTTACTCTGAGATTTCATAAGAAAGAAACATATATATACACACATATATATGTATATGTTACCCCATATGAAGAACTTGCCACAAAGGAACAATGTTTGCCAAGCAACTTGTGGCAATGCACCTGCTCTAAAGACAGCATCTGTCATGTTGAAGGTAGTGACACCTCAATAGGCAAGAAGAGCTTCAAAGCCCTGCTGGACCTTCAACACAGGCTGGTCTGTGGGGCCAATGCCACATTTCAGATCCCCTATATGTTTTCCCTAATAAGCTGAAACTTCCTTTAGTATCAGAAAAGCATGTGAAAAACCCTTAACATTGTTTCAAGAAATAAATTAGAGTTTAAGGGATTATAGAGGAGACTCAAGTGTCTTCTAATTTCTACTTGGTTTTAATTCCACATATTGAATTTATACCAACTTGAGTTAATTTAACGAAGGTGTAAGTTCTGAACAAATATTAACCAGGCTGAGGCTCTCGCATACCAAAAACATTGCTACAAACCACTCGCTTCCCATGGATTCTTATTTCATCTTACGAACTCACGTAGGAATGGCAGACTCCTATGGTTGTTCTGGCTTAATGAGAGCAAAGAAGCTCTTCTGTGGAAGAAATGCTGGCAATACAGTCAACAAGTTGCATTTTAGGAAAAATTCATATGGGGTTGAAAATGATTTAAAACGAAGAACAAGAAATAAATCACTAAAGTTATTTTAGTTTGACATAATAATAAGTCTAACGTTTGGATCTTTTGTAGTTTACATTTTCATGAACCAAGTCAGGCTCACAATGGCAAAAGGGCAATGAAACCAGCTCAGATGTCAGTGTTAACCAAAGCTTCCCATTCCCGGGTGTGTGCACCAACCCCTGCTGGTCTGGATTCCTTTCCTGCTTCTTCACTTTCCAAGTTTCCCTTCTTTTAGTCTTAGAGATCTGACTTACTTTGCTGTCAAGAAACCATTTTTATAAAAAATTTCGCAAAAGGGTTGCTAATGGTAGAATGATTTATCAATTTTCACAAATACTTTCTTCCCCAACTTGCCCCTACCATACATATATAAGATGTTAGCGAAAGGAATAAAAAACTTTTAAAATTATCAAGTCTTTCAAATATATATGTGTGTGAGAGTATGTGTGTGTGTTTCATATGTGCATATAGTACATGTGCATATAGTACATATGTATATACACACTTATATTTGTGTATACACATGTACTACATGTATATATGTATATATGTATATCCACATATGCACACTTATATTTAATACACATTATTGTATTATTATGTGTATTATTATTATTAAGTGTATTATTATATATACATATATAATACATTATATATATATATATAATTCAATTTTGTATGTATACAATCCTGAATTTCCTGGACTTTATTCTTTTATGTTCTTCTGTTCATTAAGAAGTTGGTGTTCTCCCCATACCCCTTCTTCCTTTGTCCTTCCATGGTATCTGGGCTAAACTTACCCTACATTATCCACACACATCCCACACTTCCAGGTTTGAGGAGGAAGAAAGTTACCACGCTTTGATGTTGTATTTAGTTATAATAACAGAATATAGGCAGGCCAAAAATTGATCCAAAGAAAATTACCTTTTTTTTTCATCCTAGTTCTTCAGCAACCAGGTTGCTGTGTCTGATGGTGTCTTTCTGGCAATGGCACTGCTATAGTCAGTAGCTCTGCAGATGTGAGCAGGGCAGGAGAGCAACCCACCTCCCTCGTTAGGAATGTCAGGATACCATCAGCTGATGGTCAAGTGGTTGTTAAGCTGTCTCTCTAAAATAATTGGTCACAGCTGCTGCCAGGGAAAGGCCGGCTCTTGCTAGATAGAAAACACCTGGAGCCAATGGTAATCAACAGCTTCCTGATAAGATCTCAGGAGTTGGACAAGTGGGCTCAGGCATGCTCACTAAAAGGCAAAATGGTGGAATTTAACTGCTCTATGACCTTTCTCTAGGAACATTCAATTGGCAAGGGAAAAACACCTCAAATGAGCATGTGCACAACTTGGTAAACATAATACACATGCGACCACTCCCAAGTGCTGGTAGACCACTGCTCATGTGGACGGCCCACCCCAAGGAAAAATCAAGGGAGGAGAGATACAAAACCCCAGAAGCATGCTAATGTCTAAAAGTCCCACTCAAAGGTCAAACAGGACACTTGAATCTCTCAAGTCACCCACTTGGCCCTCTTTCAAGTGTAATTTACTGCCTTTCGTTCCTGCTCTAAAACTTTTTAATAAACTTTCACTGCTGCTCTAAAACTTGTCCCAGTCTTTCATTCTGTCTTATGCCCCTTGAACAAATTCTTTTCTTGGAGGCAAGAATCAGGTTGCTGCAGATCTGCTCAGGTTCACTGTTGCTAACAGCACCAGCTCATCTAAGTGACAACTGTGGAATATTTTGGCTCACACTAATAAGCAAGTGAGACCGGGCTCCTGATCCCACCATAACTTCTGAAAACAAGAATGAGAGCCATCCTCTGTATGCCAAAGATCAGGATTGCAGTAGTTTCCAGTGCAGAATTTTTTCAAGGTTGATGATTTTCTTTTATTAAAATCTTTTTTCGGAGTCACCAAATTCAACTCCATAAAGAATATCAGAGATGGCTGGCATGATTGGCTAAATGGAATATTCAGAAGGGTCTAGAGTAGACCCCTGGGGAGGGTATTAGCATCACAACTGTCTTTGTCAAGTCTTCACAAGAACTACAAGGAACTGGCCAAAACTCAAAGTGAATGCTCTGAGTAACATCCTATTGTCTACTCTGAGGTTAAAGAAGGAACTTCATACAGAATTTCTTTATAAAAGAATATTTATTTATTTTTTTGAACTGAATGATCATTTCAAGACACTAGCAACCAGCTATAAGGTAAATATGCATTTTAGGAAATTTTATTTTTTTAATCCATCTGCCACAGTCATTGGGGATATTGCATTTCTTTACTGAGTTTGGATTTTTGAGAATACACAAATTTTATTTTTTTGTCAAAGAACTCATTTAATTTACATATTAAAAGCACAACTCATACTTAAGGCCTGCAATATTTTCTTTCTGAGTGACTTTTGAAAGCAGAGATAAGCATTACTCTACACATCAATAGCTTGTTATTTTCTTATCCAGTTTAAACTGAAAATCGTTAATCCACTCTTGAGAGAAACACACATTTCCTGCTGAGATCTTCCAAGTCTAATTTTTATTCCAAGGGAAATGCACAGAACTCCTCTGATTCCAAGCCAATGCCCAGCGGTCCTGTTCTCTCCCAGTGTAAGCATGGTTGCCCATGCTACTGTGCCTTCCCCACGTTAGGGTGCCTCTCCCACCAATGTTGCTGCATTGCCTGGCTTCACATCTTCTCAATAGCACACAGCATTCGTGAGTGTCCTGATCTACACGTAACTCCAATGTGTATGTCAGTCTATCAGTTAACAGCAGCTAAGTTAGTAATTTTTTTCTTATTCTCATATTCAAGATTCTGTGATCAGATCACAGGTGACTTCTTTATCTGGACTGAGAATCAGTATTTAATCCTGATTTTATTACTTATTAGCTCCGTAAACTTGCACATTCCTTACCCTCTCCAAGCCTCAGTTTTTGCATTTGTAAAATGAGTAAATTAGATTATATCTATTGTGCCACCCAGCTCTAAAATGTTATGTTTCTAATTATTTAATATCTGCAATGTGCATAGTAGCATTAACTATTATGTCATGTTCCCTCAGCTGGGTAGCCTAATTTTACCCCACACTTCTCATTAAGTCATCATCCTACAGTGTCACACTGGACTTTTCTTCCAATCATTTTCCTTTCTCTCTCAAAGGCAAATTTGACTGACTTTGGAAATCTGTCAATTCTCCTTAGTTTACTAACTTTATGGGATCCAAATTATACTGTTAAACGGTAAACTCAAACAAAAGAATAAACATACATAGCCAGAGAATTTTGAAAAACAAAAGTAATAAAGGAGATCAGCCCAAATAAATAATAGGGGGACAATTCAAGCTATACAATTAAAGAAATTCAGAACTGATGCAAAAATACAATGTATGGGGCCAAAACAAGGCTGGAAAGAAGACCAAGAACATATGCAAACTTATACTATAATATTGAAACTTCAAATCAGCAGGTAAATTATGGATCAACTGTCTACTCAATTAGAATAAATTAAAGTTGAAATACTTATACCTTATAGCAAGATAAATTCCAAATGGTACAAAGATGTAAATATTGTTAAAAATCATAACCATCTTAGAGGATGTAAATATATTTTAAAATATAATACTAAGTATAATTTCTAAGCATTCCATGAAACTTAGAAACCATAAAAAATTAGACAAATTTGACTACAAGAATTTTAAAACATCTATGAAAAAACAAATTGAAAATAAAGTTAAAAAAAGAAGGAAAAACAACTACATCACATATGACAAAGGCTAATTTTATTAACAAAGATCTCTTACAAATAAATGTGAGAAAACCTAACCCTCAGAAAAATGGGCAAAGATTGATCACAGGAAAAAATTATGTAGATGGCCAATAAACAGATGGGCACAGATAAGCCTGACTGATGCCTTCAGCCTCAATCAGCAACTCTATGTGTGGTGTGAGAGGGATGAACAGGAACCCTGTGCCTAATGGCTTACGTTTTAACCTCCTGTCTTCAATTTTCAGCTGTATGGCTTTGGACAGCCGACTAACCAGTTCTGCGCCTTGGTTTGAAGGGAGTAGTAACAGTATGTACTTCTTATGATGGTTTGAGAATTAAATGAATCAATATTTGTTTGGGATTGAGTCAATATTTGTATGAGATTTATAGTATTCCAAATAACATAGAAGGTAATTTTTGTAGGACAATTTGTAAACGTCAATATTATAAATACCCCTACTCTGGCAATTTTTCCACTTTTAGAAACTCAGTCTACAGATTTACTCTGTAGAATCATATATACAAGGTTGTTGTATGTATGGTTTTAAAAATAAAAATTAAGGAACGTATCAAAATGCTCGTGAGAGACTGGCAAAAACTAAATTTTGGTTATATTAAGGAAGGCTACATAGTCATTGAAAAGAATGAGGCAGTTCTATATCTATTAAAACAATAAGATATCAGTTTATATTGTTTAGGGAAAAAGAAAGGTGCAGAATAAAAATGTGTTGTGTGTGTGTGAAAGAGAGTAGGCTATGGGGTTAATGTTTGTGTCTCCGCAAATTCATTTGTTGAAGCCCTAATCCCCAATGTGAGGATGTTTGGAGACGGAGCATTTGAGAGATGATTAGATCAGGAGGACAAAGTCCCCATCATGGGATTAGTGCCCTTATAAGAAGAGATGACAGAGATGACCTCTTTGCCACATGAGGACACAGCTCTGCAAACCAGAAAGAGGGCCCTCCCTAGGAACCAAATTGGCTGGTACCTTTATCTTACTTTTCCCAGCCTTCAGAACTGTGAGGGAAAAGTTGCTGTTAAGCCACTCATAGTCCATGGTATCTTATTATAGCAGCCTGAGCTGACTAAGATGTGTTGTGGCATCAGAGAGGATCTTCACCAGCACTGAGGGCATTTACCTCTGAGGGTGAAACTGGCAGGGAGGAAGCAGAAATGAGGGGCTGGGGATGCAGAGAAGGTGCAGCAGGCATGGAAGACTGATAGAACTAGCAAGGAAACACACATGCCACACTGAATAGGCCCTTTCTCCTCCAGGAAGCTTTCATTGACTACTATTTATTAATACTCACAATAATTGCAAATCTTTCTATAGCAGCCACAATCTGCCTGGAATAAGTATTTCACATATATTAACTTACTTGTCAGTACATCCCTATAAAAGAGATTCTTTGATTACTCTTCTTTTACATATAAAGAAACCGAGGGAAAGAAAGATTGAAGAAGTTGCCCAAATAACAGAGCAAGGAGGAGAAGTGCTGAGATTTCACTTGGGTGAGCTGGCACCAGCATCGACAGGACAACCCCCACAAGATAAAGTGGCCGAAGACATGGGCCCAAATCTCACCTCAACTGAAGATTCATTTTGCAGCAGTCTGCATAACAATATACCAACCACAAGTGAAAAAAAATGATATAAGGCATGTGTTACTGGATTTCATTTCTTCATATTCAACACACATTAGTATTTTCCTAGGAAATTATTCTGGGAATTAAAATTTTTGGTTTCTGCCAGGCACAGTGGCTCACACCTGTAATCCCAACACTTTGGTAGGCTGCGGCAGGCAGATCACCTGAGGTCAGGAGTTCGAGACCAGCCTGGCCAACATGGCAAAACCCTCTCTCTACTAAAAATACAAAAATTAGCCTGCTGTCATGGCGGGCACCTGTAATCCCAGCTACTTGGGAGGCTGAGGCAGGAGAATCGCTTGGACCTGGGAGACGGAGGTTGCAGTGAGCTGAGATTGCACCCCTGCATTCTAGCTTGGGGGATAGAGCAAGACTCTGTCTCCAAAAGAGAAAAAAAAAAAAAAAAAAAAAAAAAAGGTTTCATGCCCAATTTGATCCTTAGGAGAGTCTTTAATAAGCCGGAAGCCTCTTCTCCTTCCCTGGGATTGCTGTGGAGGGTCCACCAGGACTGGGTGTCTCTGTTGCTGCGGGTCCTGGGAAAACAGTAACTTTCTATCAGACTTCTCTGCTCCAGGGCAGGCCCAGCCATCCCAGCAGGGCCATGGTGCTGGCTCCATAGGGTGGTGCTGCAAGAACCATACACGACAGAGTCCCCATTTTCCCTGAGCCTCCCTGGGACTGCTGCTTTCAGAGCACACACCCTGACCCGGGCTGCCTTTCCTAAAGCTCATGCAGCTTCAGCCAAAAGCACTCCAACTAGAACACATCCTGAACAGTTCAGCACCTACCAGATTCTATCCGTAGTCTGGAATTTATCATTTTTAAAAGTAGTAATATCATAAATCAAGCATTGACAATGACTGATAGTCCTCCTTGGTCCCAAGTTCCTACTCTTTATAGTAAATTAGAGGCTTATCAGGGCACCTTCTTTTTTTTTTTTTTTTCAGATTCCTAATTTAATGCTAAGGCTATCATTATTTCACCTCCCTAAAGCATCCATCACTCAGAAGCAACTCAGATTCTGGGAAATCTTTATGTAGCTCAAACAAGTCACAAAACAATGTTTTTCTAAATTTTTAGTCTTCGGTAGAAATTTCTAAACATATATTGATGAAAAAAATAGGTGGTGGGAACTTTGAGGACTGATCCAAATGTCATACATTTCATATCAAGCCAGATCAGTAACAGTTGGTACCAAGCTGCCAGTTTGATTGAGGACATAAGTTATATTCAGCCCAGCATTTGGTTTCCAGAACTCCAGTCTCCAAGTTACTCTTATGCAGTTCAAAGAGAAACTTGTTCAGAAGAGCTGTTATGGTGCTTAAAGAGACTCACTGTAAGGAAAGCCAAGAGATAGCTGGCCAGAATTGTAAATGGAAAAAAAAATGGGTAAATGTGGCTTGGCAGGAAATGCCTGGAAAATGTGAAGTGAGGAGGGAGTGAGGAGGCAGTGTCAAAGCAAAGGCAGTATTTGTCAAAAGAAGTGAAAATTATGGCATTGCCAAGCGACTTCCAAACCAAATGGACAATGAGCAGAGAATAAAACTGGCTTCTGAGGGCTTTAAATAAATTTTCTGTTTTCACAACAGCCGCCTCTTCCAAACCATTGGCTATCTTTAGTTGTAGGATCACCTGCAGTCTTATTTGCACATCTGTATTATGATTTAGGTTTATGGTTTAGATTCACAGATTCACTGCAACCTTCTATGTTTGCTGTAAAAATGAACTGAAATGAGCCTGTATTTAACTATAAGAAAATGAAATTTGGAGGACATAAATAACAATAAAGAGCATATGACAGTGTCTGTATTTATAACCAAACACTTTATTTTGGATGGGGCAGGAGGAGGAGGAAAGGAAAATTTAGAAATATCAATAAAGCTTTTTCCTATGACATGTTTTTAAAATTGTAAAAAGCTATATTTATGTGCTTCTGGAGGTGTTATATAATTATATGGCTCTCCTAGCATTTTTGACCATAGAAAACCTAACTGTTGTCTGGGAGATCAGAAGGATAGAATCCACCCACCTCTGCAGTGTAAATTATCATCCAATATCACAGAGTTCTTCTTCCCCTGAAAGGTTTCCTCAGGTTCCCCACTGGCTACAAACCCAACCCTAGCAGCTCACAGACCTCACTCAGCCCTTCATTCACTCAGCCTAGCTCTGCAGTCTTGCCTCGGCCTCTGGTCCTTCCAGCACATCCTGCTTGATCAAGTCAAATCGTTTCCATCACCTGAGTGTGGCACATGCAGATACTGTTGTTCCCTGTGCCCACCTGGTAAATTGTCAAACAAAACATTTTCCTTCATTTTCCCATCGAGGAGTGAGCTCGCGCTTCTCCTTGCTCCCTGGGGCCTCTGTTCCTCGCTCTGTTACACTCTTCTAATGTTGTAATCATCCACATATTTTTCCATTATCCCTATTAGGCCCTGAGCATCTCAAGTGCAGGTGCTACGTCTTATTTTGAGGATAATTCAAAATACCAGAGGGGCCCGGATAAGCTTGATTTGCTTGATTCCTAGCCATGATCTAATGATGGTACTTTGCAGCATAGCAGAGTGTTATTATCTTCACCCAATGCAAACATTCTTGATTTGAGAACTTCGTCCAGTCCTCAGAGCAGGATTAGACTGAAGCCTGTTTTGAATTTGTAACACCAGAGTGATTTTTTAAAATTGTAAGCCCTGTGCCAGCTGCCTGTGTATAACAACCTTCCCTGCCTTGCTAAACCTTCCCAGGAACCCTGAGCCCTTCGCTATACCTGAGGAAACTGCACCTCAGGGCAGATCACCGAGCTGACTCAAGGCTCCTGGGTGGAACTCAGGGTGCCAAGGTGGGTGCTCAGTTGTGTTTGATGCCAAAACCAGAGCTCTCCCAAGTGTTCTTGGAGATCGAGTCAAACTCCTTTGCTGGGTTTATAAGGGACATTCATCACTGGCCCCGGCTTATTTCCCCAGCACAGTTTTGCATCCAGCCCTCTGAGCACCAGGTCTGCTTGGCCACCCTGAGCCAGTTTCCATTTCTGCTGCACATCAGGCTCCCCTCCTTCCCCGGGACTTGGCACAGTTTTCTCCTAGACCGGAACACCCCCTCCCTGCATGCCATCCTGAAAACCCAAAAAGTAGAGAAAACATATTGGATTTTCTCTGTCATATTGGATTTTTGTATGCATCGAGGTTGAAGATTTTCAATATTGGAAGTGTATAATTATCCAAAAACTCTTGAGTTTTTGGTGAATCTAGTTCATCAAACTGCATTATATATTAACAAGTGTTAGATAAGTCTTCAACTTTGAAATAAGATTAAACAAGCTTTACGTGACAGAAAAACAGCATTACTTCATTTAATTCATGCAAAAAAAAAAGTCATCATCTTGATATTTAACCAGTGACACAACAAATATCATAATTGTCTGAAATACTAAGTAAGGTCATTGGATTATTTGTCAGTTCCTTATTTTATTGAATAGATTGTTAAAAGTTTTCTCAGGCAAAAGAGCACAGGGACTTGCTAGTTAAGGGTGATTGTTATGGTAGTAGCATAGGTACTAAATGATGTTTTTGTATATATAAATCATATATCTGGCCGGGCGCCATGGCTCACGCCTGTAATCCCAGCACTTTGGGAGGCTGAGGCGGGCTGATCACCAGGTCAGGAGATCAAGACCATTCTGGCTAACACGGCGAAATCTCATCTCTACTGAAAAATACAAAAAAAAAGTTAGCCAGGCGCGGTGGCGGACGCCTGTAGTACCAGCTACTCCGGAGGCTGAGGCAGGAGAATGGCGCAAACCCGGAAGGTGGAGCTTGCAATGAGCTGAGATCGCGCCACTGCACTCCAGCCTGGATGACAGAGCAAGACTCCGTGTCCAAAAAATAATAATAATAATAAATGTATATCTATCTATCTATGCATGTAATTTTATACAAGGTAGTGATTTAAATAGTGAAAAGAATCTGACTTGTTAGTAAATACACTGCGACACTTCCTATTGAAATTCAGATGATATCAAACTTTAGGTCATTTTGGTTTGGTGTCTTTAACTCCATAGCCAACTTCCCCCACTCAGTGTCACTATCTATTCAATGTAGAAACAAATATTATTTGTAGGTAGTATTGTAAGTACACATAGTATTTGCAGGTAGAAACAAATACTATTTAACTGGTTGGGCCAGTCATCCTTATTTCTGCTGGATAAGACATGAGACATCCTGTATCCCACTGGTAATTTAAATGATCTCTCGCTTTCCACTAGGGAGCCATGAAATTCTATCCAGAGTGAAATACTGTCCTATCACTGCACGTGATCGCAGAAGGCAGAATTGATAGCGTTCACGCTCGTAACCCAACATTTTCAAAGTTATATCTTCACCAAAACTTCAATTCTGGCCTTAACTTTTGACCTGATTATATAATCTCTTGATACAATTTGTAGCTTTCTTTCTAGTGGTTTGGCAAAGAGAAAGTAAATGTGTTCTTGGGTTCAAAATCCACTTTTTACAGGATTCTTACAAGACGGATCTTAAAAATCTGTTATATTTGGAGATAGACCTAAACATTTTATATCACATCTCTAAAATGCCTTACAGGTTTTTTTCAGCATTTGCCACTTTTTTCTTCCCTTATGCAACCCTGTGAGGCAGGGCCAGTTGAATTAAGATAATTCAACAGATTTTACAGATAATTAAGTAAGCTTGGAGAGGCTGATGCACTAGCCCCGGCTAGTGAGTGGTAGAGCTAGGATGGGATTTAGATGTTTTGAGTCTTAGCCCTCAAACTCTGCCTGAACTGGGAGGCAGGTTATGAGCTGCTTTATGTAATGAATCTCTAAGCACACTAAGCTACTAGGCAGAGTCTCTAATTTATCCTGCTAAGGTTTTCATGAGTCACGAAAGTGTCAGATAACACAGTTCTCCAAAGCAAGCAATACTAGATCAGTTGCCTCAATCTGCTGTGCTCAAGAGATATTCTAAAAGGTCTCTGTCTCCTGGGACTGCTAGCTTTGGAAAAAAGGATGAGAAGCAAAGAGACGAAGAACAGAGGAGGAAAAGGCCTTGAAGACTGACTCCATCAGTCTTAGTTTTGCTGCAGCTGGCTCTAGGCGAACTAAATCATCACTGCCCACCTACCTCAAAGGAACTAGAACAACAAATATTTAAATATTTACAAGAATCTACAAATTGCATCCATATAGGAATGCACTGTGACTAGGTGGCTTTATTTTAAAAGATCGACAAAGCAGGATGAGGACAATTTTGCCAACAGGACTACATCTATTGCCAGTAAAAAGGTTATAAAAATTAACAAGAAAAGTCATATGTGTTTAATACAATATAAGCACATTCAGGCAGCGAATTGATCCAATTATCCTGAGGACTGAAACCAACCATCCTTCCCCACTACACACCACACTCACTCAATGAGTACCGCCATCATTCTTACTTCGCCTCCAGACACACCAAAGAAAAAATAAAATTACTTTTAACATAATTATCTTCCTAAGTAAGACATAAAACATTTGAAGGTCTGAATTATTTGGCATGCCTAACTTTGATTCCTATACTCTGATTTTGTTAGTCTCTCTAACATTTGTCAGAATTTTAGAGTTGACTGTATTGAGTTATAATAAAAACATTATGTAAAAAGTAAACCCAGCAGACACCCTTAGCAGCATTACTTCATTTAATTCATCTGCTTTCTTCCCTTATTGTTCTGACATGGTTGATGATGACAGACAGCTCCTTTTGGTGCATATCAGAGATGAATATGCAAAGAGGGCTGTAGCATTTACATATTTACCCATTTACGGCACATATTACCATACTTATGCTGCCAGTTAATGTCTGCAAGACAGGAATGAAAGAATTTTCAACTGTTTTACTGCCTGAAAATCACATTTGCCTCTGCAGGCTGCTACTTAAATCCTTTCAAGAGCTTCATCTTCTTATCCAGGCCCTTAAGCCCCAGGCCACGGGCTGCTGCCAACTCCCAATGCCTGAACACAAGGTCTGTGACCCACTTAAGCTGAATTTCTATTCCAATCCTTTGCTTCCTCCACTCTACGGTAGAGTTTGTTCAGATCCAGCAGTACCAGGCATTACCTCTCAAGACCCTGAGGGTCAATGACAGAGGGTGTCATTTATTTGTCTGGTGTTGGGGAAATAAAAGATGGAGAAGATGCTGAAAACTTAACAGTGTTGTAGTTTGAGGTATTTTAGCAAATGTCCTCTGGCAACATTAAGAAGAGGTGCGTGGTGTCTCACACCTGTAATCCCAGCATTTGAGGAGGCCCAGGTGGGTGGATCACCTGAGGTCAGGAGTTCGAGACCAGCCCATCCAACATGGTGAAACCCCATCTCTACTAAAAATACAAAAAATAAGCTAGGCATCGTGGCACATGCCTGTCATTCTAGCTACTCAGGAGGCTGAAGCAGGAGAATCATTTGAACTCGGGAGGCAGAGGTTGCAGCGAGCCAAGACTGCGCCATTGCACTCCAGCCTGGGCAACGAAGACAATAAGAAGGAAACTCCATGAAAGAAAGAAAGAAAGAAAGAAAGAAAGAAAGAAAGAAAGAAAGAAAGAAAGAAAGAAAGAAAGAAAGAAAGAAAGGAAGGAAGGAAGGAAGGAAGGAAGGAAGGAAGGAAGGAAGGAAGGAAGGAAGGAAGGAAGGAAGGAAGGAAGGAAGGAAGGAAGGAAGGAAAGAAATTCCACCAGCTGGAAATCTGTATTACGATTTTGTTCCACTGTTGAGTGGGAAAGCTAGCACAGTAATGAGCACAGAGAAACTGCTCAAATATATATAATAAAAAAGCAAGATTCAAAGATTTATAGATTCTGATTCACATACTGGTCAACATCAATAACCAAACTGAGCAGAAAATGTCCAAGTCCTCCCCTCACTTATGGCCACATGGTCAAGTGAATAGTGACACATGAAAAGTCAAACCAAGTAACTGAGTAATTCAGGCCATAAGATCTTCTACTATAAGATTTATGAACTTTGGTGCACAATTTGCAACATTATATTGCAGATATATATACAAAGATTTCTAAGTATTGCCAACCTTTTTATAAAATATACAACACACACATTATTATTTGAGTAGCAATTCGGATTATATTTTATGGGAACACATTTACTTAAAATAGCAAAATAGGATATTAATTACCCTTGCCTGATGTTTCTTATTAACTGCAGGTGAAGTTAATATCTGTTCGGAGTCAGCTTCTAGAGACGCAAAAGCCAAAGTAAACAAGGGCCAAGGACAATGATGTGTCTTTCTTTATTTCTGGAAATAGATCAGAGCAGGAGACCACAGCAGAATGCACAGTCTACTCTGCAGAGATCGTCTGGAAAAGCCTCAGGCTCTCTGGGGCAGGGAGAGGCATCGCCATCAAGCCAAACAGAGCAGCAGAGGTGTACATTTACATATGTACATTACTTGTTAAGGTTGATATGCTACTTTCTCCACATATGGCCAGAAAATTGAGTTACAATGTGGTGTCAGAGATGTTAATAATTCTCTCAATAACCAAGGAGAGAAGGTATATATCCCCATAGGCCATATATATGCCATATATGTGAGAGATTCTTGTTCTTGAATATGTGAACCCCGAAGATTTGAGACAGGTCTCAGTTAGTTTAGAAAGTGTATTTTGCCAAGGTTGAGGACACATGCCCATGACACAGCCTCAGGAGGTCTTGATTGACATGTGCCCAAGGTGGTCAGAGCGCAGCTTGGTTTTATACATTTTAGGGAAACATGAGACATCAATCAACACATGTAAAATGAACATTGGTTCCGTCCAAAAGGGTGGGACAACTCGAAGCAAAAGCAAGACAACTCAAAGGAGGGGAGGGGGCTTCTTCTAGGTCACAGGTAAGTGGGAGACAAACGATTGCATTCTTTTGAGTTTCTGATCAACCTTTCCAAAGGAGGCAATCAGATATGCATTTATTTCAGTGAGCAGAGGGATGACTTTGAATAGAATGGGAGGCACATTTGACCTAAGCAGTTCCCAGCTTGAATTTTCCCTTTAGCTTAGTGATTTGGGGGTCCCCAAGATTTATTTTCCTTTCACACCTATTGTATTAGTCAGCTCAGGCTGCATAACAAAATACCACAAACTGGGTGGCTTCCACAACAGAATTTATTCCTCGAAGTTCTGAAGGAACCAAGATTAGGGTGTTGGCAGGTTAGTTTCCCTTGCCTCTCTCTTTGGCTTATAGATAGTCATCTTCTCCTTGTGCCACCACATGGCCTTTTGTCTGTGCTTGTGTCCCCTTGGTGTCTCTCTCTTATAAGCACATCAGTCCTGTTGGATTAGGTCCCACCCTTAGGACTCCCTTTAACCTAAATTGTCTCCTTAGAGGTCGTGTTTCTAAATGCAATCAAATTGTGGTTTAAGGCTTCAGTGTGTGATTTTTTGGGGGGACACAAGTCAGTCCGTAACACCTACTATAGGACAAAGCTGAACTGATCTAAATTAAACTCCTGCAGCTTCCTGTTTAGCATGTTTGGGTATGTTGAATTCACATTTGAATATCTCCCTATATGAGTTTGGAGGTTGTGACCAGCTGTGATATTATCAATACCTGGGATTTTGGAAATATTGTGTCACTTAAAAGGCACTTTTGCACATATAGGGTATATTCAGCAGCTATTATAACCTTCACATAATAAAGAAACAGGTGGGTGGATCATCTGAGGACAGGAGTTTAAGACCAGCCTGTCCAACATGGTGAAACCCCATCTCTACTAAAAATACAAAAAATTAGCTGGGTGTGGTGGTGCACACCTGTAATTCCAGCTACTTGTGAGGCAGAGGCAGGAGAATTGCTTGAACCTGGGAGGCAGAGGTTTCAGTGAGCCGAGATTGCACCACTGCACTCCAGCCTGGGTGACAGAAACTATGTCTCAAAAAAAAATGAAAGAAAAAAAAGAAACAGATTCAGTGAAACTGAAATGCTTGGTTCGTATCTCCTAATTAGGGAGTGCCAGGCCTTGTGATAATTTAACTTAGTGCCACCTTTACATATGAAAGGTGCCTGGTTAAAGTGATGACTTTTCATCATGTGACTCAGAACAATGCCAGGCTTTTATTTTTTTTCCATTATCTAATTCAACAGGTTGGAGACTGGTTCTCCATGCATCACTGGGCCCCTGAATTCAGGAGTGGGAACAGAGACAGGGAAGTACATTCAGGCGAGAAAGTGAAAGGCTGAGAAATGTTTCAATAATCATGCACCTACCATATGGTCATAGAGTCTGATACCCTCAGCAATGAGAGGTCCAGCAGCACCTTATTCTGAGCATCAGAAAGCACACACAGAGAACACGCAACGTTGAGCTAGCCAGCTCTCCTCTTGAGCCTCAGCCTTTGCGTCGGTGAAATAGATTCCTTCTTCTTCCCATTTGCCAGGGTCACAGTAAGGACCAGGCAATACATAAAATCTGATACATGGGAAATGGTGCGATCTTGGTTCACTGCAACCTCCGCCTCCCGGGTTCAAGCAATTCTGCTGCCTCAGCTTCCCAAGTCGCTGGGATTACAGGCACGGCACTTGCCGCCACGACTGGCTAACTTTTGTATTTTTAGTAGAGACGGGATTTCACTTTGCTGGCCAGGCTGGTCTCAAACTCCCTACCTCAGGTGATCCGCCCACCTGGGCCTCCCAAAATGCTGGGATTACAGGTGTGTGCCACCGCGCCCAGCCTCCACCAGCCATTCTTTCTCTTTTCCACTTCTTCAATAAGTATTCCCAACATGCTTCTGAAGAAAAACTACATTACATTAATTCTGTACCCTTCGACCAAAAATAGTAAAAAATTTTAAAAATGTAAAGTACAAGTTGCAATTGTGCAAAAAAAATGGGAAAATTCTCTGAAGGTAGCACGAAATATTTGTCTATTTTCCTTTGAGCTCAAAGAACTGCCTCTATTTTATCATTAGTGCATGGCTTGCTGGCTTGAATACACACAGAGAAATGTTCCCACTTTACTTATGAAGGGAGAGATGAGGAAATAGAAACATTAAGTAACTTCAAGGGGGATTGTAGACCTGTGCCAAGAGCATAGACCCTGGAATCAAACCATCTGGGTTCTACCCCTTGCTAGCTATGTCACCTTAGACTGTCTGTGTAGTCATTTCAATGTTCTCACCTTTAAAATAAAGATAATAATGAAAGCAAATAAAAAAGCTGTTACAAGGATCAAAGAAGACACATGTGCAGAGCCCAGAACGTATTATTGTCATTTATTTCAGAGAGCTAAGCAATAGCAGAACCGGCACTGGACCCTTTTCCCACTTTGCTGAGATGAACAATTATCACTGGTTGTATTATTGCTTGTCTATAGAGGATAAAGCCAAGAGGTTGCAAATAACTAGGGAATTTGGCCTGTAAGTATGATTGCCCAGGGAGAGTTCCTTAATTTGAATGATACAGCTGCTGCATTCTTTGTAGAGTGAAGGGATGGAGGTGGTCAGACTTCCCAGGAAAGTTATAGGCATGAATCAGCCTCATCCTGGGTTTCTGTCTAATCCACATGGTAAATCTCTGCTATGTCCATAGGTTTGCTGAAGGTCCCCTCCTCCAAAACTGCCTCTAACAAGTGCCATACTGCTCCCAAAATTCTATTATTAGAAATACAACCCTTTTAGATTCACGTATATTTTAAGCATTTTTCTGAGCCCCTTTTCCAAAGATAAATACACCCGTAAATGTTTAGCAAGACTTATTTAAAAGAGCCTCAAAAAGCAACATTGTACTTCACATCTATGACACTTGCAAAATTTATGTAATAACTTATCATCACTCACATTTTCCTTCTGAATTTTTTTCCTTAGCTTTTACCAATCTCTGGCTCTGTGTTTGAACATGACATGTCTTAATCCATATACTTGGTCCAAATCATTATTTACTCCAAGGCTCATTTCCTTTACTCACACAAAAAAATTATCTCCGGGGCCAGGCAGGGTGGTTCACACCTATAATCCCAGCACTTTGTGAGGTCAAGGCAGGAGGATTGCTTGAGACCAAGAGTTTAAGACCAGTCTGAACAACATAGCGAGACTTTGTCTCTACAAATAATAATAATCATCATCATCTCTAGTTGGCCCTGTCTCAAACAGCCTTTCTGTGCCCTTGAATTCTTGTGCATTTGAATTATCCAACACTATTTTTACTTGAAATTTCTGTGCCTGTGTGTGTGTGAGATCAGTTTTCCTAGCTAGATGTATTTCTCAAGGGCAGAAACAGCTGCTTTTTAGTTCCACGTGTAATGCCTAATATATTACTCAAGCTCTAAAACCTGAATGGCAGTACAAACTCAGCAGTGAAATGAATATATCCTTTTAATATTTGATCTTTAAAAAAACTAACATACTCCAGGCAGATTGTACAAAAAGGGAAAGATGTTTATGCAATGCAGTTGATATGAATACATGTTTTAGTATTCAAATTTAGATTTGATCTGTATTATTTATAAAACTCTCCTCCCTGAACCTTGAAAAATGTTTTTGAAAAATAAATGTCTTTGTCAGTTAGCGGTCTACCCGAGGCGTTACAGATAGTAGTTCAGAATTTGCTTTCAAATATGCCAGCGAAAGAGAAAAAGAAAAATGGAGGGAGGATTACTGAAGCTGCACGCTGGGAACTTGGAGATACACTCTACTTTTCTATATGTTTGAAAATGTGCTATGTAAAAAGAGAAGAAAAAGAAAAAGAAAGAAAATCTGAGACAACAGTGCAACGCTGTTTTAATTCACTTAGTATCTAAGTGATGGTGGAGCAGGTGAACATGTTTCTACTTTTTCCAAAGCAGGAGCCAGAAGTTGACTGGCTTCATGGTGCAATCGCAAAACTGGGACAAAACTGCATCCTGGGCTTTTAGCTCTGTTTATGGATTGTTTGACCAATTTCTCTCATGACTGGTTTTACTGGCACAGAAAAGGATATTATTATATATGGGGAAAAGTCATCAGTGCAAACGTTGGCAGAGTCAGACCTTGAGTTGGACAAAGCAATTTATATTGTGATATATAGATAGATAGATAGAGAGAGAGACTCACTCTAACCTAGGCTAGAGTGCAGTGTTATGATCTCGAATCACTGCAACCTCTGCCTCCTAGGTTCAAAGGATTCTCGTGCCTCAGCCTCCCAAGTAGCTGGGATTACAGGCGTGCACTACCACACCTAGCCAATTTTTGTATTTTTAGTAAAAACGGGGTTTCACCATGTTGACCAGGGTGGTCTCAAACTCCTGACCTCAAGTGATCCTCCCACCTTGGCCTCCCAAAGTTCTGGGATTACAGGCATGAGCCACCAGGCCCAGCCTATTTTGTTTATATTTCATTTCCATTTATGTACATGAACAATATATCTTTTTTATATAAAAACTAAGTCTAATTAACCTAAAATATCTTCTATCAGTATAACATAAATTCTAAATGATTAAAAAGAATAGTAATAAATAAACAAAATAGTGAATACTCAAATACGTGTTGAGTGCTACTGTGTGCCACACATTCTGTCGGGGCTGTGGACACATTGAGAAAAGATCTTGCCCTCTGGGACCCTGCATTCCAGTGGGTTGGAGGCAGACTTTTAAAAATAATGATTATATGGTATTTGAGAAGTATGTTTGAGCTATGGAAAAAGAATATGAAGGTAAGGGAATTACAGTGAAAGAGGCAGAGGAGGGTGCCTTCCATTTCAAATATGGAAGTCAGGGCAAAGGCTTACAGTAGGTGGGAGATGAGCCTGGGGTGTACTTGGTTTGCGGAGAGGCTAGACATGACCTATAGTGACAGCACCTTCTGTGTTTCAGGGGCAGTGTGGACACCTGAGTGGCTAGAGCTGAGTGAGAACAGAAGAGAGGCACAAGGCAGAATTTTCTTAATTTTGATGGATAGAGCCTTAAAGTCACAAAAAAATATGTATCAATTATATCAAGCATAGAATGCTTGTTCAACATAGATCTTTCAACACTGGAAAATGTTAATTCTAAAAATATGTATCAGCTGAGTGTGGTGGCTCCTGCCCATAATCCCAGCTACTAAGGAGGCTGAGACTGGAGGATCCTTGAGACCAGGAGTTCAAGATCAGCCTGGGCAACATAGCAAGACCCTATCTTTTAGGAAATGTAAATTTAAAACATTAATTAATTTAAAAAACAGAATCCAAAATTCTGATTTAATTTTTAAAAAAAAATTATATATATATATATATATATACTGCAGCCATTGGGCCACTCTAGTGGGGGATTTTGATGATGGGGGAGGCTGGCATGTGCAGGGATGCCTGGGAGGAATTGCTCAACCTTCTGCTTAGTTTTGCTATGAACTTTAGTTTTGCTCTTAAAAAGTAAATTTATTAAAAATATATATAATCCTAGTTTTATATAATATATTCACATATATGTAGGGGTGTATATGCTTGTATGTATATATATCTGATATATATGTACATATATGTGTGTGTGTGTGTATACATATATATATATTAAAAAAAAAAATCCAAGGAAAATTTCAAGACTTTGATAGTGCCAAAAATTCATGCAAGTGAAAAGATTTTGAAGAATTCATTTTATGGAAAATACTACTTATATAATTACTTTCAATTAACTGTACTGTGTTTTAAGTAGCAGCTTTCTTTTTTTTAAGCTTGTTGTGTTACTTTGAGGAACTATTTCATCATCTTTCAATATCTATTATTTTATATGTTTACATTTATTATGTAAATAACATGCTACACATACTTCAAAATTAATTATTGACTGATCCTTAATAGCAAATGTTTACATTTCATGGCTTTATAAAAGTAACATATATAGAAAAATTTGAGATGCCATCTGTGTAGTTTTTTAAGACATAATTATTTCAACCTTTTAAAATTGTGAATATTATATACTTTTGTGGTAATGTTTTGGATTCTGTTTTAATTAAGTTTTTAGTCTTTTAATTGTAATAATTACATATGTGAACAGGGACTGTTTGTTTAATCTTTGTTCTCTTTCTTTTTAAAACCTATTGTTTCTTCATCTGCTAATTAGAATAACAATACCTGGCTGATATGTTTCATAGAATCTAGTGAGAATCTACAAACACTGTGCTGTTGAATGATTCTTTGACAACTAGAAAACGCAAGACTAAGGTTGTGTTTTGTTAACAATAGTCACCTAATCCATTTGGTGCCATATGCAAATACTATTTAAAATGTAGCTGAATCTCCTTAGTAAATTACTGGCATGTTTGTACTCACAGACCTGTCTTCTCTGGGTCTGCCCTTAGAGACTGAAGATGTCATTGAATATGCACAGTCCACTTAGCATGTCCACTCACCCCAGGTCGAGGTTCAAGATGATGACTCGGCCACCTTACATTTCCTCACACATACATCACGTGCTATAAACTGCTGGCCAGGGCCACTGTAGAATGTAATCTTTAGGCTGGACAGCTCTACTTGAGAGGACTGTTGGAGGGAAGATATGCCCTAAATTATTCAGCAACTCTAAGGTTTACCCCAAATCTATAAAACCCTAAGGGTTTTCATCAACACCTAAGGGATGCTTTCAGATCATTTGTTGGGTTCCCGAATTACACATAATTTTCAAATAACTGTTTTGACACACAAATTTTCCATTCACAAAATGATGTTAAAATGTGTCAACAATTGAAATGAGACTCAATGATAAGGCTATCTTTAGGATTTAAACATAGTCCAGTGCTCCAAATGACCAGACAAGGTCCATTTGCTTGAACCATGTAGCACTAATTATATCTTTAATCATCACATCCATGCCATGAGGCACATCTCCAAGTCACGACGTGGGCCAGAGTCACATAAGAATTGAGGTCATACAACAAAAGCTGGAGAAGATTGTCAAATCCTTGATTTGTTTCTGTTATTACATGTAGCCTGGAAACAGTGAAAACTCTGTAATCATACTGCCAGGCAAGAACTAGTCATAAGCAACGCATCTTTTCCTTCTTGGTAAAATGGAGGCAGAAATCTTCTGGGAGAAGTAGGAAATCAATCATATTTTCAATGCTCTTGAATAGAGGTTTCAGAAGGGATTCCTTCATTTCAGGAAAATGCCTTTAAAAGTGAACAACCCTGCACTCTGCGTAAAATCTACCTGGTGGGGCTGATTGGAGACATGTTGGTCAAAGGATACAAAATTTCAGTTTAGAGGAGGAAGGAGTTCAAGAGATCTATTGTATAACATGGTGATGATAGTTTTGTTTTTGTTTTTGTTTTTTTTAAATTTGAGACAGGGTATTGCTCTGTCTCCCAGGCTGGAGTGCAGTGGCATGATCTCCGCTCACTGCAACCTCCGCTTCCTGGGCTCAAGCGATTCTCTCACCTCAGCCTCCCAAGTAGGTGGGACTATAGGCACGTATTCTTGAAAACCACTAAAAGATTAGATGTTAAGTGTTCTCACCACCAAAAAATAAGTATGTGAAGTAATGCATATGTTAATTAGATTGATTTAGCCATTCCACATGTATGCATATTTTAAAACAGCATATTGCACACAATAAATACACGTACTTTTTATTTGTCAATCAAAAACTTTAGGAGAGCTCCTTCCTCTCCCAAAATTTGACACTGTTAATAAGGACCAATCCACAGGGCAGTTATGCCAAAGCTTTCGTTCTACTAGAACAGGATGCCAGCTCATGTTTTCAGAACCCCCACATTAACCGTAGGAAGTCGCATGGAGCTTGTTACATGTTAAGTCATTCACAGTTGTTCACATTTTCTGGGCATTACTAGTCAGTCTCACTAATCTGCCTCAGGAAAAGCATGAGTAACTTTCTCTGACCTCCTGTGGCATTTTCTTTTCCTCTCTACCATGTACAATGTCTGGTCTCACTGTGACTCCTCTCCAAAGTGACAGTGAACCTCACATATGACCAAAACCCTTGCCTTCCAACACTTGACCAATCAATCATGCCTTACTGAAATGGAAAAAGTGTTTCAGGTATTTCATTCCAATAATCCACTGTTTGTATTTTTTAAACCGCTGAATAGATACGAGAGGAATAGATATTTCCTGAAATAAACCATACAGTTGACCCTTGAACAATATGAGTTTGAACTGTGCAGATGCACTTATACACAGATTTTCTTCAGCCTTTGTCACACCTAAGACATCAATGTCAACTCTCCTCTTCCTCTTCCTCCTCAGCCTATTCAACGTAAAGACCATGAGGCTGGAGATCTTTATGATGATCTGTTTCCACCAAATGCATAGTAAACATACAGTATTTTTCCTATGGTTTTCCTAATAACACTTTTTTTCCTCCAGCTTACTTTATTGTAAGAATACAGTACATAATACATACAATATACAAAATATCTGGTAAGTGGTAAGGCTTCTAGTCAACAGCAGGCTATTTAGTAGCTACGTTTTTGGAGAGTCAAAAGTTATACATGGATTTTTGACTGCCAGAGGTAGAAGGTCAGCACCCTTATAGCCCTTTCATTGTTCAAGGGTCAACTGTATATATAATACATACATACATACATATATATACACACACTCACACACACACACATATATAAACACAGATATATGCATACATACACACCTTAGTGTTATAGAGTATTTCCTTGCTGTGGATAGATAAATAGATACATATTGCTATGGGAATATCTATACACATATACATGTTATATATATAATATATAAAGTCCTTGTTGTAGAGATCATGTGTGTATTTTATATATAAATTTAATGAAACATAAATATATAATATATAAATATATATATTTCATATATATTAAATTATATATATAATCTTCATAACAAGGCAATACTCTTGAATACCAGTAATATCTAAATTTCAAAACCTTTCCTTTTGCCAAGCAATGCTTAAAATTCTAAATATAGTTTTATCAGGAGTTAGGATGTATGGTTTAACCATTAGAGCAGCTTTCTCACAACTAGGCAGGAACAATGGCACTATCTTGTTATGAACCATGGAAGGCACTCTTATGGGATGAATTGCAACCCCTCCAAATTCATATGTTGAAATTCTAACCTACCAGTACCTCAGAATGTGACCTTATTTGAGATAGGGTCTTTACAGAGGTAATATAATTAAAATGAGGTTGTTAGTGTGGGCCCTGACTCGATATAACTGGTGTCCTTACAAGAAGAGAGCTGGAGGCACACACGCACACAAGGGGAACACAAAGACAGTGTCTACAAGTAAAAGAGCAAGGATTAGAACAGCACCTCCCCTAAATGTGAGTTTGTTCAAAAACAACAAGTCCTACCAATACTTTCATTTTGAATTCCAGGCTCCAGAACTGTGAGACAATACATCTCTGTTGCTTAAGCCACCCAGTTTATAGTACGTTGTTAAGGCAGCCCTGGCAAACCAATACAGACACTTAGATTCATTCAACAAACCTGAATTAAAGGGCCTATTATGCACAAAATCCAAGCTGGGCTCTGGGGTTAGAGATATAAATGTGTTTTCTACCCTCATAGAACTTACACTTAGTGGAGAAGACACCAAGCAAACAATCTTATAAATAATTGGGGTTATGATTTCTTTCTAGCTACAAAGAAGTATAAAAACCACAGTGATGGCATGAAGGGTTTTTTTCCCTTTTTTAAAACATCAGTGTTCTCAGGGAAAAATGTCATGCTTTGCCCACTTACATCTGCTGTACCTTTGACCTGCATGGCACTCAGTGCATCTGTGACCACGTAGGGCTCGTTAGGGCTCTGGGGCCAGGGAAAGCCCGTAAAGCTGAGACTTGAAGGATGAGAATAATATCTAGATAAAGAGTAAAGAGAGTATTCTGAAAAGGGGATTATTTGTTCATACTCCTGCAGCTCTCCAAAGTTTGCCCAGGAAATTCAGCCCAAGTGCATGTGGCTAAGAGTTTCAGAGCTGAGGTGCAAAGCCTCGTCTTGCTCCTAGGCCATTGGCTTAGCCCTTACTGTACACCGTGTGCCAAGTTTATAGGATAGTGTCCTCAGGAGGAGATCTGAACGAGGGGAGCTGGCACATTGCACTTGTGTCTTCATGAAGCAGTGTCTGGTGAGTTCAGCATCAGGGACAGGCAACCGTAAAGCAGCCATTTATTGAGTGCAAATTACATGGATGACACTCTTGAAAGCCATCGGGAACATAAAGATGAATGAGATATTCTCTTCCCTCATTCAAAATCTGCTTGATTCTGACTAAGATGAGAACACTTCTTAGTCATTGACTTGGGGCTGATTCAACTCCCCACACTCCCAACGTGATCTTGCTTAGTGTAAGCATTACCTTGAGCCATGTGCATCATATATGATCACCCAGTGTCTATTTGAGTGCAGCTTTGGTAGTAAGATGCTCAGAAGAGAAATTTCAACACAGCTGGTGGGCCTCAAGCCTGGTCCAATCTCACTGAACCACATAAGCAACTGAAGTGGCTAGATGGCCCTCTGTATTTTTGGTATAGTTAAGCATCCCTCATCATTCCAGGCTTGGAATTTGTCTAGATGATCAGCATCACAGATAATAAGATCTCATTTCATAACCAAAGACATGATTTCAGCATTTAATTAGATACTACTCTAGTGGGTATTCAGGTACTAGTAATAATGAATTGGAAATATATAAAATACTTTACAAAAAAATTTTGTCTCTCTAGGATACGTATACTAATGGCGATATTACAAGTAATTCAAAAATAAACTATGCAGAGGAAATATTGCTCAAGTTTCATCTAAATTAACATTTGTTTATAGTCAGGAGAGCACTTTCTCCACTTCCGCAGCTCAAAGTGAGCACTAAGGACTTTTGATATATCCCCTAGTGATTTAATTAAAAGATAAATGGAAGCTAGGAAATAGAAAGAAAAACACTTCGCTGGAAAGAAAATGCAGAAATGAGAAGGGAGGACAGGCAAGAAGCAGGGGACAGAAATACAGAGCAACAGCTTCAGTAGAGAGGAATTAACTAATAGAAAGTAGCATAAATACATGACTGGAGAAACATCACTTAAGACCTACCCAGATGGATGACCAATGCCTCTTGAAACAAAGATTAGGAAAACTTATTGCTTTTAAAACATCAAAATTATGTCAATCTTTTTCATCTTTAACGATGTGGTATGCTTATTCAGCTTCTGTTATTTTGCTTTCTGTTTCCTTACCTGCTTTGCAGATAAAGGGTAGCCAATGCGTAAACTCTAAGTGATTCTGTGACCTTGCATGCACACATCTATGGGCTGAGCTGGGTGTGAGGCCTCAGCATGCACTTGCTTTGAGGTGGAGACATGAGGTAGAGATGTGAGGCAGAGCAAGGCCCAGGATGGCAGCCCCTTCAGGGCTGGGCTCCCTCCTTTTTAGGCCATTTGCTAAGTTAAATGCCCCTCACACCCTGGGGCCACTTTGATTTCTGTAATTCCCTCACTCTCCAGCAGAGATCACAGGGCTGCCCTTGAGAGCAAGGGACAATCTAAGCTGAAGCCACAGTGGGCCTTCTCGGAGTGTCACAGGCCACCTTCCAGTCACGTACAAAGCTAAGGAAAATAATCAACCATACATTTCTCCAGGTGCCAAATTAAATCCACTTTACATGTGAATGAATGAAAACATGGATGACTGTACATATTTCTCAGTTTTGTTCAGTTTATTGTAAGTGACCTTTGAGGTAACTTATGAACACTTTGAGGACATAATTATACCCTGGAATTGTGCTTAAGTCACAAAGGGCAACATTTAGATGATATTTATATCTAAGTAGCTCACATTAAAATTGTACCAAGACCCTGTCATAAACTTTAAATTATAGGGAGGTTTGTCTATTCATTGAAATGAACTCTATGCAACTTATTAATTTTTCTGACATTATTTAACATCCCATTACTGGTACATTTGTGATTATAATAATTATCAAAGCAGCATTGTTCTAATTCTATAATATTTCAACTAGATTTCACAAACTAGTCAACTCTGCTGGGTATATTCAATATTGTAATATTGGACATAAATAATTGTAGAGTTGGGATATGCATTAAATGAAATATGTAAAGGAAAACATCATTCAGGATTACAAATAAGTATACAAATTCATAGAAAACAAACAAAATGCCTCTCTAATGTCTCACAATACAAAGTATTGCCACACTCTCAACCCATAACTCCTAAAGAAGAATTCATGCTAGAAAATAGCAGAGTAAACAAAAAATTTCCAGAATCATCTACATGATTGCTTTTAAACAAGATTAGCCTGGGAATTCCAGTATTCTTGAACCTCCTGACTGTCAGCTCCATCCCCCAAACTCTGTCGCATCTGTCTGGGTTCCTCCTTCCTGAGCAGTGACCTGGGAAACTTCCTAAGGCAGTAAGCCAAGGCAACTGTAGGGCTCACCTCATTTGCTTCCCATCTCTCAGGAATCAGTGTCATTATTACCTGATGCAGAGTACCTTAAAAATGCATTGTTTCACATACACTTTGCCTGGTTATTTTGTGGTTTCAGGAGGAAGGGTAAATCCAGCCTCTGTTACCCCAGCTTGGCCAGAGGTGAAAGTCAGAGAAGAGATGAAAACATGTATGGAGAAAATATTTACAAGAGTATAAACTGTTTGGGTGAGGGAAAAGGGACAAGATGGAGGAAGGTGAACAAGATGGAGCAGTTCCTGTTGTTTCCGGGTTCTTCATCACAGATTTTCCCATGCCCGGGAAAAATTCCCATACCCGGGAAAAGAACCAAATCAACTGAGCCTGCGCAGAATGACGTCAAGCTGGGGACACCGAAATTCAAGCAGCCACTCCTACACACACGCCCCAAACTCCTCCCCCTCCAGCTCCCAGGCATAAAAGTCCGCCACCAGCAGGAGCTGGCATGACTTCTTTGGCCCCCCACATTTGTGGACCGGAGAACCTCACCCGAGAGCACCGGCGCGACTTCCCTGTGCCCCCCCCTCCACCTGAGGACCAGAGAACCTCGTCCGAGAGTGTATGCATATTTGCAAATAAAAGGCTGCCACTTTCTTCGCTCATTTTGGCCTTTATTGATTGAGAAACAAAACATAAACATATGTAATTTCCTTTTGAAAACTGTTAATCTTTTACAGATAAAACAGGTTTTAAGGCTTTTAATCATTGTCATACTTCTAAGACCAGAGGCATCTTTTTCATTTTTTTTCAATGCGTTTTCAGAGATGGGTCTTGCTTAGTCACCTAGGTTAGAGTGCTGTTGGCTTGAACATACTTTGCCGCAGCCTAGAACCCTTGACTCAAGCAATCCTCCCACCTTAGCCTCCTGAGTAGCTGGGATCACAGGCACATACCACTATGCCTTGCTAATTTTTGTGTTTTTGTGGAGATAAGGTGTTGCTATGTTGCTCAAGCTGGTCTTGGATTACTGACATCAAGTGATCCTCCCACCTTGGCCTCCCAAAGCTCTGGGATTACAGGCATGAGCCACCATGCTCAGCCAGTTTTTTTCTTTCTTTGTGGAATGGAATGAAAGAGGAAATCAGATGCCTTGTAGAAAATCAGGACATTTGGCCTGAGAGACCAAATAGTTGCTCACTATGACTGTCTACATGTAAGCCTTAGTAATGAGACAGAAGCATTTGAAAAATGTCAGTAATGAAATTGATACTTGAAAGATGCTGATCAACAAAAAATTTTATTCAATATATACTGTCAGGCCTCTGAGCCCAAACCAAGCCATCGCATCCCCTGTAACTTGCACGTATACACCCAGATGGCCTGAAGTAACTGAAGAATCACAAAAGAAGTGAAAAAGGCCCTGCCTCGCCTTAACTGATGACATTCCACCACAAAAGAAGTGAAAATGGCCGGTCTTTGCCTTAAGCGATGACATTACCTTGTGAAATTCCTTTTCCTGGCTCAGAAAGCTCCCCCACTGAGCACCTTGTAACCCCCACTCCTGCCCGCCAGAGAACAACCCCCTTTTGACTGTAATTTTCCTTTACCTACCCAAATCCTATAAAACGGCCCCACCCTTATCTCCCTTCGCTGACTCTCTTTTCGAACTCAGCTCGCCTGCACCCAGGTGATTAAAAAGCTTTATTGCTCACACAAAGCCTGTTTGGTGGTCTCTTCACACGGACGCGCATGACATATACATTTTGCGTTTTGCTTTAAATGAAGAATACATTTAGAAAACCATTTAAGAAGTCCAATGCAACTCTCCTGGGAGCTCTGAGATCTGCTCACAATTAAGAAGGATGTGGACAAAATATGCCATGAACACTGTAAAGCTAAGTTTGACTGGTTAATTTTATGACAACTTGACAGGGTCACAGGATACCCAGATATGTGGTTAAACATTATCTCTGGGTGTGTCTGTAAGGTTGCCTCTGGATGGGATTAGCGTGTGAATTGGTGAACTGAGGGAAGCAGATGGCTCTCCCTGGTGTGGGTAGGCATTCTCCAATCAATTAAGGGTCCGAATAGAACACAAAAACAGACTAGGGTCGGATTTGTCCTCTGTCTGATAGCTTGAGCTAGGGCATTGGTCTTCTCTTCCCATGAAACTCCTGGTTCTCAGGCCTGAAGACTCAGGAATTTACACAATTATAGGAATTTACTACTTTAATTTACAATCAGCCCTTCAGCTCTCAGGCCTTTGCAACACACCACCAGCTTCCCTGTGTTTGCAGCTTGCGGACAGCAGATTGTGAGACTTCTCTGCCTCTACAGTTGTGGGAATCAGTACCTCATAAATCTCTCTCTCTTTCCATATATGTATACGTATATGTATATGTATATGTATATGTATATGTGTGTGTGTGTGTATGTGTGTGTATGTGTATTTCTATAGGTTTCATTTCTCTGGAGAAGCCTAAGTTAAAAATAAATACTAAAATGTCGATCCAAATAGTGGTCTCAAACAGGGTGAGGTCATTAAAAAAGATAAGGAGAAAAAGTATTCTCAACACTTCTGCCCCTACGTTTCTATTTGGAACAAAATGTATCAGGAAAATCTAGGCCCATCAACTTGGAAAGAGATGGAATAAAACCATAGTAGAAAAGCCTCATTCCCTCCAGAATACCAAGGGCCGCTCACAGGGGAGTCTGTTTCCAGTATTGCACCCCACGAAGTTATACAGGGCCACTTGGCATTTTTAACATTCTGTCTGCTCTGAAGCTGATGTGCAGGAGTGAATGGTTTTGTTAGTGAGCACATTTAGCCTTTCACTCATTCAGTAAATATTTATAGAGTGACGACTCAGTGCAACCGTGGGGTTCTCTACTCCTTATATCGAACACAGTTACTTGATGACATTTTTAAAAAAACCGATTTCTTTGTGAAAAACAAAACTGGTCAAGAAAAGAAGGCCTTATTGGTGCTCATGAACTAATGAGAAGAAAAAGAAGTTAAAACGTCTAAAAATGTGTTATGACAAGCCAGAAATTTATATTTTTAGATAAACTGAAGGAAGAATTCTAAATGGAATATTCCTCACATCTGTGGCATTAATCATCTACTTTTTATATAGATTTTTGTATCTGTTTCACTAGATACTTCTACCAGTACAAAATGTCTCCTCTGCTGAGACATCTGTAGCAAAGGAGAAATGAGTGAGGACATTTTATTCCCCAGGCTCCCTCTGAGGAAAAGATTCGTGTGTCGACCTAGAAGAAAGTCTTGGTGTGTCTCTGGTGTAGGATGGGAGAGGTAGGCCCATTCAGTTCAAAGGCCAAGACTTCAGAGGAGGGGAGAATTTCTCTTCATGAGACAAAGAAAGGCATTTTGTGAGGCCGGGCGCGGTGGCTCACGCCTGTAATCCCAGCACTTTGGGAGGCCGAGGTGGGCGGATCACAAGGTCAGGAGATCGAGACCACGGTGAAACCCCGTCTCTACTAAAAATACAAAAAATTAGCCGGGCGCGGTTGTGGGCGCCTGTAGTCCCAGCTACTCGGGAGGCTGAGGCAGGAGAATGGCGTGAACCCGGGAGGCGGAGCTTGCAGTGAGCTGAGACCGCGCCACTGCACTCCAGCCTGGGCTGGGCGACAGAGCGAGACTCCGTCTCAAAAAAAAAAAAAGAAAGGCATTTTGTGGTTTTTCTCCTGAGTATGAAGATGGAGAGAAGACAAAGGGGTAAGATAAGAGACAAAGAGGTGGCTGAGATGAATTGAGTGGCCAGTGAGGCATATTATGTTTTTATATGAATACTCACAATGTTAGTGAGCTTCATTTCTATTATTTGGTATAAGGCATTGCTTAATTCCCACATGAAATCTTCAGGGCAGTCTACACTGCTCACCAATGGCTTATGTAAATGAATTCTTTCAGTCAAAGTTTGAGTTTCATATTTAGATCCAAGTAGTGCAGCCCGAAGACAGCGTACACAGAACAAACAGCTCAGGAGGCCAGGAAGGCCATAAAAAGTTAACTTTTATTATTTGGAGAAATATAAAGGAAAGATTTTGTATTCCCATATGCTATGAGATTGACAGGTTTCTGAGGAAACTAATCCAGTTTTCTGAATAATCAGAAAATTGCTCAGAAAATTCCAACTAGTATCAGAATTGCTTGTAAATAAATGTGATTCTAAAGAAAACTAGAAATTTGTAAAATATTTCTTTCATATTTAACTGGATGTTCGAAAAGTGTTTATTTCCAGTGAATGCCAATAATGCCTTATACTTAAATTGTATTTTGGTTTCATTTTCTCAGTAATAAAATTGGAAACAGACATGATTAAGAAATTCAAAATAGAAAAGGGTATAATAAAAAGTCACTACCTTTATCGAATCACCAAGACCTAAGCAAACACATCTAACAAATTTAAAACATAAACAAATGACTTTGTGGAAAAGTAATTTGTAGTTTTTGAAAGATTATGGGAAAGAATCTCACAAAACATTGAATCTGGAAAACATGAGACCACAGCTTGAAGTCCACCCTCCTCCAGAAAACTGTTAGAAAGCGTTATCAGACCAATGATTTGAGAAGACATGAAGAAAAAAATAATTACTAGGAATCTCTAAAAATGAACACTTTGGAAGAGGAAAGAGGATTAGCATTCTGGGACTCTTTTCTGACATTAATGTTTAAACAGAAAAATGAAAATCAGCCAAAAAAGATATATTTATCACAATCTACCCTTAGACTGCAAAGGACTCAACTTTCTTTATTATTATTATTATTATTATTATTATTATTATACTTCAAGTTCTAGGCTACATGTGCATAATGTGCAGGTTTGTTACATATGTATACTTGTGCCATGTTGGTGTGCTGCACCCATCAACTCGTCATTTACATCAGGTATAACTCCCAATGCAATCCCTCCCCGCTCCCCCCAGGACTCAACTTTCTAAAGGGAGAGGAGGTCAGAGAACAAAGCTGAAATGTATACACGTGGATCTCCTCCCACCTTTCTCCTTTCATGCAACTGCTCCTCAGTGTCCTGTCTGTCATTCTCACACCTGAAGACCCGGATCTTCTGAAGCTCCTGCTGCTCTGAATGGATGACTATAATTCTTGGAAAAGTCTCTCGTGGGTTTGGAAATGTTAGCTTTGCAGAGAGGCCATGTATGGCTTCAGCCACCGCCTCTGTCAGAAGGGTCCTGCTGGTGACTGAGAAATCTTTTGATGACCTTCAAGATTCTTTGTCTGCCCCAAAACAGTCCACTTGGTCCTCACCTCCTGTCTCGCTTGCTACTCAGTGTGAGAGCACTTCGCCTGCCCTGAGGTCTGTCTGCCACGACTCCAGGCCTAGCCTCCCATGAATGGCCAGTCTGTTATATCCTGAAGCCCCCAGGTTGATTCCTCCTCATTCATGACCACCTCTTGTACTCTGGATGATTAGCTTAGGTGCTTCCCGGCATTGATCCAGGCCAGGAGTCCTGTGCTATGCCTCTTTTCACACAAACATATTGCTAGATCCATTTTGCCTAAGTCAAACACTCCCAATATCCTGGCCCTTGCCAGGAAACTGGGATACTTAAATCCATCTACCTCTAGTCCTAATAGGGAAGTATTTTATTTCCAACAAAAATAGAAAATGTAAATCATGTAATATAATCACATATGGCAGTGAAAAATGGCTGTGACTTCAAGTCCCCTCTACTTTCCTGCATGGAACAAACTATATGGCAAATAATTTTCTAGAAATGCATCCCATACTCTTGAGGTTGCAAACTATTAGGCAAAATTTCAATATATGATTTGTGTTCTGTTAGAAAAAAAGGCATATTTTAAGCTTCATGTTTTGGGATGCTGCAGCTTAATGTAAATGCCCAAAGATCCTTTAGGATAAACACACATTCCTACTTAGAAGTCAACTGTATTTCACATTTATTTTTTTAGAAAGTGAGAAAGGAAGGAAAAACAAAGCACTCTAAATATTCATTCAGTTGACTATCTCAAATACCACCTCTACACCATTGTGTTTGAGTCAGTACATTGTTCAGCATAGTAAGTTTAAATGCAGTATTCCCAAAATGGAATAAAATAAGGATGCTATTTTCATGGACTAATGTTAGGACAAAGAACTATTTAACTTATCTTTTAAAAAATAATAGTATATAGGGCTGGGTGCAGTGGCTCACGCCTGTAATCCTAGTACTTTAGGAGGCTGAGATGGGTGGATTGCCTGAGCTCGGAGTTCGAGACCAACCTGAGCAACACGATGGAACCCCATCTCTACTAAAATACAAAAAAATTAGCTGGGCATGGTGGCGTGTGCCTGTAATCCCAGCTACTTGGGAGGCTGAGGCAGGAGAATCGCTTGAACCTGGGAGGCAGAATTTGCAATGAGCCAAGATCACACCATTGCACTTCAGCCTGGGCGTCACAGCAAGACTCTGTCTCAATAATAATAATAATAATAATAATAATAATAATAATAATAATAAATAAATAATAGTATATAATACTGGAAACAAGTAAACCAGGTTTACTGTAGCTATGAATAAACACAAAACACCTATGAAATAAAATTAGAATAGGTTGTTACAGACATAGATGCCTTTTGTTCAAAACAAAAGCCGAGCTTTAATTTCAAACACATGTGTACACATAAAACACATGCATGTGCATGTATGTTCACACATATACGTATTTAATGCCCCAATTTACTAGACTTGTAAGCTTGATTAGTAACATAGCATGAGGATTCTCCCAGGTTGGCATGCTTCGCTCATGAGAAGGGAGACATCATAATTGGCAGATAGAGTGAAAAGAAAGAGCCCTGATGACAGAACTGAAGAGCAAAATGTTCTCCCATCTCCAGGTATCCAATCTCAGCACTTGGCTCTATTCAAATGAATATAAAAAGGTAACGAAATTGTGTTTTTGTTTGCTTGTTTTTGAGACGGAGTCCTGCTTTTGTTGCTCAGGCTGGAGTGCAGTGGCACGATCTCAGCTCACTGCAACCTCCGCCTTCCAGATTCAAGCTATTCTCCTGCCTCAGCCTCCTGAGTAGCTGGGATTACAGGTGCCTGCCAACATGCCTGCCTATTTTTTGTACTTTTAGTAGAGATGGGGTTTAGCCACTTAGCCCAGGCAAATTGTTTTAAAACTATGTGGGATTAGGCATCATCACCTCTAGCAAGGTTCTAACCTCTGGCTTCACTTTAGAATCAACTAGGATGCTCCGAAAAAATACCTGACTCAGTATGATCAGTTAATTCAGACATGTTTTTAAGGTCAGCCTAGGGATAAGTATTTTTAAGTTTCCAAATGATTCTATGTAGTGATGGCTGAAAGCTACACTAAATTTATCAGGTGCATTTAATTTGCAAAGCAACAGCCAGGCTGTGCCTTCCTCATATCCTCCCACTCAATTAAGAATGTCAGAAAAATGCTTGTTTCATAAGCAATAACAAAACAAACAAAAGACCTATCCACAAAAGAGTACAGCCATGGCCAGGCGCGGTGGCTCACGCCTGTAATCCCAGCACTTTGGGAGGCCAAGACTGGCGGATCACGAGGTCAGGAGATCAAGACCATCCTGGCTAACACGGTGAAACCCCGTCTCTACTAAAATAAAAAAAAAAAATTAGCCAGGCGTGGTGGCGGGCGCCTGTAGTCCCAGCTACTCGGGAGGCTGAGGCAGGAGAATGGCGTGAACCCGGGAGGCGGAGCTTGCAGTGAGCCGAGATCGCCCCGCTGCACTCCAGCCTGGGCGACAGAGCGAGACTCCACCTCAAAAAAAAAAAAAATATATATATATATATATATATATAGTACAGCCATGAATATACATGTAATAAAATTATCTAGAGTTAAATGTGGAGGGAGATTTAGAAACTATGTGCCCACTCCTATAAGGTACAGATGAGAAAACTGAAGTTCTAAGCTGGAATGCCTTGGATCAGGTCCCACAACAAATGAGTGACAGAACCAGTGCCAAAAAAGAATTCCTAAGCCCCAGTGCAAAGTCCCTAACATCTTGTGACCTTTATCTTTTCAACAGATATTTACTATCTACCTATATCATATGTCAGACTCTACCCTAGGCACCAGGGTTAGAAAAGTGAACCAACTACAGCACTTATCCAAAAGGATTTATTGGTAGTGGGGAAAACAGTTTGAAAAGAGATTTTTTTTAAATTATCAGTGAAATAGTAGAGGAGATACCAAACATGAAACTGCTAATTTTAATTCATAGCTTTCTATGTTCCAAGCACTGTTCTAAGCAGCTTAGATGGATTCTCTCATTTAATCCTCACAATGATCTTTAGACCAGTGTTTCTTAAGTTTTCACATGCATGAAAATTTCCTTGGGACTTGACTAAAATGCAGGTTCTGATTCAGTAGTTCTGGCGTGGAGCCTGAGAGTCGACTTTTCTAAAACGTTCCCAGGTGATGGTGATGCTGCTTCTTGACTGCTCCTTGAGTAGTTGGTTCAGGCACTGGTTCTCAAGTTTAGCTGCACGTTACATTTCCCTGCGGATGGGGAGAGTGAAATCCACTGGTTTCTGGACTGCATCCCAAAATAAGAAAGTCCCAACCTTCGGAAGGAGAGCCCAGGCATTTGTATTCTTTAAAGTGATGATTTGCAAGGAAAGCCAGGAGTGGGAACCACTTCCTCTCAAGTAGGAACTTCCCCATTTTACAGGTGAGAAAACTGAAGCTTCTTAAGGGTCAGTACGTTGCCTGAGGTCACATAGGACTCGGAGGCTTGGGATTCAAATCTAGACAATTGATTAGCTAGGCCCCTGCTCTTAGCTACTGTACTAATGCTTTCCTTTTTATATTCTATGGTACTAGAGCATTGGGTTTTGAATAAGAAAATGCAGCATCATCACTTTTGACTAGTGTTGATTTGCTGTATTTTTGTATTTGAGTAACAAAACTAGTGATTTTATTAGAAATGGGATTATAATAATGTATCATCTTCCTCAACCCCTGAAAAAAAAAGAAAATGTTCCCATAACATGCATGTGGGTTTTCAGCCTCTCTGTGTGAGATGAGGCTGAGAGACACCTGAGGATGATGATGATTTGAGGAATAAAGGGAGGACTCGAGAAAGACCTTTTGGCCAATGTCCCCTTTTGCCTTAATCATTTTACAGAAAACCACCAATTACTTTACTGGTCAATCACATTTTAAAACCAATTTTCTTATAAATTTACTGATTTATAGACTAATTGTCACAAAACACCACTAATGACAATTAAGTTGACCCAACTGTGAATAGCCATTACACACAGCATGTGAGACCTTCAACTTCAATAGCCTTTAAGCTTTTGCATTACAGTGTCACAAAAAAACAAACATCAAATCGCATGTTTTTGTCCTAAGAAAAGCTAATATGTGTTGCTTACAGTAGTCTATTTTATCTCATGATGTGCTAAAACAGACCTATCTCTATCACAGAAGCCTAAAGAATTCTCTCTTCCAGATAAAATTTGATGTTCTTCAAGACTTTTAAAATCTGAAAGCCAAACAATGTAAGGTTCTAATTTCAAAATGAGATAGGTCACTCCTAAAGTAAAAAAGGAAATCATTATCAATATTATGAAAATAATGTTTCTATTTTGTTAGCACCAGGGTCTTATCTATCAGCTTCCAATGAGTAGAGAATGAAATTTCAAATGTCCCTCCCAGCCAGAATTCTTTTGAGACCTGATTTCCATGAAACTCTAAAGCAGCCAACATTCCCAGTTGCCATGAAGAGAAACTTCTGGAATCCACTGAGGCATACCCTAAATTTAACTTGGCTCTGTGATTATCATCTGAGTGATGAAATTCTGTTTAACTGTCAAGATAACATTTTGAACTTAAATAAAATTATACCTATATTTTTACCATCTTTCATTTATTCAGGCATGGAATGTCCAAAAATATTATTTTCTCAGATATACAATTTTCTATCTTCCCCCATGATTATTAGTTTGATGAAATCATTGTTGAAGAGCAATGGATTAAAAAATAGTGTCTTAGTTGCTCCTCCAAAAATATTTTCTGTTCCACTTTTTAGCTAGTTCAGATAAAATAAGTTGAAGACATTGATGTTTTGAATTTTAGACAAAAATTCTTTCAGCAACAGAAATGACTAAAGAAAGGAGTGATAATCAAAGAGAATCACTGTGAAGTGCCAGCAAATAAGCCAGTTAGAGAAATGGAAGATACCCTCAAAAAAGATACACATGCTTGCTGGAAATTCCTCTCCATGTGTCATCACCTTCCTACAACCTTAGTGCATTTTTTTTTTACCATCCAAAGACTATGGAAACTTCCCATTCTGCCAGGATGCAGTAGCCCTCTTCCTCCCCTGTGCTCCCTCATACAACGAGAAAACCTAGATAACATAACAACAAGGCTTTTGAAGATAGAAAAAAAGAAAGCAGGCTGCTTAGGGTCATTGGGACACAAATAATAACCTGGTATTGAATCTCCTGTCCTCCTTATCACCTCCCATATATCTCCAAGAGGGTGTTACAGAATTGCCAATCCAGAACTACTAGCAGTACACACAGAAAAGCACAATAAAAAGCAAAAAGCTCCAAGAAAACCTAACAACCAACAATCTTTGGCCATATGCATTGGGAAGGCCCAGCCCAGGCAACTCTGGGTGACAGCAGCCTGCCTGTTGAAACCAAGGTGGTGATTTCACCCTTTGAAACCAAGACAGAAATGCCTTGCTCCCCAGGCCTGGGTACTCTGGGCCTATGGTGGGAGTGGCATTTCCTGTGATTTCTGAATTGCCTTCACGGCCTTTCTTCCTTTTCTTTGAAAAACAGTGCTTATTCATGGCCAAATAGCTGTCTTCGTCCCATTCTGTAAAATCCAAGATATTTGGTAGGTTTCTCATTTATCCCCTTTAGTTCCCGTTAGCCTCCCATGCCCATCGTCTTTAGTTCAAACTGGCAATGTTTCTGCTTGTCTAATTTCATAATCTCTTTATCAGATAATAGTCTAACCACACCCTTGGTGTAATCTCTTCAGAACACTTTCTCATTTTTACAATATGGTCAGACTGAGAATTTTACAGATCTTTAAATTATGGTTCCTTTTTGCTTAACAAAGCCTTTTTCAATTCACTTCTCTCTTTTGGCATTTCACTATGAGCAGTCAAAAGGACCCAAACCACACCTTCAATACTTTGTTTAGAGATTTCCTCTGCTAAATATTCAGTGTCATTACTTGCAAATTTTACCTTCTACAAAACACTATAACACAATTCAGCCAAGTCCTTTGCCATTTTACAATAAGAATTCCATTTCCTTCAGTTTCCTATAACCTGTTTCTCATTTCCATCTGAAGCATCTCCAGAATTGCTCTAACGTACATGTTTCTACCAACAGTGTGTTCATTATTATTTACATATTATCTAAGATAGACGCTGTCTCTTTAGCTTTCTTCTTTTCTTTCTAAGCCCTTGCCAGAGTTTACTTCAATTTCCATATTTCCACCAACTACCCTTCATGGCAATCTAGGCTTTTTTAAGCATGTACCTCAAAACTCTTCCAGCCTTTATCCATTACCCAGTTCCAAAGATGCTTCCACATTTTTAGGTATTTGGTACAGCAGCACCCAACTTCACAGAACCAAAATCTATACTACTATGCTCAGGCTACTATAAGAAAATGCTACAGACTGCATAGCTTAAACAACAGAAATTAATTATCTCACTGTTCTGGAAGCTGGACAGCCAAAAATCAATGTTCAAATAGAATTTGGTTTCTGGTGAGTACTCTCTTCTTTGTTTGCAGACAGACACCTTTTTGTTGTTGTACATGGCCTCTCTCTCTGTATGTGCACAGAAGACAGTTCATGTGAAGATACAGTGAAAAGGTAGTCGTTTACACCATACCCTGCCTGAACATTGGTCTTGAACTCTCCAGCACCCAGAACAGTGAGAAAATTAATTTCTGCTGTTGAGTTCATGAGATCTGTGGTATTTCATTGTGGCAGCCCAAGCAGACTAATATACTCACCCTACTCCAGCCAAACACCAATGGAAACACACCCCTCTTCTTAGGAGTGCCTAGTAGGAAGCTGATCTTCCACACACATCTTCAGTTCCATGGAAGGGGTGGTACATTCCAGTTCCCTCACTTGATGGTATCCATTAGGCTTACGTGGGAGCTGATCTTCCATTCCCACGTGGTGATAATAGATGACAGCAATCTGATTTCCCAACTGGGGAAGTATCTCTGTAGGAGACCAGCAGCTCTTTTATCCCTCCCCTGGCAAAAGCCAATCATGTTCTGATTTTCCCACCAAGTTAGTGTCAGTGGGGTCCACCAGCAAGCTGAGACTCAAGAAGACTAAAACAGGTGGCTTAAGTGAGAGCTGGTCAGCACTACCTTTCCAAACTGTCCAACTTGTGTCCAGCAGGGCCTGTGGGGAGCTGGGCCTCACCCCAACCTGGCATTGCGTAGAAGGAGGTTGTGGGGGGCAAGGCTAGCTGGCACTCTGACGCTTTCTCCACTCCCTTCCACTGGTGTCAGTGGGGCAAGGGGGGGAAAACTAGACTCTTACTCCACTTGTTGCAATTAGGCAATGTGTGAGTCCCACTTTTGCTAGTGTGGTGTCAGCAGGGCCCAGCAGGAAACTGAACATGTACTCCTACTTTGCCTTTGGGATTTAATTCAACTGCTTGCTGAAAAAGATTAAGTAGAATCCAGATTATCATAAAATAATATCCAGAATGCCTAGGATACAATGGGAAATTACATCATACCAACAACCAGGAAAATCACAGCCTGAATGAGAAAAGGCAATCAGCAGACACTAAAGCTGAGATGAATCAGATGTTGGAATTAGGTGGCAAGGTGTTTAAAGCAGTTGTCATAAAAATGCTTCGAAAAACAGTTACACACTCTTTTGAAATGAATAAAAATAGCAAACCTCTGCTAAAATATTGGAATTACAAAGAAGAACCAAATGGAAATTATAGAACTGAAAAAATTTAATAACCAAACGTTTTCAACAAACTTTCTAGATGAACTCATTAGTAGAGTGAATATAACAGAGAATAGAATTAGTAAATTTGAATACTGATCAATAGACTTTACCCAATCTACACAACAGAGAACACAGGCAACAAAAATAAATAGTCTCGGGGACCAGTGGTACAATAATAAAAGAGTTAACATTGGTATTTTCAGAGTCCCACAGAAAGAGGAGAAAGAGATCAAGACTGAAAAAAAAAATGTTTACTGAAGAATCGATACAAACTTCCCAAATTGGGTGAAAGATATTAAGTCTACACATTCAAGAAACAGAAAATTCCAAATAGGATAAATCCAAAGAAATCCACACCAAGAAACATCATAATTAAACTTCTGTAAGCTAATGACAAATTAAAAATTTTGAAATCCACCAGGGAGAAACAACACATTATTCATAGGACACCAATTCAAATGGCAGTGAATTTCTCATCAGAAACCACGGAGGCCAAAAGGAAGTGGCACAGCAGTTTTCAAATACTGAAGAAAAGAACTGTCAGCTGCAAGTACTATATCTGGTGAAAATATCCCTCAGAAATGACAGAGAAATAAAAACATTCTCAGATGTAGAAAATCTAAGAGAATTCAATTCATTGCTAGCAAATAACTGTAGATGAAGTTTTCCCCCTGCCTTTCTCTGCTTTTTTAAGATTAACTTTATGCTTGCTATTGCCTTCTCTTCCGAATTGTCTCTTTACTAAGAAGTCAGAGAGCTGCAAGGGAGTTATGCAGGTCTTTCTATATTTGTACAATAAACATCTATTTAGCTTCCAGAATTATCGTGGGACAAAAATGATGCCTAAGCAAAGTATTTGCTTGACTGCCTTTTGGCTTTTTATGCCTTCTCTTTGGAAGCACCTTTGTAGCTATTGAAGTCAAATCTTTGGTAGGTAGATTAGAAACTTTGTAATCTAAAAGTTAATCTATAAAGAATGTTTAAGATTATGAAACATACCACCTGTCTTTTGATTTTTGTTTTAACACCACTCTAGCCATTATTTAAAAATAAAGACTTGGGTTTAGCAAGGAAAAGGTGCACAGTAACAACTGAGAGAGAGGGTGAGGTTCCCACACCTGTGGTTAGTGGTAACAATAGACAAATACTCAGATAAAAGTAACCTAAATCAGAAAAAGACATGTATAGGCAAACTTAATCATGGATGAAAGAGAAGGCTGAGAAGAAAGAGGAAGGCTTAGAAGAAAGTTGTAGCCAAAGGCTGCTAGGGTCTGGCTTGGCCAGTAAGGTTGGCATCACCTTGCCATCCTCACACATGGGAAAGCACACACTGCACTTCCTGCCTGCCCCCAACCCCACACACAGAAACCACATGCACACAGAACCACACACAGAAACCACATGCACACAGAACCACACACAGAAACCACATGCACACAGAACCACACACAGAGACACACAAGGTTTACCTGCATGACATTTGCCACCTTTCCTTTAGGAGATATATCCAAAGAGGAATGTTCATTTTATATCTTTCTATGTCCTCTGTGAAAAAAAAAAAAAATGTTATTTGGACCAAAACGTATATTCCTCATATTCCCTTCAGCCCCATCCTGAAAACAAAAGTAAGTGCCTGATGCTGCCTGCAACCTAAGCTTCTCTAGATTCTGGTTTAAGAACTTATGAGGCCGTCCACGTCCTTTGGGACTGTTGCTGCCCTTCTTTTATTCTGTCTTCACCAAAGTATGACAATCGATTCACCTTTGTCCTTAAAATATTCATTTTTTCTGATATGTTGTTGGGTTTAGATGAGAGCTGGCCCTTTCCTTGGGGTTATCTTTACTCTCTGGGGCATCATGACTTCAGGTACCAGGCTGGGATCTACCCTATGAAAAGCATCACAATCTCTATTTATGGAAGCTTTTGAAGGATTTGGGATAGAGAGCAGCATAAGCCAAACAAAATCCTAAGCCCCTCAACCAACTGAACAGACCCCTTCTGGGCCAAGGGAATCCGGAAACACTGAGTTCCAACCATGATGGGAAAGGAAGTTTGACATGCCTCTTTATACCCTCTCCCTGTTGGGGTTTAGGCTCAACTAACCATCATTAACATTAAAATAGAGATCATAAGACTGACAAAACACAAGATTCTTTGTGGCAATAAGATACCAAATTTCAACCTGACTCTGGTATAGCATCACTTGCTCTCTGAAAGCTACTACATATGAGACTTCATCTATGTAATGAAGGCCTTGGCTTATGCAACCCCGTTATCGTAGCTGAAGCTAGTGACTTCTTAAGTCTTTAGATAAAGCTTAACCCTTTCAACCAATTGCCAGTCAGAAAATCTTTGAATCTGCCTATGAACTGTAAGTGCCCCCTCAAGATATCCCAGCTCTTTAAACTGAACCAGTGTACACATTCCAAGTATTGATTTGTGTCTTTGGTTGTAACTCCTGCCTCCCTAAAATGTATAAAACCAAACTGTAACCTGAGCACTTTGGGCACACTTTCTCAAGACCTCTTGAGACTATACCCTGATAATAGTCACTCATATTGGCTCAGAATAAACTTCTTTAAATATTTTACAGATTTTAGCTTTTTCATCAACAGCAACATGACCAGAGAGGAATCATATGCTTCCTAGGCATGCAGCCACCTGAGCCATGTGAATTGTAACAGCAGACACCACAATAAGGCTCTGAAACCCAGTGGTTCTCAATGTGTGTTTCCTGCTCCAGGATCTCTAGTGTCTCCTGGGAACTTACTAGAAATGCAAATTCTCATACCACTTTCCAAATGCCTCAATAAGAAACCAGGCATGAGACCCAGTTTAATAAGCCCTCCAACTGTTTCTGCTTTTTTTGTTGTTGTTTTTTGTTTGTTTGTTTTTGTTTTTTGTTTGTTTGTTTTTTGAGACGAAGTCTCGCTCTGTTGCTCAGGCTGGAGTTCAGTGGCATGATCTCGGCTCACTGCAACCTCTGCCTCCCAAGTTCAAAAGATTCTCTTGCTTCAGCCTCCTGAATAGCTGGAATTACAGGCACATGTCACCACGCCTGACTAATTTTTGTATTTTCAGTACAGACGGGGTTTCACCACATTGACCAGGCTGGTCTCAAACTCCTGACCTCAAGGGATCCTCCTTCCTTGGCCTCCCAAAGTGCTCAGATCACAGGGGTGAGCCACCACACCTGGCCCCGACTGTTTCTGATCACCTCCAGTGGTTTCCCTGAGAACCGCTGCCTAATGCATGTTTCCCCTGTGCTTGCGGTGGGTCTTTATCATACAGACTGTCAGACTCCTTGGCAGAATATCTTGATTTAGTAGTCCTGGGTAGGGTATAAGAATGTGCATTTTTCACATGTGTCTTGGGTGATCTTTACCATTAGGCACAATTTGAGGACATTGCCCTTTCCCTTTCTTGAGAGCTGTGTGCATCTACATCACCCACTCAGTCATAGTCAACAAATATTTATCGGTTATTTTTATGTAAAATAAATGTTTTAAATCAAAGTGCTAAAGGTTGCTTTATTTTGTTACTAAATAATACTGGTCATCATTACTATGCTCTCATTTTCTTCTTCTTTGGTTGTGGAGAAGGAAAGATTCATGGTATCCACTTTCTCCAAGTTCTTATGGGTGAGAAGGAGGTCTACAGACAGCTCAAGCATGTGTCTCTTTGGAACATCAGTCTGATAGGACTTACAGCAAAAAGAAAAGCTGATTTTGTAAACATCCAGTTTTAAAGTTACATATATTTTTAAACCTAGACCATTTTCACACAATGAAAAGATGATAGGATATACAATTACAGAAAGCTTACCTACCATTCTTGCATCAATTTGAGCCAAAATTATTTTCTAGCCAAAACAACAGTTCAGTGTCTATTATCTAAACTCCTTCTGTTTCAGTATCAATGAAAATTCAGTAAATATCTCAACTACAGAAAAGCTCACATCTCTTTGCTATACCATCTAAAGGTCCATATTCTAACTGCATCTCTATTGCTACCAGATAGGTACAAATTCAGAGAAAAAGCAATTTTCAGTATTGTATGCTAATGAATCCGTGCCAGAAATCTAATTATCCTCTAGTGAACTAGCTTAAATACTTTTCTAGAAGGATACAATCAAACTTAAATAAACATTTGTTGACCACATCTGTCAACTTTGTTTATCTGTCTTAACATCAGCAATTACTTATAATCCCTGAACCACATTATCATAATACTGACCTGGCTCTGCAAAGGGATGATTTATTTCATATATTCTAATATATGAGTCTGAAGCATGGAGGCACCTGACTAAAGTTTGTACTGATGTTTGCTGCATTTTTGAGTTAGAAGACTTTCCCTAAGAGTAATCATTCCTGTGCAAGCAGGGTTAATCCCTGGGAGTCCTATGTAGGGGTTCTGTCAGACAAGAAAGCAGCAAGCAGAAAGCAGGCAACAAAGGATATTGTGAGTTAATGTAAAAAAATATCAGAGACTCTTCTGCATCTATAATGGCCTATAGAGAATGCCATGACTTGGGAGAAGGAAGGTGGGCTGTCCCTCTCTCCAGTCCACTGACACTTCTACAGCAATAAGCTATCATCCACAACGTCTTTTTTCTATTAATGCTAACTGACATTGTTTTTGATTTTAGACATGTTTCACCCAAGAGAAAATGCTTAGTAAGGATTCACAAGCGGGACCAGCTACACAATTTGCAGGACCCACAGCAAAATAAAACTGTGTGAGCCTTGTTCAAACATTAAGAATTTCAAGATGGCAGCAGTTGAGCATTGAAACAAGTACAAGGTCATTCTGAGGGTAGGGCCCTGGTGCCAGCCCAGGTCACAGGCCCAGGAAGCCAGCTTGAGTCAGTGCGTGTTACTAGAACACAACACTTCCAATGGATGACTGTATTGTAACAATAAGTCCCTGTCTTTTTGGATGCCTTTGAGCATAACCACATAAAATTAATTTATTAAGACTTAGATTGTTATGTATTTTGTCACTTTCTACTACCAACGACAGGAAAAGGATTGGAAAGACAGCACAGACTATAACTGACAGTTGGTATGACAGCTGATGAACTGATACTGAAGGCTTGGAGGAGCATATGTTTTCAGAGATGGCTATGGCGTTTCTTGGAGAAAAACGGTGCAAAAGTCAAGTCTGGAACATGGTGTTTGTATCACACAATAATTGACCATTCAGGAAATCACGTTATTCTCCTCTATTCTTTGTTTCTATGTGTTTGTTTTTACTAGATAACTGTGGAAAAGTGACTTACTTTCAACTTTTTTAATACCCAATTTTTTGTTTTTATTTTGTAAAGCTTAAAACATAGCAGGAAATAGCAGTTACATAAAAAGCAAAAAAGGCTTACAAACTAAAAATAGGAGAGATACTCATTACCCCATTTCTTCTAATTATTGTGTCTTGCCATTGGTATCATTAAGTTCATATTTTTATTATGAATATTTGTATTAAAGTTTTTTCTTTTGTGCTTCCAAAATATCATTTGCAAAAGGAGGAAATATTTATCCACAATGTTTTCTAAGTTGTATATTTCATGTCAGTTTTCAAAGAATGATTTCAAGATTAACTTAATAGAACTATACAGTTGGATAAATAATTCAAACTTTTAATCTTACTGAGAATCAGTTATTTTTAAAGACACCTTACATCTCTCTGTAAGTGTTGGGGCACTTGGACTTTCTGTGCCAAATGTTTCCCCCCTTATCGTCTCCTGACCCAGAAGTTGTCCAACCCTTTTGTTAGCAGGTGGTTGCTTATAACATCCAGCTGTTGGGATAGATCCCTGATGGTATGAGAGCCCTTGCTAAATTTCTGGTTACTGAAAATGGTGTACAGAGTGATCCTCAAATGTCATGAAGGTTGGTGTCACCACCTGGATTGTGTTTCCAGGTGCTCCACTTGTCAGATGACCAAGGAAGAAGCATGAGGAAGGGAAGAACACCCTGGCAGCTGCAGGAAAGCTCTTTGGCTCTGTGATCTTCCTCTTTCCTGGAATAAATACATTTGATCAAGCCCTTTCTGAACATTGCTTCAAAGCAAAAATTTTCAAACATAATATTATTTTATTCATTTATTCATCAAACATTGAACATGCAAGTGTGCTCAAATCACTCTGCATTCTGGGTAGAGAAATAAAAAAGCAAATACTCTACCCTGAAATAAATTCTTATGTACCACGAGATTAACCAATAAAAAGATACACATGGGGTAAGAGCTATGATCAACAAAACTCACTTTAAGTGAGAGCAGAAAGTGTTGGGGAAATGTCCTAGCTGAGTCTGGAAGAACAAGAGGGAATTAGGCAGGTGAAGGGGGCAGTTCCCGGTGGAGGAACTGAGCAGGACTGGGGAGTGGTGTGAGATGAAGCTTAGTAGGTAAAAAGAGCCCAGACCATGGGAGTTCTTAATGTCCTGGTGACGTATTTTTATTTTATCCTGAAATAATGAGGCACAACTGAGGAATTTCAAGAAGGAGTAGTGAGCATATATCATAGACATGATTACTTTTTGACAAGGTACAAGCCTAGCATATTCAGTGTCATCTAATCTGGAGTTAATTAAGAGGAAAGGAAGCACTCTAAGGCAGTGGTTTCACAAATGTGTCTTCACATTGAAATCTGGGAGAATTTCAAACTGATGTCTACATCCCATTCCCAGAGGCTGAGCTGCACTGTATCCTGGGCTTTAGAATTGTAAGATACTCAAGTGATTTTACCGTGCAAGCAGCTTTGGCAACCATTGTCTTAAAAGGTATGTAGAATTAGAAGAGAAAATGGGCAAGGAGAGAACTATAGTAAAAGTGTTGGCTGAACAGGAGGAGCCTACCAAGGAGAATAAGAGGAAATATTATGGTGGAAGAGAACTGGGGAAGTGTAGTTTCCCGGAAAGTGGAGAAGGGAGATGCTGGATGAAAGGGTAATCAAAACAAGAAGATGGACAAGTGACCACTGGATTTGGCATACAGAAGGAGTTGGATGGCTTCACAAGGGCAGTTCCAAGCAAAGAATGCAGATTGCAATGGGTTTTGGAGTGAATGAAAAATGAGAAGATTTTCAACAACTTGCCTACAAAGAAAAAATTTCCAGCGGTAGAGGAAAGATGGATCTTCTCTCCCTCAATATTACTAATATCCTTCAGGATTAGCCATAACGTATCTTCTCTATACTTAACCCTCTACCCAAATGACCCCCATCAACCCCTCTCTAAAAACTGTTAAATAAAATTTTCCTTGTGATAGCACCAATGTATGCTGACACATTTAAAAGTGGCCTCTACTATTAGAACTTCATTCTTAGCTTTGCCTTCCTGATGGGAAATATAACTATTATGGCTGGAGAAGGTGGTTAGATTTTGGCATGTAGAAATAGAGATCAACTTGTGTGAGCTTTCATTTTTATATGAGTTTTCTGTTGCCTTGGAAACCATGGTCCTTGTGGAAAAAGCAATGTATTTTGTGGGTAGATGATCAAGAATTCAGGTATGCTCTGTATAAACATTGTGCATCTGTGCAAAGAAGCATTGGCCACGCTTTGTTGGCAAGAGGGCCAGAATTTGGTTTTGGTATATGTCACATGTCTCCTAAAGTATATTTGCAAAATGTTTCTTGGGCAGAACAAATATTATAAGGAACATAACTTCATGAGTTTTTCTTTGAACATATGCCTCACAGAAAGTAGAGCCAAAAGTGGAAAAGTGACCCAAAACTTAAGCCACATATACCGTCTTTCATTCATTATCTCTGAGTATTCTAAGATGTGTGAATATTGTATTTGTTCCATCTTCATTACTATTAAACTTGTAGGTTCATGTCATAGAGACACAGCTACCAGCCAATAGGAACCTGATGATTTTATGCCTAAGGGAAACAGACCATTTAGGCACTTTGAGGAAAGATGGAAAAATCATAAACCACAGTGGCCATTATGCACTTCAGAAGTCAAAAGGCTTTTCCTGTAAATTACTTTGAGGAATTTTGGAAAATAATGATTAAAAAACAGCATTCTTAAAGGCCCCAACCAGCAATAGAGTCAAGTTAGTCATAGACTTTAATTTACAACTTTCCCTTTTGAAGAAACGAATATTCTTCATAAATAAATTTAAGATACTTTTTGGGACACTTCTCCAGCATTTGCACAACAAAGATTTGTTAAGTGATCATTTTGTTCTTGGTCTAAAAATACAGGAATCATAAGACATCATTCTTTCCCTTGATAGGCTTACAGTCTAGCAAGGGAGAGATAATTGTAAGTTAGTAAATCTAGTTAAGTATAGATAGGCTACATAGTGATCCATAGGCAATAGTGGTCAGTTCAACATGGGGAAATATAAAATAATAATTTTGATAGCTATCCCCGCCAACGGGATAGTCAGAGCAGGCCCTGGAGGAGGGGGTGGGAATTTGGGGAACAAGAGACACAAGAAATGGAGACACGACAGTGCTCTCATCAAGTCTCGTTTAATGGCGGTAATGCACTGCCTTATATACACTTGGAAGGGAAGGGGTTGGGCTAAGGCGGAAATGATCTCATTGCCGAGGGCGTGGCCAGGTTAGTTTCGGTTTCTCCGGTCAGACGTCATGTTGCGCTTGCGCTATTAAGTAACAATTTTCCCGGGTGGAAAAGTGAGTGAAGAAGAAGCAGGAAGAGCGCCATCTTTAATGAGGTATTAGTACAGGGGAAAAAAGGCAAAGATAGGGAGAAGGTGTGGGGTGGAAATGAACACAGCTCAGGCGTTTAATCTTTAATTATTATTCGCTATGGCCGGGGCGTGCAGCTCCGGACAGATAGCAACAGCAATAAACTTAAAACAAGAGATGTTCCTTAAAGTGAATTTTTGAACTTGTAAAGTCTTCACCTGTGGGCAATGGACAAATGGACCAAGAATTTCTGCCTCAAACTGTGCTACCAGCTGTCCATCTCTCAGGCATTGAGCATTCTAAGATCTCTGTACCTAATACCACTCAGACTATGATAGAAACATTTCATCATTAGGTCAGTCTTTTATTAACAGGCTCCCTGGTAGCCTGAAGTACTTAAAGTATTATACCTCTTTAAATGCCGGTGATCAAGGGCAGTTTCTTGGAACTGCCCTTGTGAGGCCATCCAAATCCTTCTGTATGCCAAATTCAGTGGTCACCTGTTCATCTTCTTTTTTTGATTACCCTTTCATTCTGCATCCCTCTTCTCCTCCTTCCAGGAAACTATAATTCCCCAGATCTCTTCCACCATAAAGTTTCCTCATATTCTTCTTGGCAGGCTCCTCTTGTTCAGCCAACAGTTTTACTATGGTTCTCTCCTCACCCGTTTTCTCCTCTAATTCTACATACCTTTTAAGACAATGGTTGCCAAAGCTGTGTGCACAGTAAAATCACTTGAGAATCTTACAATAATTCCAAAGCCCAGGATACACTGCAGCTCGATCTCTGGGGATGGGGATGCAGAAGAGAAGTTTATTCAACTGATGGCATCTAACCAAGTAAAAACTTCTGGTGGTAATTTGTATTATACATCCATCTCAGCTGTGTAAACTCCCTATCATATGTTTTTCCAAAAGAAGTGCATTTCCTATTTTTTGTTTGCTCTATTATATTTGTTTTATACTCTTCTAAAGAATGATTATGCATATAAATTTTCTCAAGATTTGTCAAATAAGGAAGTATTTCCACTGGGAAAAATAACATACATAGGAAGAAGTCAGGTTACTACAAATAAGTAGAAAGATTTTTTTTTCTAAAAATCACTTTCACTTTATTGTCCTAACGTCTTTCTCTTTTGGATAACTGCACATAAGGTCCTCTGTATGCAGATACATTTGTGTTATTTTGTTTATTGTTTAATTTGTTTTGGTTTGTTTCTGCTATCAAGGAGCTTAAAATAAATCAAATTATAAATAGATAACTCCAGAAAGAAAGATACGTAGCATATAGAATATGGAAGCGTTGAGAAGATATGAGCCATTCAAGAAAGCTCCTAGCTCCTTGGAGGAAAAGTATGTTGATTAGAATTTCAATAAAATAGAAGAAAAAGACTTCTGGTTTTAAAGTAACACAAAAGCACAGATTTTGCACCCTCCTGTCTTAAAATTATCTCAATGCAGTAAGTACACAGAACAGGATATCCACCTTCAATAAAACTGGAGATATTTGTTACTTCAAACTATAATGTGTAAAGCAAGTAAAGAAGTAGAAACTGACTTAGCAGTGTGCAAAAAATAAAATAAAATAAAATAAAAGGAAATATAAGTCTTGCAGAGAGGAAGACTGTTATAAAACAAATAATTAAACTCTTGAAATATGTTTAGTCTTAGGAACTGGAACCACATATACCATGGAAGGTGGAGTGAAGCAAGGGCTGGAAACAGGGCAGTTGGTTGAAATTCTGCGTGAGGGTTGATTTTGTTCCCACCCCAGTCTGCACACTCAGCAAGGAGAACCAAATGATACATGGCCAACAGAAGGAAAGAAAATCAATAAAAATTTAAACAATATTCAATCCAAAGGTATTATAGCAGAATAAAGAGAATACAGAACATTGGATAAAAAATTTCCAATGGAATAATTAGAGAAAATTACCAACACTGAAAGGCACAAGGTATGACTGACTCATGAAATTTTAGAACACTGGGGATAAAGAAAACTCAGAGCGTTTATAAAGAAAACTCAGAGTGTTTATAGACAGAATAAATAAATACTACAAAATGAGCTTTGGAAATAAGAAAGACATTCAACTTCTTAGTAGAATATTGGATGCTAGTAGATGATTGAGTCATATCATTAAATTCTTAGTGAAAATAATTTGCAAACTAAAATTGCTACTCACCTGTGAATGAAGCTGAGATATCAGACCAGCAATGTGTAAAACATTGAACCTCTCATCCTCCTGTTCCTTTTCTCAGGAAGCTACCAGGGCATATGCTCTCCCACTGACCTGATCAAATGAAAACAAGGTAAAATGAGAACAGCCTGGTGTGCAGGAGCTGGGGAATAAACATGGAGTGGAAAGCGAGGGGGCCCACCGGGCACTGGAAAGACAAACTCTAGCATCACAGTGCGGTGGCCCAGAGCACTGACACTCAGGCTTTCTGTGGAGAAGAACCCATTTTTGTTTTGTTTCATTTTCCATCCCACCAGAGGCAGATACTTTTGTAACACAATAAAAATAAATTTTAAGAAAATGATCTTGGCCGGGCGCGGTGGCTCAAGCCTGTAATCCCAGCACTTTGGGAGGCCAAGACGGGCGGATCACGAGGTCAGGAGATCGAGACCATACTGGCTAACACGGTGAAACCCCATCTCTACTAAAAAAAAATACAAAAAACTAGCCGGGCGTGGTGGCGGGCGCCTGTAGTCCCAGCTACTCGGAGGCTGAGGCGGGAGAATGGCGTGAACCCGGGAGGCGGAGCTTGCAGTGAGCTGAGATCCGGCCACTGCACTCCAGCCTGGGCGACAGAGGGAGACTCCGTCTCAAAAAAAAAAAAGAAAAGAAAAGAAAATGATCTTGATTTAGGATAATGCGACAATGTCAATTGCTCTGAAAATTTCCAAAACTTAATTTCTGTACTGATTTTATTATGGTTAGGGGCAAACAGTCCTCTCACTGGAACTGGCATAAACGTATTACTGAAAATATGAAAGTCAGTGCCAGGAAACCCATAGGTAAAGCGTTGCCACTGGGGATAGGATGGAGAGTAAGAAAGGGCAGGCAGGGGTGAGCAGGGGCCACATGTATTTTTCATATATGACGTTTGTCCCATTAAATGTCAACTATGAATGTCCCATTGAATGTCAACTATGAATGTATGTATTTTGCCAAAATTAAAATTAAAAAAGAAAAAGATGACAAATAGGAGGGAATTATGCTGGGGTAGTGGGAAATAGGTCAAGCTGCTTGAATGGCAAGGCAAGCTGTAGAAACTGGTGAAAGTCAGAGAGAGCTACAACTTGGAGGAAGGCCTATGGGTGGTGGGTTGTGTGTGACTAGGGTTGAAAATCCAGGGAGATAAGAGAAAAAATTTAATCACTCATTTTTTCAACAACGATTTAGGGAATGTCTACTACAGACTAGGCACTAGGAAACAGAATGGGAGAAAATATTCTTGCTCTTTGGGATTTGTCTCTTTTGGAGATACTTCCATTTATGTCCATTGCTTTTTTGCTCATTTTTTCCATCAGGTTACGATTTCATCAGGTTGTAATTCTGGAGATTACAACCTAGTTGTGGGAGTCTGACTATAAACAGGTAAGTAAGTAAATGATGTCTATGTTAAGTGCTACTAAAAGAAGATGGGGTAGAACCATGATTCTGTACGCAAGTGATGCTATAGTTTTGCACCCACAGCCAGAGAATTTTACCTCTCTATGAAGCCTAAGAAGGAAAGAGGCTCTGGGACAGTGTAGGAAACATGTTTTATGAAATGGGCATGCTTGGTTTAGTACTTCAGCTGCAGTACCTCAGCTGCAACTGATATCATAAATTGAAGTCAAGGGAATCTTAAAAGTTTAGCCTCTTATAATCCAGCAGGACAGAGTTCCTGTATCACACACACAAAATCAATATTTTCAGTGTAAAATCAATATTTTCAGTGTAAAATCTGATGAGAAGATCATCACTGAGCATAGATGAGAAAGGAACTGAAGATGACCCTAGATGGCAGGCTTGCCCAGAAAACCAAGAAAAAAAAGGTAGCCATGACATCTGGAGGGACCCGTGGGAGCCAGATCACTGCTTTATCCCCCTTTCTCTTCCAGCAGTTTTGGAAAGGAAGAGATGGAGATTGTGCAGAAGAGAGGGGAAGAGATTATTTTTTGATCACTCAATTTGTGACAGCCACTGTCGGGCACTCTGCATAGATTTTCTCATTTAATCTCGCAGCCCTTTAGACTGGTATTATTTCCTCAGTTCAGAAGGAAACTAACAATAAAATAGTAAGTGACTAGATAAGGAAAAATATCCAATATCTGAAAACAAGAACTCAAACCCAGGCCTGTATGTATCTGACTTGGGAACAGAGGAGGTGAGACTTCCTTGATCAGGAAGCAGGCAGAGGCTCTGGGATGAGGAGAAAGGTAAAGAACTTGAAGGGAGAAAGGTCATGAATCTCTGAAAGGTGCACTGAGATCTGAACTCACTCTTTATTTTTTCTCCATAAAGTCTTGTAACATGAGTTCTAGCAGCTTATATGACCGTGTTGGTGGATGAAGACAGTAGAAGGGCAGGGATATTCATTTGCTGGGGCTGCCATAGCAAAGTGCCACAGACTAAGTGGCTTAAACTAGAGATTTATTTTATCATAGTTCTGGAGGTTAAACATCCAAGATGAAAGCGTTGGCAGGGGTGGTTCTTTCTGAGGCCTTTCTCCTTGGCTTCTAGATGTCCATTTTCTCCCTTGCATCTTCACATCGTCTTCCCTCTGAAGGTCTATGTCTGTTCCCTGATCTCCCCTTGTTATAAGGGCACTAATTATATTGGATTAGGCCCCAACCTAATTACCTTATTATAACTTAATTATCTCTTTAAGGACCTCATCTCCAAATACAGTCACATTCTGATATGCTGGGGTTTAGGACTTCAACATATAAATTTTGAGGGAACACAATTCGGCCCATAATAAAGAAGCTTTCAAGGTGTCAACTGGAAAAATCACCAAATCTATCCACTTGGAAAGGAGACTTTATTCCTTATAAAGGCTGCCCATTCCGCAGGCTGAGAAGTGCAGCCTCCAGCAGAGACTTTTAGCCAGCACTTTAAAGGAGGAAGGAATTATTATTTTTGTAATAATAATCATCGTAACAGGTGTGGGCCATTTGTCCTTTTTGAAAATACTTCTCTTTATGTCCATTGCTTTATTGCTCATTTTCCCATCAGATTATTTCTTTTTCTTCTTCTTTTATTCTATTTAATTGAGAGTTCCTTATATGTTTTGGATACTAACCCCTTTACTAAATATATGGTTTGTAAATTTTTTCTCTCATTTCATAAGTTGCACTTTCAGAAGGATTTTAGTTGCATGCAGTCCTATTTGGCTTTTTTTTTTTTTTTTTTTTTTTTTTGCTTTTTGATGCCTGCGCTTTTGATGTCATATCCAAGAAATTATTGCCAAGATCAGTTTCATAAGATTTTCCTCACGTTTTCTTCTAGGAGTTTCATAGTTTCAGGTTGTGTATTTAAGCCTAGATTTCATTTTTGGTTGATTATTGTGTATGGTGTAAGATAAGGGTTCAATTTCCCAACACGATTTGTTTAGGAGACTATCCTTTCCTCTTTCCTTACTGTGTTTTCTTGGTGTTCTCCCTTTTTTAATGCAGAAGATACAATTCTGTATTTATTTGAAAATAATGAACTTGGGAAAGCCAAATTAATAGCAAAATAGATCAGTTGCCTAAATACACAAAATAGGTATCATTTTCTATACATCAACAATAACCAATTTAAGAAGTCAACAGCAAAAAAAAAAAAAACAAAACCCATTTTGGTTCAGAAGTATGTAATAACAAAATTTTATAAAGTTTTTAGAAGAAAACTAACAAGTGTTCAAATTGTATCTGAAGAAACCATATTATTTAACTGAAAGAAAGGGAGACCTAAGTAAATGGAAAGCACACCATATTTCTGCAAAGGGAGATTCAATATTGTCAAAGTTCCCAAATGAATTCATAACTTTGTTCATTCTCAATTAAAATCAAAGTAAGAGTTTTCATAGAATTTGATATCTATATTCTAAACTTTAAGTGTAGAAAACATTCTTGGCATTTTTCTTAAATGTCACTTGATAGCATATGTGTGGATTTATTTCTGGGCTTTCTATTCTGTTCCATTTGTCTTTATGTCTGTCTTTTTGCCAGTCTCATACTGTTTTAATCACTTAGCTTTGTTATATATTTTTAAATGAAGACATGTCATGTTCCAACTTTCTTCTTCCATCTTGAGATTGTTTTGGCTCTTTGGAGTTCTTTGTGGTTCCACATGAATTTTAGGATTTTTTTTCTATTTCTGTGAAAAATGTCAATGGCATTTTGATAGGGATTGGATTGAATCTGTACATTGCTTTGGATGGTGTAAAAATTTTAACAATATTAATTCTTCCAATCGATATATATGGGGCGTCTTTTCATTTACTTGTGTTTTCTCTTGTCAATGTTTTGTAGTTTTCAGTATAGAAGTCTTTCACTTCCTTGGTTAAGTTTATTCCCAAATCTTTTATTCTTTTTGACATTTGCAAGCAGAGATAATTGTAGTTTTTCCTTTCTGATTTGGATGTCTTTTATTTATTTATTTATTGCCTAGATGTTCTGACTAATATTACTAGTACTATGTTAATTTGAAGTGTCAAGAATGACTTTGTTTCAGACCTTAGAAAAAAAGCTTTCAATTTTTCACCATTAATTGTGATGACAGCTGTGGGCTTTTCGTATGTGGCATTTATTATGTTGAGGTCTATTTCTTCTATTCCTAGTTTGTTAAAAGTTCTTATCATGAAAGGGTGTTGAACTTTGTCAAATGCTTTTTCTACATCTATTGAGATGATTGTGGTTTTCTTTAATCTTTCATTGTTAATGTGACATATCACATTAATTGATTTTACTTTGTTGAACCATACTTGCATTACATGGATATATTTCACTTGGTCATGGGGTATGATACTTTTAATGTGCTGTTGAATTTGGTTTGCAAGTATTTTATTAATTTAACCTTAAGTTCAGGAGTACATGTACAGGTTTGTTATATAGGTAAACTTGTGTCATGGGGATTTGTTGTACAGATTATTTTATCACTCAGGTATTAAGCCTAGTACTCATTAGTTATTTTTCCTCATCTTCTCCCTCCTCCCACCCTCCACCCTCCTGTAGGCCCCAATGACTGTTGTTCCCCTCTATGCATCCATGTGTTCTAATCACTTAGCTCCCACTTATAAGCAAGAACATGAGGTATTTGGTTTTCTGTTCCTGCGTTTGTCTGCTAAGGATAGTGGCCTTTAGATCCATCCATGTCCCACAAAAAACATGATCTTATTCCTTTTTTGATTGCATAGTATTCCATGGTATATATGTCCCACTTTTTTATTAGTCATTGTTTTTTATTATACTTTAAGTTCTGGGATACATGTGCAGAATGTGCAGGTTTATTATATAGGTATACATGTGCCTTGGTGGTTTGTTGCACCCATCAGCCAGTCATCTACATTAGGTATTCATCCTAATGGTATCCCTCCGCTTTCTCCCCACCCTCTGACAGGCCCTAGTGTGAGATGTTTCCCTCCCTGTGCCCATGTGTTCTCATTGTTCAACTCCCACTTATGAGTGAGAAGATGCAGTGTTTGGTTTTCTCTTCCTGTGTTAGTTTGTTGAGAATGATGATTTCCAGCTTCATCCATGTCCGTGCAAAGGACATGAACTCATTCTTTTATATGGCTGCATAGTATTCCAGGGTGTATATGCGCCACATTTTCTTCATCCAGTCTAATATTGATGGGCACTTGGGTGGGTTCCAAGTCTTTGCTATTGTGAATAGTGCTGTAATAAACATATGTGTGCATGTGTCCTTAGACTACAATTATTTATAATCCTTTGGGTATATACCCAGTAATATGATTGCTGGGTCAAATGGTTTTTCTAGTTCAAGATCCTTGAGGAACTGCCACATGACTTCCACAATGGTTAAACTAATTTACACTCCCACCAACAGTATAAAAGTATTCCTATTTCTCCATATCCTCTCCAGCATCTGTTGTTTCCTGACTTTTTAATGATTGTCATTCTAACTGGCATGAGATGGTATCTCACTGTGGTTTTGATTTGCATTTCTCTAATGATGAGTGATGATGAGCTTTTTTTCATATGTTTCTTGGCCACATAATTGTCTTCTTTTGAGAAGTGTCTGTTCATATCCTTTGTCCATTTTGATGGGGTTATTCTTTTTCTTGTAAAGTTGTTTAAGTTTCTTGTAAATTCTTGATATTAGCCCTTTGTCAGATGGATAGATGGCAAAAATTTTCTCCCATTCTGTAGGTTGCCTGTTCACTCTTACGATAGTTTCTTTTGCCGTGCAGAAGCTCTTTAGTTTAATTAGATCCCATTTGTCAGTTTTAACTTGTGTTGCCATTGCCTTTGATATTTTAGTCATGAAGCCTTTGCCCATGCCTATGTCCTGAATAGTATTGCCTAGGTTTTCTTTTGGGTTTTTATCATCTTAGGTCTTACATTTACATCTTTAATCCATCTTGAGTTAATTTTTGTATAAGGTGTAAGAAAAGGGTCCAATTTCAGTTTTGTGCATATGGCTAGCCAGTTTTCCTAACACCATTTATTAAATAGGGGATCTTTTCCCCACTGCTTGTTTTTGTCAGGTTTGTCGAAGATCAGATGGTTGTAGATGTGTGGTGTTATTTCTGAGGCCTCTGTTCTGTTCCATTGGTCTATATATCTGTTTTGGTATCACTACCATTCTGTTTTGGTTACTGTAGCCTTGCAATATAGTTTAAAGTCAGGTAGCATGATGCTTCCAGCTTTATTCTTTTTGCATAGGATTGTCTTGGCTATATGGGCTCTTTTTTAGTTCCATATGAAATTTAAAGTAGTTTTTCCAATTCTGTGAAGAAAGTCAATGGTGGCTTGATGGGAAGAGCATTGAATCTATAAATTACTTTGGGCAATATGGTCATTTTCATGATATTGATTTTTCCTATCCATGAGCATGGAATGTTTTTCCATTTGTGTCCTCTCATATTTCCTTGAGCAGTGGTTTGTAGTTCTCCTTGAAGAGATCCTTCACATCCCTTGTAGGTTTTATTCCTAGGTATTTTATCCTCTTAGTAGCAATTGTAAATGGGAATTTGCTCATGATTCAGCTCTCTATTATTGGTGTATAAGAATGCTTGTGATTATTGCATGTTGATTTTGTATCCTGGGACTTTGCTAAAGTTGTTTATTAGCTTAAGGAGTTTTTGAACTGAGATGATGGGGTTTTCTAAATATACAGCCATGTCATCTGAAAACAGAGATATTTTGACTTCCTCTCTTCCAATTTGAATACCTTTATTTCTTCCTTTTGCCTGATTGCCCTGGCCAGAACTTTTAATACTGTGTTGAATATGAGTGGTAGAGAGGGCATCCTTATCTTGTGCCAGTTTTCAAAGGGAATGTTTACAGTTTTTGCCCATTCAGTATGATATTGGCTATGGAGTTGTCGTAAATAGCTCTTATTATTTTGATATACATTCTATCAATACCTAGTTTATTGAGTGTTTTTAGTATGAAGGGGTGTTGAATTTTATCAAAGGTCTTTTCTGCACCTATTGAGATAGGTCATGTGGTTTTTGTCATTGGTTCTGTTTCTGTGATGGATTATGTTCATTGATTTGTGTATGTAGAACCAGCCTTGCATCCCAGGGATGAAGCCGACTTGATCATGGTGGATAAGCCTTTTAATGTGCTGCTGGATTCAATTTGCCAGGATTTTATTGAGGATTTTTGCATTGATGATCGTTAGGGATATTGGCCTGAAATTTTCTTTTTTTGTTGTGTCTCTGCCAGGTTTTCATATCAGGATGATGCTGGCCTCATAAAATGAGTTAGGGAGGAGTCCCTCTTTTTCTACTGCTGGAAGAGTTTTAGGAGGAATGGTACTAGCTCGTCTTTGTACCTATGGTAGAAGTTGACTGTGAATCCATCTGGTCCTGGACTTTTTTTGGTTGGTAGGCTATTAATTACTGCCTCAATTTTAGAACTTTTTATTGGTCTATCTAGGGATTCAGCTTCTTCCTGGCTTAGTCTTGTGAGGATGTCTGTGTCCAGGAATTTATACGTTTCTTCTAGATTTTCTAGTTTATTCGCATAGAGGTGTTATAGGTGCTTGTAATATTCTCTGATGGTGGTTTGTATTTCTGTAGGATAAGTGGTGATCTCCCCTTTATCATTTTTTTATTGTGTCTACTTGATTATTCTCTTTTTCTTCTTTATTATTCTGGATATTAGTCTATCAATTTTGTTAATCTTTTCAAAATACCAGCTCCTGGATTCATCCTGGACTTGATGCTGTCATCATGGTATTAGCTGGTTATTTTGCAGACTCCTTTATGTGGTTGCTTTATAGTGTCACTGTTCTCTGTACTTCAGTGTGTTTTTGTAGTGGCTAATGGACTTCCCTTTTCATATTTAGTGCTTCCTTCAGGAGCTCTTATAAGGCACATCTGGTGGTATTTGCTTGTCTGAAAATAATCTTATTTCTCCTTCACTTATGAAACTTATTTAGCCAGATATAAAATTCTGGGTGGAATTTCTCTTTTTTTTTTAAGAATGTTGAATATTGGCCCCCAATCTCCTCTGGCTTGTAGGGTTTCTGCTGAGAGGTCCACTGTTAGTCTGATGGGCTACCCTTTGTAGGTGACCTGACCTTTCTCTCTAGCTGCCTTTAGCATTTTTTAAATTATTATTTTGACCTTAGAGAATCTGATGATTATGTGTCTTAGGGATGGTCTTCTTGTGAAGTATCTTACTTGAGTTCTCTGTGTTTCCCGAATTTGAATGTTGGCCCCTCTAGCTAAGGTGGGGAAGTTCTCCTGGATGATAGCCTGAAATATGTTCTCCAAGTTAGACCCATTCTCCCCATCTCTTTCAGGGACACCAGTGAGTCATAGATTTGGTCTCTCTACATAATCTCATAATTGTTTTGTTTGTTGTTTTTTATTCTTTTTTCTCTATTCTTGTCTGACTGTCTTATTTCAGAAAGCCAGTCTTCAAGCTCTGAAATTCTTTCCTCTGCTTGTTCTATTCTGCTATTCACACTTGTGATTGCATTATGAAATTCTTGTAGTGTGTTTTTTAGCTCTATCAAGTTAGTTGTATTCTTTTTCATATAGGCTCTGTTGTCTGTCAGCTGCTGCATTGTTTTCTCATGATTCTTAACTTCCTTAGATTGGGTTTCAATGTACTCCTGTAGTTAAATCATCTTCATTCCTGTCTATATTCTGAATTCTATTTGTCATTCCAGCCATCTCAGCTTGGTTCAGAACCCTTCCTGGAGAGCTGATGTGGTTGTTTGGAGGAAAGAAGGCACTTTTTTTTTTTTTTTTTTTTAAGTTTTCAGGGTTCTTATGCTGGTTCCTCCTTATCTTTGTGGGCTTAATGTAACTTTAATCTTTGAGGTTGCTGGCCTTTCAATGGGTTTATTTTTCTTGTATCCTATTTGGTGATCTCAAGGGTTTAATTGTGGTATTAGGTGGATTCAGCCAACTGATTTCATTTCTGGAAGATTTTAGGGGACCAATGCTCAGCTTCCCACCCCGGAACTGCGTGTTCTAACTCTGGGGCTTGTGCTGGGCCCCAACTTTCTTCTCTGGTTCCTCAAGTTTAGAAATCCACTGTTCTGCAGGGGGCAGCATGCTCCCAGATTGCTGGTCACTAAACTCTGATGGATGGTCTCAGCCAAAGCATTTCATAGTGCAGTGACAGTGGGATCCATCTTGTTCTGTTTAGGTCAGAACAGCCCCATTTGATGGGCAAGACTTCTCTGCAGAGTCCAGGACTTATAGCTCCCCTAGGGCTAAAGTCTCCTATGGAAGCAAGTCAAAAATAGGGGAATGGCCATTCCTGCCTCTGGTCTGCTACAGATGCTCCTGCACCAAACTCTCTGGGCTTCACATTATTTGGCTTGCTGCCTCTACCATTTCTTTAAGCAGCTCTCCCTGTCAACTCAAGTGTCTGTGGTAGTTGAGGGGTCTACCTGTTGGGATTCCAGAGGCCAATGATGTGAGAGTGGGTTGCTCCTTTCCAATTCTGCTTATCTGCCCTGGAGCCACTGGGGGCAAGGAATGAGTCCAGGTGCACAGTAGCCGCATGTGGGGTTCCCAGATTCCTCCACCTTTGGGCCAGCTTCTGTGTCTTCCCTCTATATACTTTCTGTGCCTTTCCTCTGAAGATCTCTTAGGGAGTGCACGAGTCAACTTGTTCCCTCGGTAGCATCTATTTCACCTGGCTGTGTCTAGTTGGCCATCTTCAAACTTTCACCAAGTCTTATTTTTTGAGGATTCCTATATCTATGTTAATCAGGCATATTGGCCTGTAGTTTTCTTTTCTTGCATTGTATCTGTCTGGCTTTGGTATTAGGGTGATGATAGACTCACAAAATGAATTTGGAAGTGTTCCATCCTCTTCCATTTTTTGGTAGAGTTTGAGGATTAACATTAATTCTTATTTAAGTGTTTTGTAGAATATACCAGAGATGCCATCTCGTCCTGAGCTTTTTTTGTTGGGAAGGTTTTTATTACTGATTCAATCTCCTTACTAGTTATAGGTCTGTTCAGATTTTCTATTTATTCATAATTCAGTCTTGGTATAGTGTATGTTTCTAGGGATTAATACTTTCTTCTCGATTATCTAATGTGTTTATGTGACTGTCTCAAAGCTGAAACTCTTATGTGGTTATGTGTAATACTGTGGTTATTCAGTGGACCTCATTGGGGTGGGGGTGCATCTGAAAATGTGCATGTGTATGTGGGGGGATTTACTAATTGTCCTGATCACGAGGGGATTTTATTGGCATTTGATAGGTAGAGGCCATGTATTGAAAGTGAAGATGAGGCCGAGTGCAGTGGTTCATGCCTGTAATCCCAGCACTTTGGGAGGCCAAGGCAGGTGAATCACGAGGTCAAGAAACTGAGACCATCCTGTCCAACATGGTGAAACCCTGTCTCTACTAAAAATACAAAAATTATCTTGGCATGGTGGCACACACCCGTAGTCCTAGCTACTCAGGAGGCTGAGACAGGAGAATCACTTGAACCCAGGAGGCGGAGTTTGCAGTAAGCCAAGATTGCACCACTGCAGCCTGGCGACAGAGTGGGACTCCATTTCAAAAACAAAAAAAGTGAAGATGAGTTCCTTCCCCAAAATACCCGAGCATAATCTTTAATACTTACGTGTTGTAATCCTCATGCACAGAACACCCCAAGGTTGTAGACAAGCCAGATTTAATGAGAGTAATGAGTACAGACAACAAGATACAACATAAAGAGCACAGGCAGATCCCTGATTTTGTCACTAACCAGGTGTGTGTATCTTAGACCAAATATATTACAGTAATCTCCATTTAATTGAATATAATGTGGATAGAAATACACAGCAAATAGAATCAAACTGAAGAGTTAATGAGAGTGAATATAAGTAAAACATATGGTAAGCAATTGAAATTGTACATGCTAATCTCACCTTTTTTTCTGACACAATTAGTCTTGAGTCATTTCTCCATAAACCTCTGTTCTTGTCCACTTCTCTAAGAATAGGGAAATGGCTGTCTTAAAAATCATTTAGTATATGCTTGAGCACAAAATGTATTTAGTCTACTTGTTTCTTTCCACTCTGCTGGAAAACTAACAGTCACTTATTACTAATAAAAGTAGAAACCTTTTGGATCAGGTTCACAAGTACTGTAGCAAAAAATGAAAATCATAGTTATGATATAGATAGGAAAATAAGTTCTCCAGCAGGAAGAGAGCTACACACTTGAGCTCCCAGAATGTAACACCATCAGATAAATGAGGCTCATAATGTTATTTCTGAATTATCAAAAATAATATCAAGTTATATCTTGTATTCAATGTTCAACAGAAGCAAACAAAAAAAGTTAATGCTATCAATATTTTTAGTGAATTTTTACTAGCAAAAGCTTTAAGCATTAGCTATCCTAGAGATTCCCCTATGTGAATTACCTCATCTCTCAACATGAGTACATTAAAGCAGCTTTGTCTGTCTAGGTATATATGCAGGTTTGAATATATTGCAGGTTTAGATGCAGACTATTGCAATAAAAGAAATATTGCAATAAAGCAAGCCCCAGAAAGTTTTTGGATTTTCAGTACGTTTAAAGTTGTTTACTCTATATTGTAGTCTATTAAGTGTGCAATAGCATGTCTTTAAAAGAGTGTACACATCTTCATTAAAAACACTTTATTGTTAAAAAATGCTAATGATTATGTGAACCTGCAGCAAGTCATAATCTTTTTGCTGATGAAGGGTCTTACCTTTATGTGGATGTCTCCTGACTGATCAGAGTAGTGGTTGCTAAAGTTTGGGGTGGGAGTCGCAATTTCTTAAAATAAGACAATACAGTTTGCCACATGAATGAATTCTTCCTTTCATGAGAGATTTCTCTGTGGCATGCAGTGATTTTTGATAGCATTTTACTCAAAAAGCTTTAAAGTCAATTCTCTCAAACCCTGCTGTTGCTTTATCTACTAAGTTTATCTAATATTTGAAAGGCTTTGTTGTCATTTCAACAAAACTTACAACATCTTCACCAGGAATAGATTTCTTCTCAAAAAAAAAAAAAAAAAAAAAAAAAAAAAACTTCTCATTTTTTTACTTATCCACAAGAAGCAACTCCTCATCCATTAAATTTTTATCATGAAATTGCAGCAATTCAGTCACATCTTCAGGGCCCACTTTTAATTCCAGTTGTTTTGGTATGCCTACCACATATGCAGTTATTTCCTCCACTGAAGTCTTAAATTTCTCAGTTATCCGTGAGAGTTGGAATAAATTTCTTCAAACTCCTGTTATGTTGGTATTTTGACCTCCTCCCATGAATCACAAATACTTTTATTAATATCTAAAGTGGTGAATCTTTCTCAAAGATTTGCAATTTACTTTTCTGAGATCTATCAGAGGAATCATTATCTATGCTAAATACAGCCTTAAAAACATATTTCTTAAATAATGACTTGAAAATTTCTTTTCAAGAATTACTTTTTAATCCATGGGCTGCTGGATGTTGTTAGCAGGCATGAAAAGAAATTAATCTCTTCATACACCTCCACTGGTGATTTTGGGTGACTAGATATACTAACAATGAGCATTAATATTTTGAAAAAAATCTTTTTTCTGAGCAGTAGGTCTCAACAGTGGGCTTAAAATATTTGCTAAGCCAGCCAGGTGGGGTGGCTCACACCTGTAATCCCAGCACTTTGGGAAGCCGAGGTGGGCAGATCATGAGATCAGGAGATTGAGATCATCCTGGCTGACACGGTGAAACCCCGTCTCTACTAAAAATGCAAAAAAATTAGCCAGGCTTGGTGGCGGGTGCCTGTAGTCCCAGCTACTTGGGAGGCTGAGGCAAGAGAATGGCATGAACCCAGGAGGCAGAGCTTGCAGTGAGCCAAGATCGTGCCACCGCACTCCAGCCTGGGCAACAGAGCAAGAGCCCGTCTCAAAAAAAAAAAAAAAAAAAAAAAAATGTGCTAAGCCATGCTATAAAGAGATGTGCTATAATCCAGGCCTTGTTCCATCTATAGAGCACAGGCAAAGTATATGTAGCACAATTCTTAAGGGTTCTAGGATTTTCGAAATTATAAATAAGCATTTGTTTTAGCATAGAGTCACAAACTGCATTAGGCCTTGACAAGAGAGTCAGATCGTCCTTTGAAGGTTTGAAGCCAGGCATTGATTTCTCAGCTGTGAAAGTCCTAGATGGCATCTTCTTTCAATAGAAAGCTGTTTTGCAGGCAACCTACAGAATAGGAGAAAATATTTGCAAACTATGCATCTGACAAAGGTCTAATATTAAGCCTCTATAAGGAACTTAAACAAATTTACAAGTAAAAAACAAACGGCCCCATTAAAAAGTGGGCAAAGGACATAAACAGACACTTCAAAAGAATACATACATGTGGCCAACAAGCATATGAAGAAAAGCTCAATATCACTGATGATTCAAGAAATGCAAGTCAAAACCACAATGAGATACCATCTCACACTGGTCAGAATGGCTACTATTAAAAAGTCAAAAAATAACAGATGCTTGCAAGGTTGTGGAGAAAAGGGAACACCTATACACTGCTGTTGGTGAGAATATAAACTAGCTCTTTCATTGTGAAAAGCAGTGTGGTGATTCCTCAAAGAGCTAAAAACAGAACTGTCATTTGACCCAGCAATCCCATTACTGGGTATATACCTGAAGGACTATAAATTGTTCTACCATAAAGACACATGCACACAAATGTTCATTCCATGACTATTCGCAATAGCAAAGACTTGGAATCAACCTAAGTGTCCATCAATGACAGACTGGACAAATAAAATGTGGCACATATATGCCATATAATACTATGCAGCCATAAAAAACAGAGATCATACTATTTGTAGGAACTTGGATGGAGCTGTGGCCATTATTAAACTATTACAAGAACAGAAAACCAAACACCACATGTTCTCACTTACAAGTGGGAGCTAAATGATGAGAACTCATGGACACAAAGAAGGAAATGATAGACACTGAGGCCTACTTGAGGATGGAGGGTGGGGGGAAGCACGAGATCAGAGAAAATAACTATTGAGTACTAGGCTTAGTACCTGGGTGATGAAATAATTTATACAACAACCCCCTGTGATGTTAGTTTACCTATATAACAAATCGGCATATGTATCCCTGAACCTAAAATAAAAGTTTTAAAAAGCTGTTTTGTCTGCATTAAAGACTTGTTGTTTACTGTAGTCACTGTCAATAGTGATCTTAGTTAAATATTCTGGATAGCTTGCTACAGTTTCTACATCAGCACTTGCTGCCTTACCTAGGCCTTTTTATGTTTGAAGATGGCTTTTTTTTCTTAAATTGCATGAAGCAAGCTTCGCTAACTTCAAACTGTTTTTCTGCACCTTCCTCACCTCTCTCAGTCTTCATATAATTAAAGAGAATTAGGGTCTTTCTCTAATTAAAATTTAGCTTAAAGGAATGTTATGGCTGGTTTGATCTCTCCAGACCAGTAAAACTTTCTCCATGTCAGCTGTAAAGCTATTTCACTTTCTTATCATTTGTGTGCTCACTGGAGTAGCACTTTTCATTTCCTTTAAGAACTTACCCTTTGCATTCACACCTTAGTTAACTGTTTGATACAAGAGGCCTTGATTTTGGCCTATCTCAGTTTTAGGCATGCCTTCCTCACTAAGCCTAATCATTTCTAGCTTTTGATTTAAAGTGAGAGACATGCAATTTTTCCCTTCACTTGAACACTTAGAGGTCATTGTACAGTTATTAATTGACCTGATTTCAATGCTGTTGTGTTTCAGAGAACAGGGGGACCAGGAGAGAGTGAGAAATAGAGATATGAAGGAATGGCTGGGTCATTAGAGCACTAACATATATGACATTTGTTAAGTTCACAGTCTTACATGTACATGTACATCTACACATATACAGGTTACATTGTATACATGGGCATACAACTGCAATGGTAACATCAAAGATCACTGGTCATAGATCACCAAAACAGACATAATAATAATGAAAAAGTTTTAAATATTGCAATAATTACTAAAATAGACACAAAGACACAAAGTCAGCACAAGCTGTTGAAAAATTAGTGTTGATAGACTTGCACAATGAGTTGCCACAATTCTTCAATTTGTAAAAAGCATAGTATCTGACAAGTGCAATAGAGTAAATCACAATAAAATGAGTTATATTTGTACAATTCTCTTTCCATTCAAATTGAAAAGAGCTAACAATGTCAGAGAACTGTACACTATGGTTAGTAGTTCTATATGATGCATATACATGGTGAATTTTAATAATACTGAGTAGAAAAAGTCCAAGGCATTATAGATTTAAGTCCAATTAAACCAAGTACACAATTAACAAAGATGACTGCTAATCCTGAAGGAATAAATTACAAACGTGAATAAAGAATCCAAACCTTGAGCCCCTCCCTCCCTTAGAAGCAAAGATGAAATATTAAAAAAAAAAAAAAGATTGGAGCTGATGGTTTAAAAGGATTAGATATCCCTCAAAGTTTAATGCAGAAAAATATGAAGGATTCCTTTTTTAGATATCAAGAATATATTAAGAGTATTTTAAACAACTTTCTGACAAAATTAATTTGTACTTAAACAAATTTTAGTACAGAACCAGATAACCTCACTGGTAAAATTCACCACTTAAAGAAGAATTGACACCAACCCTTCTCAAACTGTTCCAAAATGTGGAAAAGGGAAAACTTTCTAACTAATTTTACGAGGTCAACATTAGCCTGATACTAAATCTACAAAACAAATCACAAGAAACCACAAAACTACAGACTACTCTTCCTTATGAATCTTGACATAAAAATCCACAACAAATTATAAAACTAAATCTAACAATTCATTAAACACTATGACCAAGTGAGGTGTACCCAGAAACGCAAAAGAAAGAATATCAATTAATGTAATGTATCACATTGATAGAATAAAGGGGAAAGCCACATGACATCTCAATTGACACAGAAAAAGCATTGGAGAAAATCTAACATTATTTCATGATTAAAAAAGCACTCAGAAAACTAGGAATATAAGCTTCCACCATGATAAAAAGGCATTTATGAAAAACCCACAGCTAACGTCAGGTTCAATGGTTAAAAAAAAATTGAAAGCTTTCTCCTTAAAATCAGGAACAAGACAAGGATGCCTAGTTTTAGTATCATTATTCAACATCTTACTGAAAATTATACTCAGAGCAACTAAACAAGAAAAATAAATAAAAATCATCCAAATTATAAAAGAAGAAATAAAACTATCTCTAATCACATGACTCTCAATATAGAAAATCCCCAAAAATTCACCAAAGATTCAAATGAATAAACAAATTCAGTAAAATAGCAGAATACAAGCTCAATACACAAAGATCTGTTGTATTTTTAAACAACAGCAATAAACACACTAAAGGAGAAATTAAGAAAACAATTTTATTTACAATAGCATTCAAAGGAATAAAATACTTAGGTGTGTGTTTAACCAAAAAGATTAAAGAATTGTACATTGAAAATTATTAAACATTGCTGAAAGAAATTAAATAAAACCTAAATAAATAGAAAGAGATACATACTTATAAACTGGAAAATTTAATATTGTTAAGATAGCAATAATATTTACAATTTTAAAAAGATTTAATACATTTCATATTACATTTTAATGGTCTTTTTGCAGACATGAAAAAAGGTGATCCTCAAATTGATATGGAATATAAGGGGCTCAGAATAATCAAAACGATATTGAAATAGAACAGCCAATTTGGAAGTCTCACACTTCTCATTTTCAATACTTACTACAAAGTTACAGCAATCAAGAAAATGTGGTACCAACATGAGAATAAACATACAAAAGAATGAAATGGAATTGAGAAGCCATAAAGAGATTCATACATCTATGGTCAATTTAATTTTGACCAGGGTGAAAAGATTGTTCAATAGGGGAAAGAAAAATATCTTCAACAAATGACACTAAAACAAATGGTCATTCTCATGTGAAATAATGAAGTTGAACTCATCATATACAAAAATTAAACAGAAATGGACCAGTGACATAAATATGAGGGCTAAAACTATAAATCTCCTAGAAGAATACAGAGTACATCTCTATGATCTTATTTTGACAATGAATTCTTACAAATGACATAAAAAGCACAAGCAAGAAAAGAATAAGTAAATAAATTTGGCTTCATAAAAATTAGTACTTTCTTGCATCAAAGGACATTATTAACAAGGTAAAAATATACAGAATGGAAAACATTGTAAATCATATCTAATAAAAGCCTAATATCCAGAAAGGAACTTTTCTATTCAATAACAAAAACTATCGAGCTCAATTTAAAAATGAACAAAGACTCAAATAGACATTTCTTCAAAGAAGATATATAAAAGGCCAACAAATACATGAAAAAATGCTTAGCATCATTAGACATTAGGAAAATGTAAATCAAAATCACAATGAAATATCACTTCACATCCACTAGAATGGCCTTATTTTTACCAAAAAAGTGAAAAATAACAAAGATTAAAAATGTAGAAAAATTAGAATACTTGTACATCACTGGTGGAAATGTAAAGTGGTTCAATTGCCATGGAAAATATTTGGCTATTCCTCAAAAGGTTACACATTAAATTACCATATGACCTAGGTTTCCACTGCTAGGTATATACCTAAAAGAAATGAAAACAGGCACTCAAACAAATATGTGTACATGCATGTTCATAGAAGCACCATTTATTATAGCCCTAAATTAGAAGCAATACAAATGTCCACTAACTGATGAATAGGTAAATACAGTCTAATGTGTATATATACAATAGTTCAATGGTTTGAGTATTTTTGTCCCTCCAAAATTCAGGTTAAAACCTAATTGCCTCTAAAATTCAGGTGAGGCCAATGTAATAATGCTAAAGGTGGAGGAGCCTTTAAGAGGTGATTAGGCCCTGAAGGATTTTCTTTTGTTAATGGGATTAAGGTCCTTATAAAAGAGCCTTCACACACCTTTAAGCTAGGTTACAAGCCTGACTTTTCACCTTATTCCATGTGACAACACAGCAAGGAGGTCCTTACCAGAACAAATGAGGTCTCCTTGATCTTGGACTTCCCAGCCTCTAGAATTGTGAGAAATTTCTGTTCTTTATAAGTTACCCATTTGGTGCTATTCCGTTAAAAGAGTGCAAATAAACTAAGGCAGAAATTGGTACCAGAGAAGAAGGGTGTTTCTATAACAGATACTTAAAGATGTGGAAGTGGTTCTGAAACTGGGTAATAGGGAGAAGCTCAAACAGTTATGAAGTGAATGATGGAAATAGCCTGTAATGCCATGAACATTGTTACATGTGTAAATATTAAAGGCCATTCTGATAAGGGTGGAAACTAGAGGAAAGGCCAACCTTTTCACAAAGTGGCAGAGACCTTGGCTAAATTATGTTGTGTCCCAGAAAATTTGTGGAAGGCAAATCTTAAGAGGATGAACTAGTTTTGGCAGAAGAAATGTCTAAGCAGCAAAGCATACAGGCTGTGATGTGACTTCTTTTGATTGTTTATGGTAAAATGCAAGAAGAAAGAAATAATTTAGAGACAGAATTTATAACTAAAAGGGAAGAAAAATGTAAAGCTGTGAAATATTATCAGCCTAGCTGTGTAAACAATAAATATGTATATCTAGGAGAGAAAGCCAAGAATGTGGCCATAAGGAGATTAGTATGGATAGAAACAAGTCATATCGCTATTCATTAAGAAAATGAGACAATGACACTGAAGATGTTTCAAAGATCTTTGAGGCTGGCCCTTCTATCACAGATCCAGACTGTCAGATCCTTGAGGACAGAAAATCTTAAAGAGTTGGGTTCAAGGTGCCGGTGAGAACTCAGGGCTCTCTCTGCCTAGGGTCGCCTCAGGTCTCTGCTCCCCACATTCTCGTATAGTGTATCTTGGCTACCCAGCTATGGCTCAAACAGGCCCAAGTTCATTGAATTTTTGGAGCATCCATATGGTGCTAATTCTACAGGCACACAGAGTACAAGAGCTGTGAAGATATAGCTTCCTCCACCTACATTTCCAAAAATGTTGCAGACAGCCTTGGAACCCAGGCAGAGACCTGTTGCAGAGGCAGAGTCACCACAGAGAGCCTCATTAGGGCAATGCTCAGTGGACCTGTGGGACTGGTGCCATCATAGCGAGTCCTCACTAGGGCAATGCCTAGTGGAACTATGAGAGTACGGCTGCTCCTGAGACCCCAGAAATGTGGAGCCATCAGTATGCCACTCCAGTCTGGAAATGCTACAGGCAAGCACCCTAAATGTGTGAGAATTGAAGCATGGGCTACACACAGCCAAGCCATGGGAATGAGGCTGCTTAAGGTCTTGGAAGCTGAACCCCTACTTCGGTGTGTCAGAAGGCAGGACATGGAAGTCAATATTCTCAAAACTTAAGATTTAATGTTGTTTGCCTTGTTGGGTTTTAGACTTACTTGGTGCCTGTTACCTCCTTTCTTTTTTCCTTTTTATCCTTTTTGGAATAGAAATGTCGATTCTATGCCTATTGCATTGATAAAGTATGCCACGGCTGGTAGACAAAATGGATTCTTCATGGCTAACTGAGGTGCTTAAAGTTAAAACATAACCAGATGGCCATAGCTGGGCAAGGGAGTGAACACATACTCTGTTTTCTCAGAAAGATATTTTAAAAGTGTCACAGGACCTCCCATTTCACAATCAAGCAAAGTAAGTTCCTTTTGTTGGTGCCAAGATAAAATATGGCGGAAAAAGCCATCCCCCACTGGCTGTTTGAAAGGAACATCTGACAGAGACTTCTGGAACAAGTCTGAATCCCTTATTTGCATAAGTGAACCTGATTGAAAACTGGGGTGAAAACTTATCTGTTTAAGCCAGACCCTCCCTTTTTCCTTCGCAGATCTCATGATCTGTTGTTGACATCACCATTGTATTTTGAAAGCACATAATTTGTTTAATTTCAAAGCTTCCATGGGAGAATTTGCATCAGGATGAATTATATCTTGAGTCTCACCCATATGATGTTAAGATGAGACTGTACTTAGACTTTAAAGCTTATGTTGAAACTATTTAAGACTTTTGGTGCTATTAGGATGGAATGAATGTGTTTTGCATGTGAAAAGACCATAAAAATTTTGGAGGACCAAGTGGTGAAATGCCATGGTTTAAATATTTTTGTACGCTACAAAATTCATGTTAAAACATAATCCCCTCTAAAATACAAGTATTCCCATTGTTATAGTATTAAGAAGTCAGGACTTTAAGACATGATTAGTCCATAAGGGCTCCTCCCCCATTAATGGGATTAAAGTCACTAAAGAAGCTTCATGTAGCAGCATTTGAATAGCTTGATAGTTTGTCCTTCCACCCTCTGCCATGTGAGAATACTTCCTAACCCATTCTGTAAGGCCAGTATTACCCTAATGCCAAAACCAGACAAAGACATTACAAGAAAAGAAAACTATAGACCAATATATCTCATGAATGTAGATACAAAAATATCAATGAGATATCAGCAAATCAAATTCCAACAATGCATAAGAAGTCTTATATGCCAAAACCAAATGAAATTTATCCCAGGTCTGAAAGACTGATTCAATATTAGAAAATCAATTAATGTAATCCATCACAACAATGGCTAAAGAAGAAAAAACACATGATCTTATTAATAGATCCAGGAACAACATTTGACAAAATGTAACATCTCTTTTTTGATTACAAACTCTCAGTAAACTAGGAATAGAGAATAACTTTCTCAACTTGATAAAGAATATCTACAAAAATCTTATAGCTAACAAACTTAATGGTGAGACATTTGAAGTATTTCTACTCAGATCAGGGACAAAGCAAGGATATATTTCTCATTACTGATTTTAAACTGTGTAGTAAAGTCCTAGATAATGTAGTAATAAAAGAAAAGGAAATAAGTTATTCAGATTGGGAAGGAAGAAATACAACTGTCTTTGTTCACAGGTGATATGATAATCTAGAAAATCCAAAAGAATTGACAAAAATCTCCTGGAATCAATAAGCAATTATATCTAGGTTGCAGGCTACAGATTAATATATAAAAGTTAATCACATTCCTATATACCAGTAATGGACAAGTAGAATTTGAAATTAAAACTACAGTATAATTTATATTAACATCCTCAAAATGATATACCTAAGTATAAATCTGTAATATATAAGATCTATATAAGAAAAACTATTAAATTCTGATAAAAATATTCTAAATAAAATGAGAGAAATTTTATGTTCATGCATAAGAAAACTCAATAATGTCAAGATGTTATTTCTTCCCAACTTGATCTATATATTCATTCTAATCCCAACCAAAATCCCAGAACATTATTTTGTAGATATTGACAAACTGATTCTAAAGTTTATGTGGAGAAGCAAAAGGCTCAGAATAGCCAACAGAATATTGATGGAGAAGAACCAAGTTGAGAGATTGACACTACATGATATGGTTTGGCTGTATCCCCACCCAAATCTTATGTTGAATTGTAGCTCCCACAATTCCCACCTGTTGTGGGAGGGACCCAGTGGGAGGTAGTTGAATAATGGGGGCAGGTCTTTCGCATGCTGTTCTGGTGACAGTGAATAAGTCTTACAAGATCTGATAGTTTTATAAAGAGGAGTTCCCCTGCACAAGGTCTCTCTTCCCTGATACCATGTAAGATGTGACTTGATCTTCCTTGCCTTCTGCCATTATTTTGAGGCCTCCCCAGCCATGTGAAACTGAGTCAATTAAATCTCTTTCCTTTATATTTACTCTGTCTCAAGTATGTTTTTATTAGCAGTGTGGAAACAGACTAATACACTACCCAATCTCAAGACTTAGTATAAAGCTATAGTAATCAAGTGAGCATAATATAGCTAAAGAATAGAAAAATAGATCAATAGAGGTGAATAGAGAGTCCATAAGTGGATGCATACACATACAATCAACTGATCTTTGATAAAGGAGCAAAGGCAATATAGTGGCTCAAAGACAGTCTTTTCAACAAATAGGGCTGGAACAACTGGACATCCACATGCAAAATAATAATACTAATGATAAATCTAGATATTGATCTTATGCCCTTTACAAAATTTCACACAAAAGAGATTCTATTCCTAAATTTTAAACACAAAACTATAACATTTCTACAATATAACATAGGAGAAAACCTAAATATCTTAGGTATACCAATGACTCTTAGATATACCAAACGCACTATTCACAAAAGAAATGATAATCTGAGCTTCATTAATATTTAAAACTTCTACTCTGAAAAAGACAATGTCAAGAGAATGAGAAGACAAGCCACAGACTGGGAGAAAATATTTTTTGCAAAAGATGTATCAGATAAGGAAGTGTTATCCCAAATATACAAAGAACTCTAAAAACTCAACAATAAGTAAGCAGATTAGAAAGTGAGCCAAAAACCTTAACAGATACCCCACCAAAAGTCTACAGATAGAAAACTAGCACATGAAAAAATGCCGTACATCTATCTCAGGGAAATGCAAATTAAAGTAAAAGTGAGATACTACTGACACCTATCAGAGGGCCAAAATTCATAACATAACATTGATAACACCGAATCATGGTGAGGATATGGAACAACAGAAACTGTAATTTATTGCTGGTGGGAATGCAAAGTGGGCTCAGTCACTTTTTAGGACATTTTAGTGGTTTCTTACAAAACTAAACATATTCTTACCATACAATCTAGCAATCACACTCCTTAATATTTACCCAAAGGAGTTGAATTCTTATGTTTATACACACAAAAATTACACATGGATGTTTAAAGTAGGCCTATTTGTAATTGCTGAAACCTGGAATCAATCAAGATGTTCTTCAGCAGATGAATGGATAAATCAACTGGTATATCCAGACAATGGAATATTATTCTGCATTAAAAGAAATTAGTTATTAAGCCACAAAAATACATAGAAGAACCTTAAATGCATATTACTAAGTGAAAGAAGCCAATCTGAAAAGGCCACATACTATATGATCCCAACTATATGACATTCAGGAAAAGGCAAAACCATGTAGATAGTTTTTTTTAAAAAAAGAGTAGTGTCAGACTGGGATGTGGAGGTGGGAGGGATGGATATGCAGAGGATTTTTAAGGCAGGGAAAATGCTCCGTATGATGCTAATGATGGATATGTGTTGTTAAACATTTGTTCAACTCATAGAATGTATAACATTCTCAAGATTGAATCCTAATGAAAAACTATGGACTTTGGGTGATTATGATGTATCACTGTAGGTTCATCAATTTTCAAAGATGTTCCACTCTGATGGGGTATGTTCCTAAATTTTCTCTCAATTTTGCTCTGAACCTAGAATTGCTCTAAAAAAGGTTGTGTGTGTATGTGGGTGTGGGTGTGTGTGTGCCCGCGCGTGCTTCTATTTGCTCATTGCAACAAAGTAACATAATCCCATATATGTTGAGGAAATGTAGAAGGAAATGTTCCTCACTTTAATAGTTTTAATTCAAGAATTCCAGACCTAAAATCTCAGTTGAAGAAAGAACTTCGACGTCTGCGTATTGGCCCACTCATTCCACACTCCAATCCTGGCTGCTCCAGTCTTTCCATGTGAATCACTCAGACTCTGTTCTTGGACTCCAGCTGGGACTTACTTCCCTGAGCCAACCGTTCCTTTTGAGTAAGTCTATTAGAAAGTTATTTCATGTAATCAGCTAAGATAGTCCTCCCTATGTGACAAATACCAGAAATAATGAACTTAATCTCCAGATAGAAGTGGGGTCAGCCTGGTAACCCCCTGGGGTGGCACTGATGATACATTTTGCAAGTTTTGTTATCTGTGTCTGTTATTCAAAAGCAAGTTTGCATTCAAAAATAATCACTCTTCCTTTTTTATTAGATTTCAACAGATTATATTATACATACTCAAGTCAACCAGTAATCAAATTAATTATTTGGTAATTTATTTTTAACTTAAATTCTCAACAGTTGCTCTGAGGACTCTCATTTGGAAGCCAACTCCAGGCATCACCCCTGATCAAAGATGAGACTGGAAAAATAGAGGCATGAACCCTCACATATAGTAATGTGAACTATGAGTTAAGTGAACCAGCACACCAGATACAACAGTAATGAATAAATTACAAAACCTCCAGTGAACACACACACTTGCACCCACACAAAGATATGAACAAACACATTCTATTAAGTGCAGTACACATGCTATTCCATATAATCCTTTTAACAACCTCATGATGTAGATACGAGAATACTCCCATCTTATAGGTGAGGGAATTGAGGTAGATAGATTTAGGAATCTACCCAAGGTCATACACCTAGTGAATAGTGAACTGTGCCACAGTTTAGAAGTAAGGATTTTCACTATTGTGATATTCTGCCTGTCCATGGGAAAGACAAAAATGAGGAGTTACAGACCCTCATTTACATTACAGATAGACTTTAGGTGCTGCTATTTGCTTTGTTTCCTTTGGAAAAAATCACCTATTTGCTTCTTTGTGTCTCTCCTTCTCCCCTCCTTTCTCTCTTCCTCTATCCGCTTCCCCTCTTCTCCCTGGCTCTTTCCCTTGTCCCCTCTCTTTCCACTACATTCTCCAGTTCCTTCTCCTCACCCTCCTCCTTCCCTTTCTCCCTCTTTTACTCTAAAATAATGGAATTGCATTAGACTATCTCTTTGTTCCAGCTTTAGCTGACATGTTCTGTGAATCCATGCTACAAATAGTTAAATACAAGAAATATGTATGGGGCAGGTGTCCCTGAGAATATTCTTAGAAGTCTTCTTTCTTAGGGTGAAATTATGTATATAAACTGAACGCAAATGGTTTACTGCTTTTATGGAAAGAGGAATGCAAAATTGCAAGAACTTGTGCCATCTTTGACTATCCCTGATATGTGATTCAATTACGTTCCAATATGAGGGTAAAACAAGTAAGTAAATTTACTGAAAACAATATGCTGATGTTATTTTGGAAAGTAAATGTTTTAAATTCATCTCAAATAAACTCTACTATTGATGGACGTTGTCAGTTTTCAGTTCCCATTGCATAGCTTCTTCTCAGGAACTGTTACTGAATATTTTTGTCTCCTTTGCATGAGAAACAATCATCCATCACACAAAATGAGCACCACCTGACTCAGTGCTATGGCAGAGTGGTTGAGTCTTCAGTTCTCTTTCATAACTAATAACCACCATTATCATTTAATACCTATAGGGATGAGCCTCAAAATAAACATTCCTCCAGATTTCTCCATGAGCTATAATTATATTTCAAAATGAAAAATCACATTTTCATTTTGCAATATAATTGCCTTTGCTAAGATGTGAATAAATGATCAAAACACAGCTGTTTCTAAAAGCATATAAATGTATTTTCATATTTTTCTGTAGCAGTACTCTTTCCTCCACCTAGCACATTTTTCAGCCACATCTTTTTAGTGTCCACAATGCCTTCTCATTGACACAGACACAAATTCCTCTGATTTGCAAAAAGAAAAGGCAAACTCTTCACAAAGTTCCTTTGCAACAAATATTTCTATTAGTGTCTATCAAAAAAAATGTGCAAATAGTTAAAGCTGTAAAAGAATACATTCCGAATCATATTTAAAAGCAAAGCACTAAATGAATTGTCTGTAATTGTTGAATGAAGATGGACTCTGAGGGAAGAATTGTGTATATCTAGCAAATGCAGAGAACCAAAAAGATAATTCCACACTTTTTAAACACCACCTTCAAATTGTCATTGAAGCACTTCCAAACTGCTTAATCATACAGTGACTTAGAATCAAGTCAGAAATTATACACAGGTGCAAAAAAAGCCTTCAGAGGTGAGAAGGTGAGTAATGGTGTGATTACAGAGGACTAGGAAGACATTTTTTGTCTCCTCAAAATAGCAGATTATAAAAACACTGACCAGCTATTGCTTCTGCAATACAAAAGAGTTATTTAGGTATTTATTGAATAAGTGATTGACCAAATGTCAAAAGCTCAGTTTCCTTGTTACTGAATGGGGTAAAAATTTCAATCCTATTAGATTACTTTGAAATTAAATTAGGTAATAAACATTTTTAAGAATGCCTTGTAAATTATAACATATGACAACCAATGTAAGGTGATGGAATTAAGATGTTAAATTACACATTTTATAATGTATGTTATATTAGATATAAAATGATTGGCCAACACTACATGCAGGATCCTTCTCCTGCATACCTTGACCCAACGACAGATGAATAACGTACACTGACACAGATATTATGCTTGTCAGTGCAGCTGAGAGTCAGGCCACTTACAGACTCCCAGGAGAGTGCTGTAAAGAGTTGCAACCACAGCCCCAACTCGCTGGCCTTTCCAGCATTTATTCAGCACACAGTAAATGACAAAAGTTTCAAGTAAACTCCACTAGAAGCTAATTACCATTGCCGACCCCTGAGTAGAGAGCATCTGCACCTGCAGATGGTCAAAGGTTAGTCATAGGACCACATGAGTAAACAAGCTATTTAGATAGACTCCTCTACATTCCTATGTTAATTACCCTTGCTATAGCTCAAAGAGGATTAGCCTGCCTTCAGCCATAATTCTATCCTGAGGCTTTTTCAAAAATCTTCTAGCCTTCCAGGAAGGTTTATTTTACAATTTTTCCCACTATCCTCACTGAACCCCTCCATCGCCCCCTTTTCTGTTTTCTGCATCAGGCCTTATTGATTGGAGAGTGCAGACATACTCAGCAACAGGTTTGTCAGGCATGGTGGTCATTGCTTTTATTCTGACTTTGCATCCTAGAATTAGCCAATAATGTAAAACAATCATGAGTATAATTAGCTGTGGCTGACTACCACAGTTACTACTTAAGACTGTCATTACAGCAGTTACTACTGTTACTGCTTAAGACCGTCATTACAGAAGTTACTACTGTTACCACTTGAGACCATCATTAGGACTAAATGAATAGATGAGTGGACGAAGATAGAAATGAAAACCGGCTGGGCGCGGTGGCTCAAGCCTGTAATCCCAGCACTTTGGGAGGCCGAGACGGGCAGATCACGAGGTCAGCAGATCGAGGCCATCCTGGCTAACATGGTGAAACCCCGTCTCTACTAAAAAATACAAAAAAAAACTAGCCGGGTGAGGTGGCGGGCACCTGTAGTCCCAGCTACTTGGGATGCTAAGGCAGGAGAATGGCATAAACCTGGGAGGCAGAGCTTGCAGTGAGCTGAGATCCAGCCACTGCACTCCAGCCTGGATGACAGAGCCAGACTCCGTCTCAAAAGAAAAAAAGAAAAAGAAAAAAGAAATGAAAACCAAGGAAAGAGAAACTGTTTTAAAGGAAAGGTCACATGGGGAGAAGAAAGCTCCCTGCTTCTAGAGAGTAAAGGCAGCCCGTGAGCTTCTACTGCCCTTTGTATTTATTGGGTAGAATGAGCAGGGAGGAAGAGGTAACAATTGGTCAGTTGCTTAATTGATCACAGGTTCATTTTGTTACTGACAAGCTTCAATTATGCCTAATCATAAGAAACATTTGTGCAGCCTCCAACATCTCCTGTTTTTAAATTAATTGAGCAAGGCAATTGCAGACTGTGCAGCCCTTAATTGCCAGTTTGTGATCCAACTTCATTTTTCTTAGCCTTTATTCAAAATGGTGTCACTGTGGTTTGAATGCTTCTTACATATTTTCCCCTTCCCTTTTACAAGAGGACCCTTAATCCTAAGGATTGCCAAAGGATGGTCTGTCTATGGCAACTTCTTCATGCTGAACAGCAGCAATGATATTTCCACATAACTATTAGTGTCTCTTGTATTCAGGGTAGAGAGGAACTCAGAAAGCATTGGTCTGTTAAGTATTGATTGTACCTCTGAGTTCCAGCAAAAAGTGAAACCCTGGTGCTCCAGCAGTTTCTCAGCTTCCTGTGCTATTTTCTTGATCTGTCCCCACATTATGGGGGTTGATGTCAACGTAACTCCAGTCTGTCCTCATTTTGTCTTCACATTCAGATTCAACTGGCTCATGGCTCGTACTGGGGTAACCAGGCCTATAGTTGGAATCCATGGGTCCCTCCAGTCTCCACGGTCATGCACATCTTGAGGGCACACACATGGCTTGTTCATCTCCTGCAAAAACACAAACATACCCTCATCCCCACATTAGTAAATCTACTGAAAAAAAGTCAAAGGCTCTTGAGGCTGTAGCCAGGAGGCATGCCATTGCTGAGCATTTGTTCTACAAGCAGTAACTCAGTTTCTGCCTCTTTGGTTAATTACCGTGGGGTAAAACATCCCACTGATAATGAGAAACACGCTCTTTCTGATTAACAGAAGAAACAGAAAAAGCAAATCAAGGCTTATCCTTCTTGTAAACAATCCTCAAGATCTGTTACCACAGAGACCAGTCTCTTGCTCCCGTATCCGTAAGTCCACAAAACTTTTCTTCAATATACACTGCACAAGTGAGCTATGAGATGCTATTGTGTCCGGAATTGGTGGGTTCTTGGTTTCGCTGACTTCAAGAATGAAGCTGCAGACCCTCGCGGTGAGTGTTACTGTTCTTAAAGATGGTGTCTCTGGAGTTTCTTCCTTCTGGTGGGTTCATGGTCTCACTGACTTCGGGAATGAAGCCGCAGACCTTCGCAGTGAGTGTTACAGCTCTTAAAGGCAGCACATCCAGAGTTGTTCTTTCCTCCCGGTGGGTTTATGGTCTCACTGGCTTCAGAAGTGAAGCTGCAGACCTTCATAGTGAGTGTTACAGCTCATAGAGGCAGCATGGACCCAAAGAGTGAGCAGCAGCAATATTTATTGCTAAAAGGGAAAGAACAAAGTTTCCACAGCATGGAAGAGGATCCAACTGGGTTGCCACTGCTGGCTATGGTGGCCTGCTTTTATTCCCTTATCTAGCCCCACTCACATCCTGCCGATTGGTGCATTTTACAGAGAGTTGACTGGTCCATTTTGACAGAGTGCTGATAGGTCCATTTTGACAAAGTGCTGATTGGTCCATTTTGACAGAGTGCTGATTGGCTCATTTATAAACCTTTAGCTAGACACAGAGTGCTGATTGGTGCATTTACAATCCTTTAGCGAGATAGAAAAGTTCTCCAAGTCTCCACCCAATTAGCTAGACACAGAGTACTGATTGGCGTGTTTACAATCCCCTAGCTAGACAGAAAAGTTCTCCAAGTCGCCACCCATCCCAGAAGCCCAGCCGGGTTCATCTCTCACTGGCACTCACCACAGGACTTTGCAGCACCTAGTCCAGGCACTCTGGCAGCTCAGAGGGAGTTCTCCCAGACAATCAAGAGGAAAAGAGGGGAAGCGAGAAAGAAACGGAGACCCGCCATTGTGGCCAACGAACCCATGAAGAGGGAACGGTGGTCCATGCAAGCGACCCAGCCCCTGATCAAGCCCAGCAGGTGCCATGCCCACCCAGAAACCCCACCGGCCCCCATGGCTCCTGCCTGTGCCTCTCCCTCCACACCTCCTCATGAGCAGAGGGAGCCAGCTCCAGCCTCAGCCAGACTCAGAAAGGGGCCCTCACAGTGCAGCAACAAGCTGAAGAGCTCCTCAAGCATGGCCAGAGTGGAGGCCAAGGAGGTGTTGAGAGTGAGGGAGGGCTGCTGGCATGTTGTCACTTCTCATTATGGGTTGTGATGGATAAATCTCCTATTTGTACTTCCCAATCCCTGACCTGCTCGCTGCTTCTTGCATAGAAAGGGGTACAATTTACAGGGAACAAGCAATAGTTGAGCAACATATTCTCCTGGTTCAAAAACCCAAAGATCTTGTGACATTACCACTACCTGAATTTCTCCTTCACAATCAAAATCAACAACTCCTGGGCCTGTAGGTTAAGACAATTTTGCCCAAAATTAATTCCATGTATCCTGTTGACAAGGGTCTCTAGATACCAGTGTGAATCTTGGTGAGTTTGTTCTTTCAATTAATGTAGCCTGTTCTCTAACTGGGAGATCTAATCTTGAGCTTATAGGTGTTCCTGGGGAGAGGGAATCAATGTGCCTCTGGAAACCCACCCCTGAAATGGAGCTGTGGCCTGGACAGGGAATGCCCTCATAGTTTGACGTGCTTGTGTCCAGGCCCCCTTCTCATTTCCAGACAGGAGGGTGATGTTTTGATGAAATTTTGAGTGGCATTGATTAGCTCAATGATTTCCTTTATTGCAATGAGGGCAAAGTCCTGGTATTTTTTCTGTTGAAAGGGGAACTGTGTTATAAGGTCCCTTCTTCCCAGAGGTCTGATGGCATTCAGACGTCCAATTTTTCTACACTTATAACACTTTCCCACTTTAGGGCTTAACCCTTGGCTTCTTTTAGATCTGTCAGTTACCAAATTAGTCGTTGCCTGAGTCAATACTGCAGAGCAATGAAGCTCAGTTCCCACATCTTGACAGGCTTTGAGAAAACCTTCCAAGTTCTCTGCACATCTCACAGGTGCCAGTGCACATTTACAATCCAGAAAAGCCAAAGCTAAAATTGGCCTTTCTGTAGCCACAAAAGAAGATGGTACAAACCAATTTTCATCTTCCCTCTCCTGTTCACCACCCTCAATAAGTGCTGTAGGTGGGGCAAAAAAAAATTTCTTAAACCCTGAAATTAAAAAATGGCATGTACCAAACTCCAAACAAAAAAGAGAAATGAAATAACCAAATCCTTCCTCATGTTATCCTGATTCAAAAACTTCCCATTCTTTGTACCTCTAGGGCACTGATCATTACCTTTTTAGAGCACTGACCTTATGTTGCTGCCGGCAGAATTGTAACGGGGTTCCTCATTCATCAGGTTGGTTTTCGTTTTTTCTGGGTTTTAGCTTTTTCTGTTCCAGCACACCTTCCTCATTCAAATTTCGATAGGACCCTATCTGTCCCTGTAAATCTCTGCTAGTCTTTGCTAGTCTCTACTTTTGTACTTCTTTAGGGCACTGACCTTATATTGCTGGTGTTTGCTAGCCTTTATCTATCCCTAACTCTCCCTATCTGTCCATATGGTACCTGTTAGTTCCTGCAAGTCCCTGTCTTTCCCTACCTATCTATATTTGTCTCCTACTTATCTCTACTTACCTATCTCTACTTACTTATCTCTACCTGTCCCTGCAGGCCTCTTCAGCTCCCTTCAGGTCTCTTCAGGTATCTGTTTGTCCCTGATTGTCATTCATGTCCCTGTTCGGGTGCCACTTGTGACTGACTGCCACAGTTACTACTTGAAACCATCATCACAGCGTTTACTATTATTACTGCCTGAGACTGTCATTACAGCAGTTACTACTGTTACTGCTTAAGACCGTCATTACAGCAGTTACTACTGTTACAACTTGAGACCGTCATTATGACTAAATGAATGGATGAACTTAGAAATGAAAACCAAGGAAAAAGAAACTATTTTAAAGGAAAGGTAACATGGACAGAAGAGAGCTCCCTGCTTCTAGAGAACAAAGGCAGACCCTGAGCTTCTACAGCCCTTTGTATTTTTTCAGTAGAATGAGCAGGCAGGAGGAGGTAATGATTGGCCAGTTGCTTAATTGATCACAGGTTCATATTGTTACTGACAGGCTTCAATTATGCCTAATCATAAGGAACATTTGTGCAACCTCCAACAATTAGCAACATTTTTTCCAGTCAAAGAGTGACCCCCCCCAGGAGCAGGGATCTAATCAGGAGAGATGATCTTGCACACCCTTCCAAATGGCTGTTTGTTGGGTGTGTAGATCTCTAGTGTGAAGGGATTCTAAAATTTTAGTTTTAAGTTGCTTTACATCTGCTGTTAAATTGTCACGAAAAGTTTCTTAGAGGTGTTGTTTCACCTCATCCCAGTTATGTATTGATTGATTCCACGGTAGAGAAGTGACACAGATATGTTTATGCTCCCAGTTGCAGTTTAATTGCTGTCGGAATGACAGAGCATCTTGTTGCTCCCCAACGTATTCCAAAGCAGCCTTGAGGGCTTGCAGACATGCAAGAATTTTTTAATCTGTATCCTGCTATCTATCTATGCCATCGTAGGTCCCTGCAGGTCCTTTAGAGTCAGTTCCTTCATCTCTGGTCCCAGGTTGGGTCCCAGTCACACCCTTGTATGGTTTGATGTGTTATGCTGGAATCCAAAGAGGATCTAAGGGGGTGTGAACAAAAGCATACCCTCTTCCCCAATTAGACACATTTTTGGCCAGATTATCCACAAAGGCAGCTGTTTGTACTGACTCAGTAGTAGATGCAACAGCAACACTAGCAGTTGCCAGGAAAACTATGGCTGAGACTATAAAGGCCATAAGTGTAACTATGAATCTTTTGTGTGTGACCTGGGACAGGGCACGTTCTCAGGTGGCAAGGGCAGAGGAACCTTGCCAGTCACGTGTCAAATTGGTAGGAATGCCTCAGATTTTCTCCTTAATACCATGACCCTAGTAATATTTAGATCGGATATATTATAATTAGTGATGCATGAGGCAAACCAAGCCTGTCACTGTACCTGGGTCACAAAGGCAGAGTTTTGGGATGAAATAGAAATATTGGTTCCCATGAGGAAAATATATGGATGGATAGTGCAAATTAGGCACTGATCAGTGTGATTATGAATAACGGTTATAGTATAGTTGTTAGTGGAATTATAATATGTCCCATGCAGGTTTCAAGGGAGGTGCCAAGATGTCCTAGGCACCTAGATGTCTTCAGGTGGTATGGATTTTACTTGGGGTCTGGGATATCCCATCCCCCCATTGGCCCAAATCATAGGGGAATGGGACATGGCTATGAAACTGTGATTGATGCCATGATGGATGAGGACATTAGTAAGGCTGCCCTGCAAATGGCCATGGGGGCCCCAGTCTAAGATGTTATCATTGTCTAACTGGAGGCTATGGGTTTTTCCCCTGTGACAGACCTCCCAGCTAAAGTGAAATCCATTACTTTCCAGGCTTTGTTCTTTAGCACAGGAATGATTGTTTGGAAAAGCAGCATTGATTGCATTACCTGGTTTGAGGCTACCTGCAGCTAAGGCTGTTAAGGCATTTCCTTTGCCATGATGTAGTCATAATTGTGTTTGGGCAGATACACAGTAAGGGTTAGAACCTTTATAAATTACACACAGTGGGAGGATAGTGGATTGATATGTAGTGTTACCTGGCACCTTAATCCAATGTGTGCCATTAGTGACGGACCCCACTGGAGGTAAATCTATCCCTCCTAGCCAAGCAGTTACATTATTATAGGCTGGGAAGGGGATGTCTGCCCAGGTGACAGGGCAAAAGAAAGGCAGATCTAAGATATGAGCCCAGTAGAGTGTAGCAGGTACAGATTGCAGACAAAGCAACAGCATAAAAAAGATCAATACCCTACATGAGTTGCAATGTACAACAGAAAGCATAGCAAGGAACAAATTATATGGAGTAAATGGTGTCTGTGTCCAGAGCAGGATTCGTTCAGCCTCCTGAGTTGACCTCTTCAGCATCCCCCAGGTAATGTCTGGGGCTTGTGTCATCCACGAAAGCCACATTGTCCAGGGATGCAGGTCCTGCAGGGTCAGTTCCTTCGTCTCTGGTATCGTGTTGGGTCCCAGCCACACCATGATATGGTTTGATGCATCATGCTGGAATCCAAAGAGGACCTAAGGGGGTGTGAACACAAGCATACCCTCTTCCCCAAGTTAATAATTCATTTGGACCACTCCATTCATTACTATTTATGTATCTCCATAAAACTGCAGGTTTTATGCCTAGAGAGGTTTTAGCAAAGTGCTTTTCTACAGCTGATTGAAATTTGTCATCTAAATTTGGAAAAGTAAGGGTAAAAATGCTTGTGCCAATAGTGTTGCAGGGTCTTTACCCATACTCCCCCTTTTCTGTTTTTTCAGCATATTTCTAAGAGTGAAGTGGGCACGTTCTACTATGGCCTGTCCTTGGGGGTTATATAGGGTGCCTGTGGAATGTTGAATATTCTATGTGTGACAAGAATTGTTGAAATTGTGAGCTGGCATAAGCTGGACCATTATCAGTTTTAATTTTTGTGGGCTGTCCCAGAAACACAAAAGTTAAGAGATGTTTAATGACATACAGGGTTGATTCTCCAGGCAAAGCATGGGCACTAATTGAGAATTGGTATTAATGGGTACATGTATATATCTAAGTTTTCTAAATTTAGGGATGTGTGTAACATCTGTTCATCATAATTGATTAGGTTCTAGTCCTCTAGAGTTAACACCTGTGGAAGAAGGGGATGTGCCTGTGAGCTGGCAATCTGGGCATTTTAGGATAATTTGTTAAGCCAGTCTCTGGGTAAGTTGAAATTGTTTAGATAAGTTTCTCCAATTTTGGTGGGAAAATTGATGTGACTGAGTGGCTTGGTCAAGCAGTGATGTCATGACCTGAAGGTCTGCTTGTTCATTGCCATAAGCCAATGGGCCAGGCAGAGAGCTGTGGGCTCAAATGTGTGTGATAAAAATAGGATGTGTGTGTTGAACTAGCAATTGCTGAAGTCGAAGAAAAAGAGCCCACAGGGTGGACTCAAGAGTGGACTTAATTAAGGCTGTTTCAAGGTTCTACAATAAAATAAACAGAGTAAGCCAAGTCACTCACAATATTTATGGGCTGAGTGAAAAAAGTTTCCAAGGCTAATATCAGGGCCCCAGTCTCAGCTCTCTGAGTGCTAGTAATCCCAGATCAAGCGATTGAATTATGTGGTCTCCAGCAGACTTCTGCTTTTCCATGTTTACCAGAACCATCAGTAAACAGTATTAAAGCATTAGGTATGGAGGAGTGAACTATCTTTTGTGGGCAAGATTATTGGAGTATGAGATAAGATAAGAAATGGACTTTATCATCAGGGAGGACATGCTCTATTTGTCCTGTGTAATCAGAGAAAGCTATTTGCAGATGGATAGATACTGGCAATACTGTTTCAAATTGCTTTTTACTTAAAGGAATCCTGATGACATCAGGGTCATAATCTGTCAACTGATTGCATCATTTGTGGCCTGAATAGAAGACTTTAGTAATTAACCGAATATAGGGAGACAATGTTTTAGTCCCAGAATGTGAGCAAAAAACCCATTCTAGGAAGCATAGCCTGGGGGCCATGTGTCCTATTAATCCTATAGGGGACTGTTTAGTGGGAAAAATAAACAACTGAATTGAATACTGTGGATCAGTATTCAATCAGGATCGATCTAGCTGCCTCTGAGAGATGGCTTGCTCTATTTCCTCAATTCTCTTTTTGCTGCAGGGGTTAAATATCTGGGAGAATCCAGGGCTGTATTGCCCTTTAAGATAGAAAACAGGTTTTACAGCGTATCAGTAGATATGCCTAAAGTGCGGCAGAGCCAAGTAATATCACCTGGTAATTTCTGATAATCATTTAAGGTGTGTAAGCTGACAGTATTTAATTTAAACTTTTGAGATCTTACTGACCAGGAAGTTAGTATGTACCCAATATATCTCTAAGGAGAAGACATCTATACTTTCTCAGATGCAATGACTAAACCTCTTAGCTGTGTATTCTTTATGACAGGGGTGTATAAATTCAAAAGTATTGACTCTGTTGGGGCTACTAGTAGAATATCATCCATAAAAGGAATAATCTTGCAATCAGGAAATTCTTTTCTACTGGGGAGTAAAAAGGAAATTTACATGATACTGACACATGGTAGGACTGTTTGGCATTCTGTGAGGAAGCATTTTCCAGTGAAATTGACAAGCTGGCTTTTCATTATTGATAGCTGGTATTATAAAGGCAAAATTTTCTCTGTCTTCTTCTACTAGGGGAATCATATAAAAACAGTCTTTTAAGTCAATAATGATTATAGGCCAATCTTGAGGAATTGTCACAGTTATGGGCTTTCTGTAATTTCTCTTCTTTTAGAGGTTACCATTTTACTTAAGTTAGATTTGGAGGGAGTCATGTTAGGGGTAGGAGAGAGATAACAACAGTGGCCATTAGCAGAGGTCTTTTAAATTCTTACATTTTACTTAAATCTTAGCAGATAATTATAATTTGGGATGTCTTTTGTATATAAGGAAAACATGAAATTTTGCCGTGGGCCACCTGAGGAGCTGGAGAGCTGAGCAGGTGGGTCCCGGGGCAGCAGCTGCTTTGCACTTGTTTAGGTGCTGCTGCTTTTTGTTGGCACTGCTTCCTTCTTTGCCACTCTAACCCCACTGCTGGGCAGTTGCTGCTGGCCGGGTGGACCTTTTCACTAGAACCTCCTGCCCCTCCCCAGCAGGCCAGCTCCAGTGTGCTGGAACTGGCTCCTTGTTGCCAGGGCCATGACCATGCAGGCCAAGTTCCCAGGAGCATTTGCTGGCTCGGGGTTCACAAGCTTCCCTGCTGCTGAGCTTTCCCTTTTGCTTACTGCTTGTTTGACTGCATGGCTCAGGCCTCTAATGCTTTTTCTCATCATTTTATAAGCATTAAAAGAAATGGGTTTGTATACTTGATTGCCTTGCTAATCTTGCATTACTGGGCAGGCTAACAGCTCCCTTTTTAATGCCACTTGCTTAAGACAAGGTTTTATAGCTGGAGTGCGTTTCTTGTCTTTTTCCCTACTTATTGGATGAGGGTGCTCAGGCAAAAGTTCTGTTTTCTCTTAGTTATTTTGGCCCAGTGATATCTGGGCTGTGGGAAGAGGAGGCAGTAAGGCAGGTGATGGTTCCTCCTGCTTCCCCTTTTTAGGCTCTTCTGTGTATAATGGAGCCAGGGCCACCTTAATTAAAGCCCATAGTGTTAGAACTGTTACTGAGACCTGTTGCCCTTGTGTATAATGTTGTTTAATATTTCTCCCCACTTGTTCCCAGAGCCCTACAGCTATTATTCCTTCTTTTGGGAACCATGGATTATGGTTTACAACAATTTGCAGTAGGTCCCTTAATTGATCCTGTGAAACTGAGGCTCCACTAGCTTTAAGCAGCTGTTTCAACACTTTTATATACTGTTTCCATTGAGCTGATAACTGTTGTCCCATGATGAAACCTCAGTCTGAACAATTCCCCCCAAACTTGGAGATCCTGAGTGGGCACCAATGACTTACTGATTACTCACTGACTGCACAGTCCTTTTCACCGCTGTTTTCAGGGGGTCCATTGTGCTTCCTTCACTGTGTTCCTCACATTGGGCACTATCTGCGGGGATCTGTCCCACAGACCCTGACCCAACAACAGATGAATAACATACACTGACACAGATATTACGCTTGTCAGTCTGGCTGAGAGTCAGGCCACTTACAGACTCCCAGGAGAGTGCTGTAAAGAGCAGAAACCATGTCCCTGACTCACTGGCCTTCCCAGCATTTATTTGGCACACATTAAATGACCAGAGTCTGAAGTAAACACCACTAGAAGCAAATTACCATTGCCGATCCCCTGAGTAGAGAGCAATCATGCACCCACGGGTGGTCAAAAGTTAGTCTTAGGACTACATAATTAAACAAGTTATTTAGATAGACTCCTCTACATTCTTATGTTAATTACTCTTGCTATCGCTCAAGGAGGATTAGGCTGCCTTCAACCATAACTCTATCCTGAGGCTTTTGCAAAAACTTCTGGCCTTCCAAGAAGGTTTATTTTACAATTTTTCCCACTATCCTGACTGAACCCCTACAACTACAGGTAGTGTTATTATTTATATTTAAAGCAAAGCAGGTGAACAAGCTGAAGATCCATGCACATCTCCCAACCCAAGTAAAACATGATTATTTCTGGAAAATGAACTTTTAGTGATCTGTCATTCCCCTTTCTGTCATTCCTTTTCACCCATGATGCTGGTGCCAGGAGTAGGCAAAGCCAGGTTTTGATTCATCTTAGAAAATTCTGAGTAAGGTTTCAACCAACCCGTTTCATGAAGATGCTTGTTTTCACTTCATATCATATATGGCTAAGAGTGAACACAGAACTCAAATGTACAAATTCATAAATCTCATTTTGAGATGCACTTTCAGTTAAGGGACATTGAACAGGTAAGCTCTTAAACATAAAAGTAAACATGAACAATAAATGTAAATATTTGTACACAATTATAGGTAATATAGAAGCTATCAAAATCCAAGTTCTTCTCCTGTCCATTAGCACACAGCCAGGCAACATTTTGCATCCTCCCTTGCAGTTAGCCAGTACAGAGTCATGGGTTTGAATTCTAGCCAAGGGGATATAAGAAGTGATGTGCACTATTTCCAAACCACCATAAATACCTCTCATATGATATCCTCAGGGCTCTTTATTTCCCTGGAATGGAGAGGCACTCAGGGAAACCTTGGAATAAACTTTCTAAAGTTAACAGAGCTTCTGACAGCCTGGTTCCCTGAATGTCTGCATGGAGAAAGCTTGTCCTTCCAACCTGTCCATCCACCCAATGCAGTTATATGATAAAGAAATATCCTTCTATTGCATTTGAACCATTATAGATTTTATAGCTTACTTGTTATAACAAATAATCTATGGTAACTAATAAAGATAGTCATATAAAAGTTTCCAAATGTATTTATGCCCATTTTTTAGACTACCATAAACATTAAAACACCAAATTACAGAAATTCTCATTTCAGTGTAAGAACTATTATATTTGTATATATATGCAAAGTCCTGTGTGATCTGGCCCAAGCAGGCCCATTTCTCCACATATTCCCACCTCATCCACTCCAAACCACTGAAAACAAAACTCTGCTTTCATAGAAATCCTGATACCCCTGCCTACAATGTTTTGTTTCCACCTCCACTGATTGCCCACAAAGGTTATAAGTTCCTGTGATCCTGTGCCTAGTCTAAGAAGATTTTTGTGGTCTTTCTTCTGTAAAATCATTTCTGTGGGCCAACATCAGTAACTCACAGTCCCTTCTATTTTATTTCTAACACACATGCTTGGTTTAAAGAAAGTAAATACCTTTTAATATTAGATACCTTTTTAAAAAAATTCATGTAATGGGTATAGGATAAATAATGAATACACTTAAATGGTGATTATCCCCCCATCATTGTTGCTAGAAAGACTCCTGAATGTCTGGGTTGGATTTTTCTCCTGATTTATGTGACTGAGAGAGAACACAGTGATTATTGTTCTTCCTGGATTGAAGTCTGCTGCACAAGGTCTCACCTGTTTTCTGGACAAGGAGGCTTGAGTTCTATCCTAAGATACATCTATAACATGAACTGCACCAGCTCAACGTATTTCCAACATGAAACCATTCTACCATATCCTTCCCCATACTCATATTTGTGTCTTCAGAGCAAGGCCAGCTTCCCACAGTTCCTCTTATCAAGGAGGCTACATCAGATGGAGATATATCAAGCTGAGCTGTGATTCGTGGGGAGCTGTCATGTCAGAATGAGTCTTATTCATTTGCTTGTTTCTCCTATAATGCCACTGAAAGGGAAGTTGTCCAGATCCTCTTGGCTCAATGACTTTATATTGCTTAGGTCGATAATTCTATTAAATCACATCACTTTGGGGCAGGATTTTTCTGGACATTAAAAAGTTACTTATTGATTCATAAGATGTTCTTGAATCAACAGTCATTATCTGAGTATTTACTTTCCTCTTAACTTTGTATTATACAATTTCAAAGTTGAAAATTTGAAATAATAGTACAATAAACATCTATATACTTACTCCTGATTCAATAATTACTAACATTTAGCAATAAAAACACTTATCTATATATATGTGTGTTTTTGTTATCTTTGCTAAATCATTTAAAAATGAATTGCAGCCCTATGACATTTCAGTCTTAATACATTAGCACTCATTTCCCCCACTTGAGGACATTTTCCCATATAATCTTAGTACCATTTCACATCTAAGTTAATTAATGATTTTCTAAAGGCATATAATATATAGCCTATATTCCAATTTCCCTAATTATTCTGAAATAGTTCTTAGAGATTATTCTTAAAAATTGGAACCCTATACCTTATATTTAATTATTTTCTTTTAATTAAAAATCTCATATACAGCCATTATGAAAAACTGTATGATGTTTCCTCAAAAAAATGAAACTAGAACTACCAAATGACACATCAATCTCACTATGGGTATTTATCCAAAGAAAATGAAATTCGTATGCAAAAGAGATTCTGCACTCCCATTTTTTTTGTGGCACTATTCACTATAGCCATGGTATGGAATCAACCTAAGCGTCCATCAAGAGATAAATGTATAAAGAAAATGTGATACATATACACAAAAACAGAATACAATTCAACCATAAGAAAGAATGAAATCCTGTCATTTGTGACAGCGTGAATGAACCTAGAGGACATTATGCCAAGTGAAATAAGCCAGGCACAGAAAGACACATACCACACAGTCTCACTCAAATGTGGAATCTTTTAAGTGATCCCATAGAAGTGGTGAGTAGAACAGTTATTACCAGAGGCTGAGAAATGTGGGGTGGTGGAGGCATAGGGAAAGGCTGGTCAAAGGGTACAAAGTTAGAGTGACATATGAGGCCTAAGTTCTGGTGTCCTACTGCACAGTAGGTTGGCTAGAGTTACATTTCAAAACAGCTAGAAGAGAGGATTTTAAATGTTCTTACTATTAAGAAATGATAAACATTTGAAGTGATAGATATGCAAATTATCCTGATCTAGTCATTGCACAATATACACATGTATTGAAACATCGCATCATACCTGATAAATTACACAATTATTACATGTCAATTTAAAATATAAATAATTGTTTCCAAAACCAAAACATCTCCTTCATCTTTTCATGGTGAAAATGGAGAGAGTAGGTTCTCTGTCTTACAGAACATTCTAAGTTTTTCTAAATGTTTCTTCATAGTATACTTGAATTGTTTCTCTATATTTTATTTCCTGTAAGTTGGTCTTGGTAGAAATATGACATAAATGATGTTGGGTATTTCATACTGAATCATGAAATATATACCTTCATGTTGACCCACTCTTCTTAAAGCTGAATTGGATCATTGTCCTAAACTGGTGCCCACCAGAGAGATTCACTGTAAAGGCAGGCTTCCCCTTTGTGATTATGTGGGACCTTCTGCTGGGAACTTTGCCAATATTCTGTTCAATAGCTATCACTAGTGATTTTAATATATTTTATTGATTTTTGCCTGAATTAGTCATTTTATTGATTGTTGCAAATGACGATTGTCTAAATATTTAATTTAATTGCTTCTGAATTAAAGAATCCTACATTTATTAGTTCACACACTCACACGTAGTTTTATATTAATAACAGCTTTTGTCTACCCCTTAGGAATAAACCATTTTATATTTTACCTTCTCTAAAATTGAGGTGCTTCTTACAATCAACTGAATGGTTACTGTGAGTTAAGTAGAAAATATAATGCACTTTAGTGCAAACATTCTATTGACACTTTCTGGTAATATCAATGAAAGAACAATATCAAAACATTTTAGATGCCAAGAAATGTAGCTATCCACCTGAGATGAACAGACTCTGACCAAACATGATAAAGTATCACAATTTATTTATTAAAAGCAGCAGAATGTCAATGTACTTAGATAAAGGATTGGATATATTAGTTATAGTGACACAAATGTCCACTGGCCTTTAATAAGCACAATGAATATAATAACAAATCCATTAGAAGATATAATATATCAGGTCTGGAGAGGCTTGACTCAGCTAAAATATTTTGTTGAGAAGAAATGAAAAAATATTTCATCTATTTCCACATCCACAAAGGTGTCTTATATTAATTGATTGTAAAGACAACACCCTTGCTTGCATTAATTGACTGTAAAGGCAAACCTTTTTGTGAATTTGTTTTTCCTGTAATATGTAACATAACCTCAACAGAGATGTACGTCGTCCATGTAATCAAGCCCGAAGAGCAAAACTCTCAACATTTTTGTATTCACGTTGATGACATTTGTGAGTGCGCGCTTGGAGACGTCTTTTATTCTGTGAACTACGTGCAGTTTTTGCCCAAGCATGCCTGTGATGAGTAGGACTGGGAGGTAGGAACGGGCCAAAGGAGACCCAGACACAGCCCCTCTGGGCAGAGCCCCCACCTCATGTTCCTGCTTCCTGATCCTGTCTGAACTTTCCTAGGCACTGAGCACTCGCTGACTTGCCAGACAGTCCACTGAGTTTGTGAAATGCTCAAGATATAAGGGTGTGATCTTTTATATCAAGTGCAAAATTATCTGTCTGTAGTTTTTGCTGATTCATTCAATCCTACTCTCTGGAGCAATACCAGTTTAACACTTCCATTTTATTTTAGAAGGAATTCATGCCCCTGCATTCTCAATGTTAAGCTGTGCAAAAAAAACTTCCTCCCACCATTTGTTATGGAGCATCATTTCCAGATGTGTCTGTGGCTTCGGTGGTCCCCTGTGGCTTCACCCTAGTTGGCCAAGGTCCTACCAACAACATGATGCCAGAACTGTGCCCACCTGGCAGTAGCCAGGTTGCAGGTAGACAACCCATGGCTCCTGTTCTGTGCCTGGCTTCCCTACAGCACATTCAGCTGTGTTATGTTTTGTCAATGATGATAACAGAAATGGCTGAGCACTTGCTATTGATCAGACTCTGTGTTTTGCTAACACTGGCTCATTTAATTCCTAAAATACTGTGATAAAGTCGTGTAATTATTTTCTATTGCTGCTGTAACAAATTGACACAAATTTATCAGTTTAAAACAATGCAAAAAAATGTTTTACAGTTCTGTAATTTGGAAATCCTGCAGTGTTCTCACTAGGCAAAAATCAAGGTGTCAGAAGGGCCACGTTCCTTTGTGAAGGATTTAGGGGAGAATCGGTTCCCTTGCTCTTTGAAGCTGTTGGCAGAATTCACTTTCTTGCTGTTGTAGGACTAAGATCCTGTGTCTTTGTCAGTGGTCAGCTGAGGGCCATTCGAGCTTCTGGAGGCAGCCTGCAACTCGTGGCTTGTGGACCCCTGACCTTATTTTCAAGGCCAACAGCAATGGATCCAGTCCTTTTCCCACTTGAGCTCTCTCCTGCCTGTTCTGTCCTTGCATCTCTCCAACTGGCTCTTCTGCCTTTCTTCTTCCAATGTTAAAGGTCCATATGTTTACATCAGGATCACCCAGATAACCCAGGATAGTCTTCCCATTATAAGGTCAGCTGACTAACAACTGCCTTTCCATCTGTAACCTCAATTCCCTTTGCCATGCAGTGTAGCACAGTCACAGGCACAGCACCAGGGGTGGAGAATATAGGGGCCAAAATGCTGCATAAGTCAAGGAGGTACTAAATTGTCCAGAAGTATCTGGAAGGCATTCTAGAAATACCTTTCTTGGACATGGATTTCCCCAGATCAATGCACCATTTAATACAACTCTAGTTAGATGACAAAACTGATGAACTCCTACAGACTTAAAGTGGTAAAAAAATCTTATTGGCTAAACTTCAATCTGAGTTTGTTAGTATGTTTGTCCAATTACAGAAGAATCAGGGGGTAACCCAGCTGGGCACATCTGGAGGCAACTGATAAGATCCCTGATCATGACGTGAGCTGCTACTAATGTGACTCTTATGCCTGTCAAGGAATAGAGCACACAGCAGGGACTCTCTCTCTTTGGCAGGGTTGATATCGCTGTATATTCTGGGGCCTCCAGATGAGAACAAAGCTGTTCCTTGAAAAAAGAAAGCACAATTCAGCTGCCTGGGGGCCTACTGGATACCAGTACAAGCTCCCATTTCTCTGCTTCTCCAAGAGCATGATCCGTTCCCTGCTGTGTTGGTGAGATAGCAGGGTACACTTTCATGTGCTGGAAGTGGTGACACAGGTAGGCTTGGGGTAATCCTGGAAGCGGTCATTTATGTATTCCTAGTCACAAGACACAAGCAACAGGCCTTAAGAAATGAATTAGCTCTTAGAGCACTTGTTCATTGTAGGTGGGAATGTAAAATGGTGCAGCTGCTATGATAAACAGTATGAAGGTTTCTAAAATATTAAAAATTAAAAATAAAATTATCACCTGGCCTAGGAATCTCACTTCTGGATACATATCCCAAATAATTGAACACAGAGCCCCAGAAAGGTATTTGCACACCCATGTTCACTAACCTATTATTTATCTTAGCCAAAAGGTGGAAGCAACACAATGTCTATTAAAAGATGAATGGATTTTTAAGATGTGGTATACACATACACTGGAATATTATTCAGCCTTTGAAAAGAAAGAATGCTGTCAAATGTTACAGCATAGATGAAAGTTGAAGGACATTATACTAAGTGAAAAAGCCAGTCACAAAAAGACAAATGCTATATGATTTCACTTATATGAGGTCTTTAAAGTAGTCAAACTCACAAAAAGAAACAACAGTGGTAGACAAAGGTTGAAAAGAGGGAACTGGGAAGTTGTTGTTTCAGTTTTGCAAGATGACAAAATTCTAGAGATCAGTTGCACAACAATGTGAATACAGTTAACCCTGCTGAACTATACACATAAAAATGGCTTAGATGATAAATTCTATGTTATACAATTGTATTATAATTTTGGAAAATGTAAGGGAAAAATGCATTAGCTCTTAATTATGCACTATGCAAATTCATTTATGAAAACTCATTTATGCATGGGATTTGACATTAATCATTTGGTTGATCCTAGGAAAGGATGTAAACTGAATCTTCTTAAATAAGATCAGTTTTATTCTTAAAAATTTTAGTATTCTTTGTGTAAAACTGATTTAAAAGATTTTATCTCTTCTGGTTATTTTTTCCTCTATAAGGAAACATATATTTTTAAATTTTTATCAATTACTATATCTATTTGTCAACATTTTCTTTAAAGTGTTTTCTCCAGATATTGGCTGTAAAAAATGTTGATAAAAAGAAGAAGAGGAAGAAGAGGAAAGAAGGAGGAGGACAAAGAGAAGGATGAAGAGGAGGAGGATGAAGAGGAGGAGAAGGAAGAGGAGGAGAACAAAGAGGAAGAAGAAGAAAGAAGAAGACGACGACAACGACGGCAGCGGCGGCGGCAGTGGCAAGAAGGCAAAAAGAGAAGGAAAGAAGGAAAGAGAAAAAAAGCAAAGAAGGAAGGAAAGAAGAAAGAAAGAAGGAAAGAAGAGAAGAGAGGAGAAGGGAAAAGAAGGGAGGGAGCGTAGAAGGAAGGAAAGAAAGAAATAAAGAAAGAAAAAGAGAGAGAGAAAGAAAAAGAAAAAAGAGAAAGGAAACAACACAAAGAGAAATAAATCAATCTCACGTTGAGAAAATCTGCAAATAAGCACATAATTAACTCTGAGTATCTTGAGGATTAAGTCAAAGAGGGAAGCACACTGGTTATGACAGAGATAGGAGGCAGCCAAGGCCCAACCCTTGCAAAACCCTGCCTTCAAGCGTAAAACAGCCTGAAGGCTGAAAAACTGAACTGCCAGTCTGGAAGACTCTCCAACTGACCTGTGCACTGGCAGGACAGGTTGGAGCCGTCGGAAGTTCTCACCGTTTGCAAGGGGAAGGAGCCTGGCCCCTTCTGTTCCTGGGTGGGAACCTAGGATTCAATCTGTGAGAAGAGGGCCTGTTAACAGGAACCCGTCTCTCGCTTTGCTGTGTTGTTTTTCCTCTTTCCTTTTCACCCGTTACATTCCGTCCCCCCTCACCCTTCAAAGTGTCTGTGAGCCTAATCTTTCCTGGTTATAGGACAAGAATCTGGATTTTCCTACAACTGTTACATATTTTTCAATGTCTTAGAAAATGAAACACGCTAGTCCATCAAAAAGCAAATGTTTTCTGGCTCTGGTGTCTGCGAGCAAGTTCTCAAGTGGGTGGATACAGTGACTGGCATCCTGGAACAATGTCCCTCCAGTAGTTTCACAAAGAAGTCACAGAAGTTCTACTCACGACTATTTCTCATGAAGTTGAGGCACGCTGTGACGCTTTGCTTTTGTGATGAAGAAACTTGAGACTAGACCTGACACAGGGATAGAAGTCAGGGAACCCTGAGGAACAGGGCCCTTGGCAAATGTCAGTTGTCTCAGCTAGACTTTTGAAACGAACTGTATTCAGACAGTTCATAAGTTGAGTCTCTAATAAGAAGCTGAAGGACTGATAAGCAATATTGTAACTGACAGGAGATCAATACACTCCCGTTACCAGATGTGTAAGCAGCAGAGCACCCACTCATGATCACTGAGGGCCCTGGGTTGTGTTCTCACCAGAGGGGAGGCCATCCCCTCTACCCTGGACGTAGCCATAGACACCAGCAGGTACTTTCCTCAGGTAGATTTCTTATTTTTCAAATTTGGATTTTTCCACTGGAATACCTGAAAGTCAATTTTACATCAGGATGGATCCAAATTGAATATCCCTGAACGTTATTTCCAACCTTTCCATCATTATTTAAAGTGTAATTTTCCAAGCCTTCCTCTTAGGCTCATTAACATTCACCTTTTCACTAACTGGTTTCATTTATTATACTTCAATAGTACTTTTTCTTTATATCGTACCCATAATTATCAATATTCTTGTTATTAAAAATTATACAAATGGTACATCAGAAGAATATTCAACATGATGCATTTTGAGAGACGACTAGTGATCAGCAATGTTTTGTGCCTTGTAAGGGTTCTTGTGGCTTTGTCTTACTCACATGACTTCTAACTATTATCTTATTTCTCTGCTGGGTATAGGTATGTATACAGGATCCACTAAGACTGCTGTTGTGTAAATGTGTTCTGGGTGTGTGACCAAGAAGTGAGTAGGATACAGCACCTGGCAGAACAAGATAACTGCTGCTTCCTAAAGCATCCCTCGCTTAGGAATGACGACCAGATTGTAGGGAACTCAAAGAATCCCTTTAAGTGGAAAGCAAATAGATTAGGAAAACAACCGCATAGTTTGACACACCACCAGTGGCTTTTTTTCTTTTTCCCTTTTCCCTTTTCTTCTCATGATGTAAGAGAACAGTGTGCATTGTAAACGCAGAGATCTACCTTGTCCTGCTGCCACTCTAGAGTGCCTCGTATGTAAGATCCCCCTGAATAAACCTTTAACCACCTACGAACCTGAAGTGGTCCACCTTTTTCTTTGGTCTGAGCTTGGTCTCTGCTTCTAGAGGGAGGTTCTCTGTTCTGGCAGGGAGTTTCCGCAATAATGGTGTTTTCCAATATGACAGTGATTACCAACATGTGACAATTTAAATTTAAATTAATTAAAATGAAAAATTCTGTTTTGCTAAAATTTAGTTGCACTAGTCACATAAAGTGCTCAAAAGTCCCCCATGGCTAGTGCTAGAGTATTGGACACAGCAGAGAGAGAGGGACAGAAAGAGAGAGAGAGAGAGCATTTTTGTCATCATGCAAATATCTATTGGACAGCACTGCTCTAAAAAATAAAATGAATGGGCAATTAGTATAAGAAATAACATCTGTAAAGTTATAGCTATGAAGATTAGTGGAATTGGTGGCAATTGGAACGTACCAGAGACTCAAAGAGAAAAGATTTTAGTATAACAAGAAAACAAAAAATGGTTAAAACAGTAGTTTATTTGGGGCTAGGGGTAGAAGTAATGTCTATTAATTACAAGGACTGTAATCATGAAGACAAAGGTTCAGGAGAAGGGCAGCCTTCTGACCAAAATCGAATAGGACAGGAAGTGCCTGGAAGGGTTACCTGATGGGGTTTTCTACTTATTGCACACAAAAAAAGTGTTGTTATCCACACATTCAGGAAAGTATGGGTTAAACTGAGTCAGAAGGGTTTCTTTACTTTCAGATCTCCTCTGACTCCTTAGGATTTTGAGAGCCCTAAGATTTATCCAGATTTTCCAAGCCTTGTTTGAATTTAGGGCTTTGTTCTAAAGCGAATCATGTTCTGGGGAAATCCTCTGTTTTAGGACATGGCTGAGGGCAAGCTCCTCTTTCAATTCCCCCTTGTACTACACTGACTCACCCTAGCCCTGCTCACCCCCAAACATCTGTGTAGCTTACAACACAGCAGGGGGGCTCCAGGGCAGTCAGTGAGGTTTTCTTGTTTTGAAAGGTGCTCATGTATCTGGTGATCACACTGTTGTAATCTCTCCTTCTGCCAATATTTCATGTTCTGGTGAACAGATTTGTCTATAGATGGTGCCCTGTCCAAATGATAGTGCTGCACAGGTTGCCAAAGTCTCAAGGAAACTTTTCAAGCAGGATGTCAAAAATCAAGTCTTATATTGAGAAGGAAAAATATGGTGAAGAGAATAGAGGTTAATGATAAGCAGGCAATTAAGGATGGTTGGATGTCCTGCAACATCTTGAAGGATATCATAAAGTAGCTTGGGAGGAATGACCAAGCACGTGAATAGTGGCTAGAGGTACCTATGTCCAGAGCATTCAGTGACTTCTAAGAGTTTGACGAGAACAAGAGAGCAGTTGCCAATGTATAACACCCATACTCATCTTCACAGGGAGTACACAACACTGCCCCCAGCCCCGTATGGTGCTGGTTTACTTACAGTTCCCACTTCCAGAAATGCATCCCCTGGGCTAAATGTCGGACAAGTAGAACTCAAGGGATATACTTGCTCTCATTTACTGGATGTTTACCTTGTGCTGGGACCCAGGCTGAGTTCTTTTCATGAACTATCTCATTTGATCCGGACAACAGTACTATAAGGAATTTTTATTATATGCATTTTACAGAGAAGAACACTGAGGTTTAGTAAGACTAATTCGACCATGGCCAGACCTTTGGGAGATTGTAGGGCTAGGATTCAAGCAAAGTTTACCTTCAGAGTCTAAGTTATTAACACTATACCACAGCATCTGATACATCATTCAACTTTTAGAACTGTACCCTCGAACTTCCTTCATAGTATGGAGATGAATTTTACAAACTATTTGGACTTGGTCATGGTGGGCATATTGAGAGAGAAGGTTTGCCTAAAAAGAGGTAGTTGAGAAAAGCAAAGACATTGGGTTTTTGAAGTATTAGGTTGGAGCAAAAGTAATTGCGGTTCTTGCAATTATTTAGAAAGAGGAAGTATCTTTTTTTCTAAGCTTGTGGGGGTGGTTAATGGCAGAAGAATGGCCCTGAGGAGACAGAGATGGGGAAATGCTCAGTGCCTATTTTATCATGTCTCAACTTTCCTCCAGAATATCTCCATTTGAATGTCTCTTTGACACCTGAAACTTCGCATTTTGAAAACCAAGCTCATCGCGTTCCTTTCAGTGACAGGAAACTGATTCTTCACTTCTACACTTTTGCAGAAAACTTTTATGCTAACTTAACCTTTTGATAACACCTTTCAAATTCTCCAACCAGTCTAACATTTTTTCAATTATTTTATCATTAATAAAATTTTTAAAGTTTCTTCTTTACCATTTCCACTTTATCAAGTTAACTCATGTCTAATGAGAGGTATATCAGCCTGTTTTTGAACTTAAGATAGAAAGAGAAAGCACCATTTTACGTGCTGATGCCAGGAACTTATTGTATCATTGAACTGGCTCCTAGAAGCCGCTTATACTCTTAGTTCCTCCCTAGAAGGACAACTTATTGTCAATTACCTCAAAGTCAAATCTATCTTTTAAGCATTCAGATAGTTAATGCCAATGATTCTACTTTGTAGATTCACTTGTTCAAATGATCTGGAGGTTGATTTGTGAATAACTTATTGTATCAATATCAAAAGCTCCCAAATGCGGTCTAGCTCAAAGTTGTATGCTTTAAAAATGTGCTGCATTAAGCTAGAAATTACTGTTTGATATTCAGATTCTTTCCTAAAAATCTTCTAGGCCTTTCATACTTTAGCGAGATAAATTTGGACTTCAATCTAGAGATACTTTGAACATTTGAAGAAATTGAGAATAGGAACTATTTGTGAGCGTAGGCAGGGGCAATGCTACTAAAGCACAGTTGCTTATTTCTAATATTTGTTCAGATATTTATTGTTTTAGACACTTGGAATTAATCAGTAAATGAAACCAAGTATCTTTTCTTATGAAGCACCATTTGAAAGAGAAACTAAAAATAACTATTTGGAAAGGTACATTTTAAATAATAAAGCCAAATATTTTTTAAAATGCGGGAGTTTTATATCCAGTGGTGTGTTTATAAGTATCTAACAATTGGCTGTGGAATAAAAAGAGATAGAGAGATCTAACTTGTAGTGTTTGCCAATTTCTATGGTGTAAATACTCCCCTATGGCCATTCTCAGCTAGTAACAATGTCACTGAATGCAAAGTTAGAAACAGATGTGGAAATTCTGAAACCCTTCAGACTCATTTTAATATGAATTATATTGTTAACTATCCGAAAATTTTAGAAAGATTTTTCATCAATTAACAGTAATTACCATTTACTGAATCCTTATATGTATCAGATATTTTAATGCATTATCTGTGTAATAAATCTCCAAAGTAGCCATTATCTCATTTTAGAGATGAAGGAACTGAGACTTAGAGAAATCGAACAATTTACCTGATGTCTCCCATTAGTGAACTGACGATTTAGGATTCAAATACATACCTATTTGATTCAGATTAATGTGTTGGCTGGGCACGGTAACTCATGCGTGTAATTCCAGCACTCTGGCAATATAGGGAGACTCCTTCTCCACACAAAAATTAAAAACTTAGCTACGCATGATGGTGCATGCCGATAGTCGTCCCAGTTACTTGGGAGGCTGAGGTGTGAGAATCCTTTGAGCCTGGGAGTTACAGGTTACAGTGAGTTAGGACAGTGTCACTGTACTTAATGACAGAGTGAGACTGTATATATATATACACACACACACACACACACACACATATATATATTCATGTTGAATACACATATATATTCATGTTGAATACACATATATATATGTTGAAAACACACATATATATTCATGTTGAAAACACATATTCATGTTGAAAACACACCTATATATATTCATGTTGAATACACACATATATATATTCATGTTGAATACACACATATATATTCATGTTGAATACACATATATATATTCATATTGAATACACACATATATATTCATGTTGATTACACATATATATGTTCATGTTGAATACAAACATATATATTCATGTTGAATACACATATATATTCATGTTGAAAACACATATATACATGTTGAATACACATATATATATTCATGTTGAATACACATATATATTCATGTTGAATACACACATATATATATTTATGTTGAATATACACATATATATATATATTCATGTTGAATACCTTTGGCTTATGAACAGCTTCAAGACAAAATCTAATCCTCAAAAATGGTTGATTTAATTAATCAGTTCCCTGGAGATTTAGGGCTTAGGACTCCCCTCTAAAGTGGGTGGTAATTTCAAAGCAATGGAGTCAGGCCCCCGGTATAGGTTTATCTTCAGCTGCTCCTAGGAACACCATGACGATAAAGCACACCTCACTGGCCCGGCAGGTGTGATCCTTGCTATTTATTCATATAATGATGGCTCCTGGGTTGTTTACTATTATCGTTGGTGGGCATTTGGTTGTGTAGGGTCAACTCTGGGCAGTAAAACAAGAATACCTCTCCCTAATCCTGCCTTTAAGTAGCTCAGTGATTCCTGTAGAATTGTAGTTGCAGCCCCTCACAGGGGCTTGTAGCACAAAGATTGAATCACTCTAGTGAACCCTCAAAGGCAATTGATATTTTAAGCAATTATACAATAATATAATTTTATTACTGGATAAAAATTTAGAGGTTTTCTAGTTCAATCCCTCGTTAGAGGCAAAAAAGTAGAGGCTCAGCCACTTCCTAAAGGTTATACAAGTAGTTGGCAAACCAAACTCAGGCGCAACTTGATCCAAGTCAGGCACTCTGATCCAAGTCTGGCACTCTTCCCTCCATGCCATGCGCCACTTCCTGATGATGTAACCAGCATGGGACAAGTCCTCAGTGACCACACATTTTACAATTTGTTACCTTGGGTTTATCAGGTAGAGCAGTATAGAAAGCTCTCTGGATTCTCAAGCTTTGACAACACAGCTAGTAAAAGGCACAGTGATAGTATCTGCATAAGATTTTTTACATAATTGGAAAATTCCTTTCCATGCACTATGCTTACTAATAATAATTATTTATGTGTTTATAACATTTTATAGTTTGTGAAATACTGTTAAATGTATCATCTCATGACTATTAAACTTATTAAGTAGCTAGAATTATTATCCCCATTTTATAGATGAGGAAACTGAAGTTCAAACCCCTTGCCACACAGTAAGGGATAAAGATGGGGCCAGAGCCTAAAGGTCCGACTCCTAATCCAGTCCTCTTTTCTCACAAAATCTAAGAAGAGGATTCAGAATAGCAAACTTTGATAGGTTCATGTCAAAGACACAGAGCTCTAATTTAGGGATTTTATCCAAGATTATATACATAATCTACAGCAATTGGTCCAAGACCTAAATATTTCAAAGATACTCTTTTATTTACAACACAGGACTTCCCCACCCTTTGTTAATCCTGTGAACAAAATGGTATTTATATATACTAAAAACATACTGGTATCTCCAAGTCTGACAGCTCTCACTCTGCTAGGCAATGCCACTGGAAAATCTAATATCTCAAAGGCGTTTCATACTCCTGCCAAATTCAAATTGCACATGTCTGTCTATTTTTCCATCCCTAGTGCAATGGGTTTGAATCTTTCTTGAAGGCGCCTCTTCAAAAGCAGAAGTAATAGACATTCTTTCTCTTCTGAGGCTTATGATGAAATAATTACTTGGTGGTTAGCAAACAAAATCTTTCCTGCCAATTTTGAATTACTCCAAGAAAAAAGTCAGAGGAAATTCCAAGTTGCAGTTCAGAATCTGACCCTCAAAATATGATCTGAATAATAAAAGACTCTGGTTAAAGAAGAACATTCTATTTTCTTATAAAAGTGGGCAGCATCCCTTCTATAGAGCATATGATTTCCTCTTTAATAAGTGTCTGGAGAGATAAAATTTCTAATATTTACCTTTAGGAGATCATCACGTAATTGAGAGTGGAATGACTAAATTAAATGTCAGAATGTTTTGCTGCTATTTAACTAGATGATAGTAATTTGTTTCACTGTGAGTATATCAAAAATGTTTATTGTTGTAAGTTCCCAAAATTCATTTATATCTTTTGAATTTTAAAGGATTCAAAGCAGAATTCATTATTCCCAATGCAATTATGAAAAAAATACATAGATATTGTATAAAATGTGGAAATACAGAAAGACAAAAAAATAAAAACATCACTGAAAGGCATCTGATACATTCCTACGGGTGCAGTTAAAAAAAGGTTAGATAGGGTTGTTTGTTTTTTTCTTGTAAATTTGTTTGAGTTCTTTGTAGGGACATGGATGAAGCTGGAAACCATCATTCTCAGCAAACTATCTCAAGGACAAAAAACCAAACACCGCATGTTCTCACTCATAGGTGGGAACTGAACAAAGAGAATGCTTGGACACAGGAAGGGGAACATCACACACCGGGGCCTGTTGTGGGGTGGGGGGAGCGGGGAGGGATACCATTAGGAGATACGCCTAATGTAAATGACGAGTTAATGGGTGCAGCACACCAACATGGCACACGTATACATATGTAACAAACCTGCATGTTGTGCACATGTACTCTAGAACTTAAAGTATAATAATAAAAAAATAGGTTGGATAAACAATCTTTCCTTTTAATTACATACTTTTTGGAGCTAGTATTTTTTTGTGGACCAGCTACATTATGGAAGTAATTCTAACCTTCCAAATCCGAGTTGTATGGCATTTGCCATCCAGTATCTCAAGATATCTCAGCACCCCGGTTGCATAATATGTAGTTTTATCTCACGGGTCAAGTTATGTTTATGGTCTTCCTATGTAAAATGTAGTTTCTAGACTATGTTTTTAGACTACTTTCATATATGTTTATACAAATATATTTCATATATATATATATGGGTGGGGCTTATAATCATGCAGTGTGCATATTTTAATCAATTACCCCCACCTCCTCTGTGAGTTCTGTCTCAAAGTCTGGAGCCCCTGTCAACTGGGTGGATAGGGGCAAGTGGGGACTTGAGGACCTATGTATGTTTTCAAACTTCCCAGTGAGCACTGCTTCAGCAGAACCCCCTCCCCAATCACTTCCTGCTGTTCTTTACAAGAGATTAGATATTTGTGTGTATATATTTATATATTAACATACAAATATATAATTTCATATTTACATATTCATATATATTCATACATATGATATATATCAATATATAGATATATTTTGATACATCAGTTTGATATATCAATTGTGATATTTTTATATATTTGGAATATCTATATATTGATATATTTCATATATAGATATATAAATATATAATTTCATACATATTCATAGACTCATATATATTTTATATATATTCATAACCCAGTGAACACCACTTCAGCAGAACCCCCTCCCCAACTACTTCCTGGTGTTCCTCACAAGGGATTAGATATATGTGTGTATATATATCTATATATTGATATATCAATATATAATTTCATATATGTTCATATATATTTATATAGATATATAAATACGTATTTATATAGAGATATATAAATACGTATTTATATAGAGATATATAAATATCTCTATATAAAGAGAGATATATAGAGATATATAAATATAGAGATATATAGAGATATATAAGATATATGAGATATATAATATAGAGATATATATAGAGATATATAAATATATAATTGTATATATATCATATGTATTTTTATATTCATATAAATATATATTTATTATTAAATTAAATATTATTTGTATATGAATATATACAGTGTATATTTATATATGATTTCATATATTAATTACATATTATTATATATATTTTTATATGTTATATAATTAATATATACTATTTCATATATATTTTATATCTGTATCTATACAAAATTCTGCCTTTGGACCAAAAGCACATGGAATCTCTAGAGACTTAGGAATAACTTAGGAAGGGACATCATGGATCTATTCTGATGGGGACAGAGCTGCAAAAGTCACTTTTACTGGTATGAGTCTGAGGCTCAAAAACATTTTTTAGTATAAAAACTCTGTAAATAGGCAAGGGAAACTCAAGGCTTGCTAAGCTGATGAGATTATCTCGATGAAGCAAGCAAATATTAGACCTGAAATCAACATATGGGGCTAACCAATAGCATAATTAAATAATAACTATAATCCATGGTTTTAAGTTGACAATATTTGGAGACACATTATGCTACCCTCTAGAATCCTTTTGGAACTCAAACTATGATACCAAGAGAAATAATTCTAAAACCTGTACAGAAAGTTGACATTTGAATGGATTCTGCATGACGGAAAGAAATAAGGCAGTCCTGCTTGTCTAAATGCTTTGTTGAATTACACAGCCTCTTTCTCCTGCCAGTTTGTTTGCCAGGTTTTATTGATTACTCGGTACAGTTACTTTGAACTTTAGTTTTTGAGATTTTCCTGCCAATAACGCTACCTAACTTTCCAAGAACTTCTTTATTCTGTTTCAGATGTTGTCAAGTTTCAGGAGTTTGTCTGAGATTGAAAAAAACCAGAAAGATCTGTCTCTTTTAGCTACAATATGGAACTCTACCCAAGATAACTGAAAACCCAGTGGCATTTTCACCTGCAGTGAAGAGCAATTTCTGATTCAAGAAAGATTTGTGAAATGTGCTAGGCTGCTCTCCAAAGAGGACAAAATCCTGAATGTACTCATTATCTAATGATGAGTACACACTTGCCATTAAACTTTTCTGTGTCTTGCTTTTAAATATGAGCTGTACATTTGAGGAAATGTTTCCACAGAAAAGCATAATACTAATAACTAAAAAAAAAAAAAAAATCACCCAAACACATCTGATATATTCCTAAGGGTGCAGTTGGATTAACAATCTTTCTGATTACCTACTTGTTGAAGATAGCATTTTTCTCGGGGCCAGCTATATTACAGAAGTAATTCAAACCTCAGAGGCTAGAGGAAATTAGTCAATTTTAACATGAGTTCATGTTAATATCCCCAGAGAGATGAGAAAAGATATTGTATCCGCAAAACAAGAACAGAAATTTAATTTTAAAAAACACGGAGGCCGAGACGGGCGGATCACGAGGTTGGGAGATCGAGACCATCCTCGCTAACACGGTGAAACCCTGTCTCTACTAAAAATACAAAAAAATTAGCCGGGCGAGGTGGCGGGCGCCTGTAGTCCCAGCTACTCGGGAGGCTGAAGCAGGAGAATGGCGTGAACCCGGGAGGCAGAGCTTGCAGTGAGCCGAGATCGCGCCACTGCACTCCAGCCTGGGCAACAGAGCGAGACTTCATCTCAAAAAAAAAAAAAAAAAAAAAAAATTAAAATTTAAAAAAAAAAAAAACACGTACAGTCAGAGAACAAGAAAGACTTCACTTCTGGGAAGTTAAAAAATAGTTTAAATTTTTTTTAATGTCAGTGGGAAGTTTGTAAGATAAAGTTAAGATATCCCTTTAAAAGGAAAATGAAGAGAGAAAGATGGACAAGAAGAGAAAAAGTAAGAAATGTAAAATATCATCCAGGAAGTGTAACATCTGTATAATAGGAATTCTATGACGAGAAAGAGTAAGGAAGAAATTATCAGGGAAGCAATATTAGGAAATTTCCTCAAACTGAAACACTTTAGTATCCTGAATGAAAGTATTCATTAAGTATTCAGTACAACATGCACCAAGTTTAGAACAATACATATTATAATGAAAGTTCAAAATATCAGATAGAAAAAAAGAAAGTCATAAAAACTTCTGGAGAGATGAAATGAGGCAGATGATGCTGTATTAGAAAGGCATAGACTTCTCAAAAGCAGCTGTGAAGGCCAGAAGACAGTGGAGGAATGCCTTCAAAGTGCTGATAGAGAAGGATTTCTAAACTTGAATTCAGATCCCAGCTAAGCTATTTATATAAGGTTAAAAACAAAGAATCACGTAAAGATAAAAACTAATTTGTTTCTCATGCATTTTTTCAAGAAGCTTCTGGAGTCTACAGCCCACCAAATTAGGGAGTAAATTAAAACAGGAGAAAATGGGATTCAACAAAAGAGAAAGGCAATGGTAATTCTCAGGACTCACTAAAGAGATTTCTTAGCCAAAATAGCAAGAGTGCTGAGGGCTCAAGGAGCATGTAAAAAAAAAAAAAAAAAGAAAAAGAAAAAAAAAGGCTGGGAGCGGTGACTCAGGCCTGTAATCCCAGCACTTTGGGAGGCTGAGGCAGATGGATCATGAGGTCAGGAGATCGAGACCATCCTGGCTAGCACGGTGAAACCCCGTCTCTACTAAAATACAAAAATTAGCCAGGTGCACTGGCTGGTGCCTGTAGTCCCAGCTACTCGGGAGTCTGAGGCAAGAGAATGGCGTGAACCCGGGAGGCGGAGCCGAGATGTGCAACTGCACTCCAGTAAGACTCCGTCTCAAAAAAAAAAAAAAAAAATGCAACCGGGAGATTATGTGTTTAAGCATTCAGTGTTCGGCAGAAGGTTTGAGGAGGAATTATTTTTAGGAACGAGAAGTGTAGATTGGTGCAGAGAAACAGATGCCCCAAAGGGGTGTCTCCAGAAAAAATGGGAAGTGATAGATTAGCTGATAGGTTTGGTCTTGCGGAAAGAGGGGCTATTGGAAGGTGTGGAAAGAAATAAATATAAATTCAATTCAATTAAAGAAATGACAACAATAAAAACGAGGCTAATGTTAACTCTTGGAAAAGCAAGGGCTCTTTTTTTTTTTTTTTCACAAGAAAGGAAACAGTAACAGTATACTGCTTGGCTCAGCAGAGAACACATTTACATACACATAATAGTGTAGATACTGAATAGTGATGTAATCAAAGTTTGTCGTAAAACTAAGGTTTTCAATTAATGGTGCTGGGACAATTTGGTATGCACATGTAAAAGAATGAAGTTGGACTCCTACCTCCACAATATATGAGAATAAATTAAGTCAAAGGGATTCATAGGTCCAAATGTAAGGGTTAAACTATAAAGCTGTTATAAGAAAGCATTGGAGTAAATCCCTGTGATCTTGGATTAAGCTATGGTTTCTTAGATATGACACTGAAAGTACAATCAACTAAAGAGAAAGTAGATACATTGGATTACGCCAAAATTAAACTTTTGTGCCTCAAAGGACACCATCAAGAAAATAACAAGACAATTTACAGGATGGGAGAAAATATTTGCAAATAATTTATCTGACAAAGGACTTGTAATCAGAATATATAAATAACCCTTACAACTCATACAACTCATAACAATAAAAAGTAACCCAGTTTAAAAATGAGTGAAGGATATGAATAGACATTTCTCCAAAGAAGATATACAAGTGGCCAATAAGCGCATGACAGGATGATCAGCATCATTGCCATTAGGGAAATGTGAATCAAAACCATGATGAGATACCACCGCATCCCTAATAAGATGACCAAAATAAAAACAACAGACAAGTGTTGACAAAGATGTGGAGAAATCCAAACCTTCATTCTCTGCTAGTTGGAATGTAAAATGGTGCAGCTGCTGTGGAAAACAGTTTGGCAGTACCACAAAAAGTTAAAAATAGTTAATATACTAGCAATTCACTCCTAGCATATATCCAGGAGAACTGAAAACAGATGCTCACAAAAACTTGATACAAATGTTCATAGCAGCAATATTCATAGTAACCAAAAAGTGGAAATTACTCAAATGTTCATCAACTGATGGATGGACAAACAAAATATAGTATATCTATGCAATGGAATACTACTGAGTCAACAAAAGGAATACAATTCTGATACATGCTATAACATGAATGAGCCTTGAAAACATTATGGTGAGTGAAAGAAGCCATACACACAGTGCCACATATTGTATGACTGATCTGAAATGTCCAGAATAGGCAAATCCATGAAGACTGAAAGTAGAGTGGTTGCCTAGGGCTGAGGGGAGGGAAGAATGGCAGTGACTGCTAAAGGGTACAGTGTTTCTTGTTGGGGTGATGAAAATGATCTAAAACCAGATAGCGTGATAGTCATACATTTCTGTGAATATAATAAAAACCATTGAATTTTATACTTTAAAAAAGTGAGTTACAGATATGTGAATTATTTCTCAACAAAGCTATTATACAAAAAAATTAGGAAGATGAAGGGAGGGATGATAACAGAGCTAAATCCTTATCTACCACGATTAGACATCAGTGCATTATGCCTAAAATTTATGGATCAAGAGAATGCTGGTGTGCAAATTAGTTTTTAATATGGAGATATATTCCAGAAGGCACAGTTGGAAGGGTCCGGCAATTGCTTCTGGGAACAGGACTATGGAGGGAAGGTAGGCAAGGGACTGTTCTCTTTCATCATGAATCTTTCAAGACTTTTGGGAACATTTTAAACTCTATGCCTGTATTATTTTCATACAAATAAAATGTTTGAATTTATGCTCAAAATTACTAACATTACAATGATAATAATATGAGTAATTCCACTACTGCCTAAGCCTGGCTCCTAAAGTGGCAGGCAAGGGTTCATCAAGAAGGGGCAGTGCCCACAAAATAAGCACTTCCTGGAAAGCTTTCAATGAACAGCAGGACAGTGTGGCTCTCGCTTGCTTTCTCCACACAAAGGAGAGCTTTGCAAGCCCTAAGAACCTAAAAGTATTTCAAAGTCATTTTCAGGTCTTATCCTAAGAATGGTTAGTTAATGATTGCTCAAAATTATAATATAAGAAAAACAGGCCTGAGTTGGAAATAGCACTGCACCCCCTTTGCTGTTTCACTCTGTGTAAGTCTCTTCTGACTTCTGAGACTTCACTGCTTCATCTGTACAATGGGGGAAATAAAACCCTTACACACTTGCTGTGATGATTGGATGAGATCATATATAAAAAGGGGTATAGCATAGCACAGAAAATTGCTCAAAAATGTCCTTTTCATTCATTAATTTGTGCAAAATGAAATGAATTAGGATTTAAAAATATATCTAGATTCCCCTAAAAGGCAGATGTGATCCATGTGATTATTTTATTCCACAAAACAAAAACAGAACTATATTCCACACATTGCAACTAATGTTCTAAGCAAGGGGAAAATGCTTGACCATTATGATACTTCAGTTTTCTTAAAGTTTCTCATATACAGTCAGAATAATTTATGATAATTAATTTATGACAGCCCTAGAATTTTTTGAACCCCTTGGTTAGTTACTATAAATACAAATTACCATTAAAGAGAGAGAAATGCTCTCTCTTCCAGTCTCTTTTTGTGTTCCCTGCTTCTTGGGAAGCAGGCAGAGAATTGCGTAGTGCAAAGCTCCCCAGTCAAGAAGACCTGAGCTCAAAGTGGGCTTCCTCTGTGTACTTACCCTGAGCCAATCCTGAGCTCTGATTTGCTCATCTGTAAATTTGAGATAATGTATTATTATGCCAAACGCTATGTATTACACCTTGCTGTGTTGTCTTACAGGTTCAGTAAAATATTGTGTGAGATAGTGTCAACCGCGTAAGAAACATTCAATAAACATTCATTGCCTTCTTCTGAGTTTTTAATAAGTACACCTCAGCCATCTTCTTTTCTTCTCAAAGAACCTAAAATATCTTCCAAGGTATAATTTCACATTATTGCATGCTCTTTCTTCTTGCTTTGAGTGATTTTTGATAATCTGTCATGATAATTATCCCATTTCCAATAATTATCTAAATAGCCTGGATTTCCTCCTTCCTTCCTTTTCTGTACTTCAAATACATAGAAAAGCATAGTAACCAAGCCAGGTACGGTGGCTCCCACCTATAATCCCAGCACTTTGGGAGGCTGATGCAGGTGGATCTCTTAAGCTCAAGAGTTCAAGACTAGCTTGGGAAACATAGAGAGGCTGTCTCTGCAAAAAAAAAAAATATATATATATATATATGTATATATATATATATATATATGTATAAATTGACCAGGTGTGGTGGTGTGCTTCTGGAGTCCTAGTTTCTTGAGGGATTGAGGCTGAGATCCAAGGATTGCTTGAGCCCAGAAGGTGGAGGTTGCAATGAGTAATGATCATGCCACTGCACTCCAGCCATGGTGACAGAGGGAAACCCTTTCTCAAAACAAACAAGCAGACAAACAAAAACCAGAAAGAATAGTAACCATTACCTTTGTAACCCCACAAAATCCCGTTATTTTCACATATTTGCCTCACATATATCTTCTTTAAAACATCATGTAATAAAGTTGAAGCTACCTATTTTGAAGTTGAAATACATAATTCCCAGGAATGTATTCAGGCTTTCATCGCACATGCATGGATGTATCCACAATGCATGCAATTGTTTTGCAATGTTTTTTAAGTTAAAGACAATGTGTTAGCGGGGCATGGTGGCTCATGCCTGTAACCTCAGCACATTTGGAGGCCAAGGTGGGCAGATCACTTGAGACCCCATGTTCGAGACCAGCCTGGCCAACATGGTAAAACCCTGTCTCCACTGGATGTGGTGGTGGGAACTGTAATCCCAGCTGCTTACATGGCTGAGGTGGGAGACTTGCTTGAACCTGGGAGGCGCAGGTTGCAGTGAGCTGTGATTGCCATTGCACCCCAGCCTAGGTAGGAAAAAAAAAAAGAAAATGTGTCATACTCTATGCAACATTCGGGGTGACTTGTTTTGTTCACGCAACAGATTTTGAGATTTATCCAAGTTGTTCCATTTTGGTTTCTATGTGAAATTCCATTGTGTGAATATACAGCACTGCATTTGTCATGCTCCCATGATGGACATTTGTGTCTGCATTTCCTCAATCACCAACAGGCTGACTGTTTTTAAACAATTCTCCTGATGTCCATATTCCTGCTTTTCTCTAGGGCAGCAGTTTGCAAACATTTTTGTCTCAGGACCCCTCTACCCTCCTGAAGCTTATTTAGGACCATAACAAGATTTTATATGTGTCTTACAGCTATCAACATTTATCATATTAGATATCAAAACTGAGAAAATTAAAAAATATATATTAATTCATTTTTAAAAGCACTAATAAACCCATTATATGTTAATTATTACATTAAAGCTGTGTATAACTGTAAATGTATAGACTATTACCAAATTGTTCTCCAAAGTGATTGACTAAATGCATACCAATAGTCTATAAGCATTTTTGTTTCTTTATATCTTCTCCAACAGTTAGTATAGTTAGGCTTACTAAATTTGGTTGGGCAGATGGTTAGGAGAGAGTCTCTCATTATTGTTCTAATTTCTACTTCCTGCAACAACAAGGTCCTTTATTAACTCTTCCCAAGGTACCAAGTTTAAGCACACTCAGGACCCTGATGTAGATTAATTTATAAAATTTTGTTCTAAAGTGATTGTTCAGAACTCAGAATACATTATTATTATTATTACCATTAAACATAGAGACAGGTTATAAATAGTGGTCACTGTTCCAGACTAGCCCACAAAGACTGAGTTATCCTAAGACATAGATGGTTAAGAGATCTAAGGGACACAACACACGCTGGGGCTGGTCAGAAGGGTGGGGGCAGAAAGAGCAACAGGATAAAGAGCTAATGCATATGGGGCTTAATACCTAGGTGATGGGTTGACAGGTGCAGCAAATCACCATGGCACACATTTACCCATGTAACAAACCTGCACATCCTGCACATGTCCCCTAGAACTTAAAATAAAAGTTAATGGAAAAAAAAAGACTAATAGCACAGCACGGTCAGGGGAGGGCTGGCCTCAAATTTAAGACCCAGTCTCAGATCCTGCTCTGTCAACACTCATCTGTGTTAACTCCTTGAATCTATTTTTCTCAAATATGAAATGAGTATAATAACACACATTCTCCTACTTCATAGAGTATCGCAAGGATAAAATGAGATGTAAAAATCCATAAAAACTCTATGTGATAGTATATCCACACAATGGAGCACTATGCAGCTATAAAAGAATAAGGAAGATGTCTGCAAACTGATATAAAGTCATTTCTAGGACATGTTGTTAAGGATAATAAGAATAAAAGGACAGAAGAGTATATATGTATATCTTTTGTGCATGAAAGACATAAAAGATATAGCGGTTAGATACAGATATAGATATCTATATCTCTGTATGGCTCCATTAGCCTATTTTTGTAAAAAGAAACACAGGACAGATAAAATCGAAACGGATGAGATTGGTTGCCTGTAGAGGTAGACGGGAATTGAGAGGAAGGGATAGGGAAGGGAAAATCAAATGTTTGAGTATATATCTGTATAGTATGGACTTTTTGAACCCATTAATGTTTACATACTCCAAAATTAAATAAAATTAAATTAACTAAATTAAATAAAATTGAAGGGGGCAAGTCCTAAAAGGTAACACAAATGAAACAAATAAATGTAATTGTATTTAAAATGGAGAGCATGACCACAGTGAAGAGGAGGGAAACTAACACAAATAACTTTGTTTTTAAAAAATAAATTCACTCTGAAGAGTTTTTTGAACAGAATATTTTGACTATAAGAAAAAAAACTGATTGTGGGCAAATCTTGAACTCTATTTAGTAGAGTTTGTTTTAGCAGCGTTGTGGGTTAACAATTCTGAACAACTTCCTATGTATTATAGGAGTTAGCAATGAGTACATGTATTGATGATGTTGAGAAGAGACATACAAATACATAATGGCAAAAGGCTAAGAAGAACCCTGTGACACTGAATTGGAATCGGTGGTATTAGCCTGAATGCATGGTTTTCAAATAATATTATAGACATAGTTACACTTGTGAGTGCATGTGTGTATTCTCCAGTTTTTCTGCTGAAAGGACCTAAAAACAATGACACCAAAAAGTAATAAACACATTTAGTGTCCAGATGTCTATATACTGTTTTCCACTACAAAGAAGCAGGACTTCTCAAAAACAAAAAAAAGAAAAATGAAAAAAGAAAAAAAAAGGCTAGGGTAGGGAAAATGCAATACAAGCCCTAAGCACTTTGTTATGCCATAACAAGTGCTTAAAAAAAAAAAAAATAAGAAGAAGAAGAAGTGCTAGGGACATGTTAAAAGGACATGAGGAAAAGCTTGAAGGAGTTTTTCCTGATCAAAAGCTGGGAAAAGTTGAGCATCAAGATCAATAATGTTAGTAATAGATTATAAACCATTGGGTAAAATAAGAATCTGTTAGTCCCTACTGATTAAACAAAAGAAGTAAGTACATAAGAGAGAAGAGAAAGGTCTTCTAGTGTAATTAATAAGTTTAGGGAGAATGGTGGACATGGAAAATTATCATTTTGCAACTATCATATGAATAATTGATTTAGGCAAGAATCATCAGCGAATGTTCAAACTAGTTGTGGGAATGTCACCACAAACTTCTACCTTTGAGAAAACACTTACTACGAGCTACGCAATTTATGGTTAATCATCTCCACTTGGTAAGGTGGCTAGGATTATGGTTTTCCTCATTTTATAGTTTAGAAACTGAAATTTAGCCATGAAGCAGCTACGGCCACATGTCCTAGAGACATTATTCAAATCCAGTCAAACACAGCCAGAGTTGTCCCTCTTCCCCCATAGGCTGGAGATCCTGGTGATGCCACCTGCTGGGCCACCTGGCTTTCTGGTGTCCTAAACTCTAGTGAGAAGAGAAGTGTGGGTGAGGGTCCAATCTGTGAGTGGGGAGACATGGTGTGGCTTTGGGATTCCACATCACAATAGCAGCCAGGCAGGTAGGCAGAGACATGAGGTATGCTATGGTCAGAGTGACAACTGTTTGTGTAGGCCAGTGCACAGTTGTATTACTCCACAACCATCTCTCCTAATTCAGGCTCAAGCCTCTTGCTTTTCCTTTGAAAGCAGCATTAGGGGAGAAAAATGTTCCCTGAATTAGCCAGATATTCATCTTGTCTCTTCATTTCTTTTGACCCATATAAACAAAGACCCAAAGTACTCCAGTCAAAAAATATTTGCAAACTATGCAACTGGCAAAGGTCTAATATCCAGCATCTATGAGGAACTTAAACAAATTCACAAGAGAAAAACAAAAAACAACATTAAAAAGTGGGCAAAGAACATGAACAGGTACTTTTCAAATGAAAACATGCATGCAGCTAACAAGTATATGAAAAAACCTCAGTATCACTGATAATTAGAGAAATGCCATCCAAAACCACAATGAAATACCTTCTCACACAAGTCAGAATGGCTATTATCAAAAAGTCAAAAAATAACAGAGGTTGGCAAAGTTGCAGAGAAAAGAAAACACTTATACAGTGTTGGCGGGAGTGTAAATTACTTTAGTCATGTGGAAAGCAGTGTGGCAATTCCTCAAAGAGCTAAAAACAGAATTACCATTTGAACCAGCAATTCTTTTACTGAGTATATACCCAGAGGAATATAGATCATTCTATCATAAAGACACATGCACAGAAATGTTCATTGCAGTGCTATTCACAATAGCAAAGACATAGAAGCAACCTAAATGCCGTCAATGATAGACTGGATTATAAAAATGTGGTACACATATATCATGGAATACTACGCAGCCATGAAAAAGAATGAGATTATGTCTTTTGTGGGAGCATGGATGGATCTGGAGGCTATTATCTTTGGAAAATGCAGGAATAGAAAACCAAATATGTCTCAAAAAACAAAAGCCTCAAAAAATGGAAACGGTGCCAGGATTCTGTTTCTCACTGGGTAGTCCCCTATTTGTATGTCTGTTTCCTGCTTTTGAATTCAACTTCTTTGTGGTTAAATGAGGTCACACGATGGTCAATAGAGGTTGTTGAGTAAAATAATGTGTTTTTTGAGACAGGGGTCTCTCTCTGCTGCCCAGGCTGGAGTGCAATGGCCTAATCTCAGCTCACTGCAACCTCCACCTTCCGGGTTCAAACAATCCTCCTATCTCAGCCTCCCAAGTAGCTGGGACTCCTGATGCACGCCATCACTTCTGGCTAATTTTTTGTGTATATATGTAGAGATATATATTGGTAGAGATTTTATATATGTATATATAGGTAGAGATGAGGTTTTGCCGTGTTGCCCAGGTTGATCTCGAATGCGTAGGGTCAAGTGATCTGCCTGTCTGAACCTCCCAAAGTGTTAGGATTACAGGCGTGAGCCACTGCTCAAGGCCAGAATAAAATCTTATGCTGTTAATTTTTCAACCATCAGATCACCAATTTTATTTTATTTCATTTTTTATCTATTACTTTGGATTCAGGGGATCCATGTACAGGTTTGTTACAGTGATAGATTGCGTGATGCTGGGGTTGGGAGTATGATTGAACCTGTCACCCAGTGGGTGAGCATAGAACCCAGTAGGGTTTTTAACCCTCTCACCTTCCCACTATAATATTCCCCAGCGTCTATTGTTTCCATATTTATGTCCATGTGTACCCAATGTTCAGCTCCTACTTCTACAGAAGAACATATGGTATTTGATTTTCTGTCTCTGCATTAGTTTACTTTGGATAATGGCCTCTAGCTGTATCTGTGTTGCTGCAAAGGATATGATTTTGTTCTTTTTTTATGACTGCTTAGTATTCCATGGTGTATATGTACCACATTTTCTTTATGTAGTCCACTGCTGATGGGCACCTGGGTTGATTTCATGTCTTTTCTATTGCAAATCACAAATTTGTGATGCCCTGGAAAAAATCACACCAACAATAAGGATAACAGAGCTATTGTATAGCAAATGCAAACTCTAGCAAAGGGTAGTCAAGATGACCAGCTGGCTTTAAGCCAATTTGATTTTATTTTTTGCTGGAATGTCTTTTTTCTGGTTTTGAAATCATCTTTCTTTTACTTATTGCTTTCATGCTGCCTTATTTACCTGAATTTAAAGTGATATTTTTATTTAGAATTTGCTTATTTAAATGGTATTATAAGTATCTCGTTGAATATTTTAAAATACATATTAAGTTCTCTTTACAAAATACTCCTTGTTCTTAATGAGTAGTTTTACATTTTGCTATAGGAAGAAAAATTAAAGGAATGTCACCTCTTAGGTCAGTACAATTCATCACAGTAATTAACACAAGAGGGTGGGCACACATAGAATGACCCTAACCTTGGAGTTCCATGTCAGAGAAGGACAGGGTGGCATTGCAAGTGCATGACTATATATTATAAGGAGTATCCATCCCTCTGATGCTTCACAGAGTTGATGTATCTGAGATCTCTAAAATATTCACTCAGTGTTACAGGATAAAATTTGGAAAAATCCATACATAAGGCCTGTGCTCTTCCATAATTTTAAGTGTATTTTCTATCACCTGTCCTCATCCCAACTACTTCCAAATTCTGATATTTTGTCAGGTGCTGAGGAGAAATTAAACAAAAAGAGATGTGTTTTCACTCTTTCCTCTAAGCTTGAACATATATACATAGTGTCAACTCATCTATAAAGCATCGCTTTTGTAGTAAATTATTGCTTTTATATTTTTGTTACTAGATAAGAAATTATTTACTTAATTAGGAGAAAAGTTAGAGACCCAAAAGTCAAATTTAGAATAGATATTTTAGAAACATTTCTCGAGGGTCTATAATATACCATATGAATTTTTAATGAAAACCTTGTGAGGTAAAAATTTTCATTTTACAGAAGAGGAAAATGACATTCAGTAAAATTATTTAGAGTTTTACAGTGCATAAATGACAGAAACGGCATTTAAAACCAAGTTATTTTTGCATTTCCTTTGACATTGCCCCTCAGAAGTTTCTCCCAGATGCCTTCCCAGAGGGTAGTGTGTTGACAGACATTGCTTCTATGACTCCCAGAGTCCCAGAGGGGAACACGGAGATAACTTTATGCATCAAGGGTTTCCAGAAGCAGAGTGTGGGAACTCTGAATTATGTTTCTCTCAAAATTCTCACCTGGGCTAGAGGCTGATTTGCCTTAGGTCCCGGTTTGCTTCCGGGTAGCCCATGAGCTTAGTTGGGCTAATGCTGTCTGTGGGCGAGGCCAGCCGCTGGTGGGGCGAGTTTATTTCAGGGGAATAATAGTGTTCCCTCTTGCCACAAATCTAGGTCACAAGCTCATCCTGGTGTTTCACAGCAATCAAGGTGGTATTTCCATCAGGCTAGATTCTGTGTCTCTATCTCAGCTGAACTCAAATTCTAGAAGGAAGCGTTCTGAAGCAATGCTGTGTATCTATCCCCTCTAAAGTGTCAACAGGTGTGAAGACTTGTTGGTTTCACAAAACACCTGCAACTGAAGACACTGGACTCTCAAATGCTCTCCCGCTTTGTCAGCTCAGTACTCTCACCTTCTCTTACCTGAGGGACCATGTTCTATACCATCTGGGCTCTGGGCTAGGCTGCAGATGACTTGTTTGTGCCACAGTCGGCTGTGAGGCCCACAAGGGCAGAGTTCTTTGTGTATACGTGTCTCCAGTACCTGGCACTTGAAATGCACTCAACAAACACGGATTTAGTGAATAAGCGTAAGGATTATACTTCATTGTCTGGGAAAAAGAATAATCTCCTATTTGGGCATGAATTTTGGCAGTCGCATGGCATCAGTAGTGAATGAGAAGGTGTTTGTTTCTGCTTCTCCTTTAGAAAACAAGCAAAAGATGTGATTTCTGAACCCGTGGATCTTAGTTTTATTCATACACAGAGAGAAAAAGCAATAAATGATTCATGAGTGTGTATGACAAATGCCAAGTCAACTGAACAAACAAAAAATGCTACAGATAATCCAAAGAGTAGTCTCTGCTGTGAAAGAGCTTTAAAATAAGTGAGTTTGAAAGATGGCTGGGGTTTATAGAAAGCACTGGAGGTGAGATTGAAGTGAGCGAAGGTGTGGTTGGTAGGAGAATGAGCCAGGTAGGTTTTCAAATACAGAAGACAGAACGCTGCTTGGAGAAAGGTTTTGATTAAGAACCAATAAGCAATAAGCTACAGAAGGTGAATGAAGGCCAGGTTATGGAGTTCTCTGAACACAGTTCTTACAAGTTTGAACTTTGTTTTACAAGAAATAAGTATGTACATTAGGATTTCATTGGCTGCGCTCAAGCTAACTTAAAAGGGAAAATAAATTTTTTTTAGAGATTTTGGGATATCTTTCGCATGGTAATTACCTTATATATAGTGGTGATATTGAATTGAACTTTTAGAATAACCTTCCTGTAAGATGGATGGAAAAAATAAAGAGAAGAACAACAGGAAAGATGAGGAGAAAGAGGGTGTAGTTGCAAGAACATTTACTAGACGGCCTTGAGGCAGTAAAAGAAAAATTGAGATCATTCTAATTGAATAGTCTTTTGCCCCAGTCCTCATCCTTGGGGGATACCTTGATCAGTGCCAAAGGCATGTTTGTGCCTAAAAGAACTGTGTTTTCATGACTGTGTTTTCTCTGTGCCTCTTTAACCAGCGATGAAGAGTTTCCTACTGAAGGAAAGCATTTTTACAGGAGCAGCTTTTTCCTTTTCCCCTCCACTGTGTTTTATTGTCAGCACACAAAATACTTTCATAATGTCTCATTCTGCACACAGCAGGACAAAGTCAGGCATGTTATTACTTTTAAAAAACAAGGGGGCCAACAATACATTGTATGATGGATAGTCATAGTTTTTATAGTGAATTTTCTTTAATTGCACAGATTGATCTTATTCTGAAAATTAATTCAGAGGGTGAACTCTACTCAGTCTATGAATATTATAATAAACAGCAATAAAAGCATAAAGTGTTTAAAACACTGGGGTTATAGGTCAGACAAAACCAATATTACTTTATTTGTTCAAAGGAGATACAAAAAAGACATTGACATGGACACAGATCTGATAGAGAAGCAGTTTGGGAAACACAAATGAGCAAATTTTCTCATTTTTTCTTTTAAAAAATTATGAACTTGCACAATTTTGTAGAAAGAAAAAAATGGAACAGTGAGGTACAATGACTTATTTCAATTTAATTTACATTGTTCCAATTTTACTTCCAATTTTTTCATGTACATCTATAAACCTTATATTGTTATATAAAAGTACCCCTAGGATGTTGTCTTCTGGGTTTTTTTTCAATTTTTAATTTTTATATTACCATGTCCATATATTGACATTAGTTAGCACGTTTGTCATTTTAATGTCCCTACAGCATCCCAGCATGTTGATACAACCCCTATGTACTTGGAAGCTGGAGAGGGAGTTAGGGGGCTTTAAGAGTTATAAGGCTTTTCTCCAACTATAAATTAACCTGGTGTGTATGCAAGTTCAGCAAAGTAAAGAACTATACAGGAAAAGCTAGGAAAGTCTTTAGATGAAAGATTAGGTTATGGTTATTTTCAGTAAGGTCTTCATGACTTCTGCTTGTAAGTTGTTATTTACCTTAAAAAAAACCACAGAGGTAAGATAATAATTTATTGAACAGTGCTGGAAAAGCAGAATGAAGAACTATGTGTGCCAGTCGTTGAGTTATTATCTATTAGCTTGAAACTCACCCTTTTACACTCTGCTTTGTGACACCGGGACTCAAACTCTGCAAACCACATTTCTGCTTTGCCAACAGCTCCATGTTTGCTTCTGTCAGTAAGGGTACTTGGCAAGGTCTACAAATCTGGAAAGGAAAAAGGGATTTTTTTCTTCCAACTTCCTTCCTATGACTTTCTATCTACTTCCTGTGTGACTTCCTGTCAGCTTTCTGTTCCTGTGAACGTTATTTCAACAATACTTCCTCACCGTAGCAGCAGTAGTTCCTTTCTGAATTATCTGGATCCAGTTTGCTTGCAGAAACAGCTCTATTTTCTTTTCTTATCCCCATCCCAAGCTCAAAGATCCCGGTACCAGCTGAGCAGTGCTCCTTTTCAGAGGTCTGGATTTCCATTTCTCATTTTTCTTTGCTTCATTTTTATTCTTCTTTACTACCTTCTATTCTACCTTCTTTACTACCTTCTGTTTTTTTAATCCCCTTATCTTTTTCTCTACTGGTATTGATGTTGTAGATTCCATTTCTATTCTTTTCATCATTGTGCTTAATTTTCAACATAAACAATTATGAATTTCTCTAATACAATTACAGTTATTTAGAATGTCTCTCTTCCTTAAAAATATGGTAAAGACCTTAGCATACTTTAATTGCCCAATAAAACCCTGCATTCACTTTGTCATTTTTTACATTGTTTTACACAAGTAGTTATCACTATCTTTTCAAATTAATTAAATTTATCAAAATCATCACTTTCTTTGCTCACCTTTGCTTCTTATAGTCCATCCTTTTCTCTCGAGGTTGTGTTTCTACTATGAATATTAGAATTTTATATTACTCATATAACTGTATAGTCTGAAAAATATCCTGATTGTAAGCTCACTTTTGAATGGTTATATAACTGGGTATAAAATTCTAAGTGAACACTTTTTGTCAACTTAGTTAATTCTGTTTTGTTTTGTTTTTTGAGACAGGGTCTCACTCTGTCGTCCAGCCTGGAGTGCAATGGCACCAACTCAGCTCACTACAACCTCTGCCTCCTGGGTTCAAGCAATTCTCATGCCCCAGCTACCCAAGTAGCTGGGATTACAGGGTGCGCCACCATGACCAGGTGATTTTTGTATTTTCGGTAAAGACGGGGTTTCACCATGTTGGCCAGGTTGGTCTCGAACTCTGGACCTCAAGTGATTTGCCTGCCTTAGCCTCCCAAAGTGCTGGGATTACAGACATGAGCCACTGCGCCTAGCCAACTTAGTTAATTCTAAGTTTACATTTTGAAGATATTCTTACTTTGTTTCCTGGCTTCTATTCCTCCATAAGAAATTTGCTGTTACTAATTATTATCACCTATCAGAGGTAACTTCTAAGATTTTCTCTTTATCCTGAATGTCCTACACTTTCACTCTTGTGTGTTAAGGAATGAATTTATTTTTAATTAGCCTGCAAATTATTCAGAGTATACTTTTAATCCAAGGGTTATGCTTATTTCTTCAGTTTAGAAAATTTTTAGTCACTATTGTTTCATTTACTTTTTCTCTGCTGGTTCTTCAACATTATTCTCTGGGAGTTCATACTGAGTAGGATAGGTTGTCAAGGAAGTGACCATGTCCTTGGGACACAACAACCGAGGTGACTGTACAATCAACACAATAAGCCTCGGTATTCACATTGTAATTCAACTCACAAAGAAAGCTATCTTCAGTAGAAAATTTCACCTGTTGAGATCATGCACACTTTGATTTTACCTGTCCTCACACTGACCCTTTGCTCATTATAATAAAAAAAACACACCCCTGGGTAGATATTTAAGATGCTAATGGGACATGTGACATATGAACAAGCATCTACAGCTACTGCGCATGTGCACCCCAAAGACCACCCAAAACACGCTTACTAGTGACACCTCTTCCCACCTCCTTATGAATCATGTAAAACTTCCATAAAGGGAGTTTCTCCAGCAATAATTAGCACTGTCTCGTCCTTATAAGCAGCCTGCCCTAAACTCACTCTCTTTTGGATATACTGTCTATTCTGCGCTTAACTTTCAAAATATTTTCCTTTTCCTTTTACAATAAATTACACTACATCTCCTTTGCTGTGTGTCTCTTATTTAAATTGTTTCAAACTACAAAAACAAGAACTGAGGTCTCTCACAACAGCTGTCAACATTTATGGTACCATGACACAGAAAGAGGCTTTTCCGCTTCATTGACTTCAGTTTCCCTTTCCCCGAGATGAGTAGATTACCTGGTTAACTATCACTGCTCTTTCCAGACCTGTTTCAGTGAAGTTTCGGGAGAGAAGTTTTAAGTCACCTATATTCTTTCTGTGAATATATGCCCTGCTCTCCTTTTCGTTGCAGCTTCTGTGCTATTTATACTAACCACATGGCACCATGGGTTGCTCTCAACATTCAATATTCGGGTTATTTTCTTGCTTAGTTTCACATCTTTCTGGCCGTATTTCAGACTCAGCTGCTTTGCTGTCTTTCCAGCAATACTCGCCCGCCACCTAGTGGCTACTTTGATTTATTTTCTACTCAGGGTTTCTGTTCACGATATTTTCTGTTCTGAGGGACACGTTAAAAGCACTCCCTCCCTCTAGGCTTCATGCATTTTCAAACTCCTTGAGATTGTCCTTCAACAGGCTTTATTTGCTGAACAAAAGATGCACAGTCACGTGGACGCCTTTTTGTGGGGATTGTATCCTGGCATTCCAGGTATTATAATTGGACATCAAAAATGGCAAACCAGTGAGATAGGGAAAGGCTTGGAAGAGAGACATCTGGGGCCCCCACGCATCAATGGGGGCCACTATGGTCAGGTCTAAGGACTTCCAGCGCCAGTGAGACCTAGGACCGTGCGTGGAAAATGTCAATGACCTCCTAAGGTCTTGATTTAATTGAGGTTCAAGGGGACACCCTCAAGCCACTGTGGTCCAGGTTGGCTCATGGGGATGCCCATGACCTCCTAGATGTCAGTGTATGTTTCTGTCATTGTGGGATTCTCTCAGCACCATGGGAGCCACCGCTTCTACTCTCACTGAAACACCCTGGGGTGTATATCAAAAAACTAGAACACCTTTTGGCTAGATGAGCTTAAAAAAAAAAAAAAAAAGAAGAAGAAAAAGAAAGAAAGACAAGAAAAGAAAAAACTTATTCTTTTTTTTATAACACTGTTTGGCCTGGGTACAAGTTAGCAGACAATGAAAAATGGCTGGAGAATGAAACCATGAACTTCAACACCAACCTATAGCTAGATCTTTTCTACAGAAATTGGGGAAAGTGGTCTAAGGTACCCTATTACAGGCCTTTATGGCCTGAAAACAGAACCCAGTTCTATGCGGCACCTGTGGGCTAAAACCCAGTAAGCCAGAAAGCCACCCAGACCCATCAGAAGATCCTCTTTTTTTTTTAAGGAGACGGGATACTAGGCCCCACGGCCCAATACCAGCACCAGCCAGAGGCTCCCAGAGACCTAGACTTCCTTCCGAGTTCCCAGCATCCCCTGTGCTATCAGAGTCTTCTGTAGAATCTAATTCTATTTCACTTCTTCCTCATGCTCATCTCTATCCTCCTTTGCCAAGTTCAACCGGGAATAGCCCAGCTGGAGTTACACAGTGGGACTTAACACCATCCAGGGCCAGAGAAATGGCTCCCCTTATGGGAACTCCCCAGTGGAGAAGAGACTATCAGAGCACATGTTCCATTCTCAATAAATGTTCTAACCCAATGCAAGCTGAAGCTCAGAGGGTTCTCAGAGGATCCCAGTGCATTACTGAGGCCTCCAGGCTCTAACTTTGGCCTTTGACTTAACTTGGAATGATGTACAAGTTATTTTTTCGACTTGCTGTATTCCAGAGAAAAAACAGAGAATCTGGCTAGCCAGATAGTGGGGACACTGACCAGCCTGCTACCCGTGAAGTGAGAGCTATTGCTGTTCCCTCCCAGGACACAGATTGAGATTCCAGCAGGTCCAGAGGAATAAAAAAATAAGACTACATGGTCAATACCTCCTGGCAGAAATGAGGCAATGTATTAAAAATCCTATTGACTATGAAAAGCTCGAAGAAGTCACAAAGGAAAAAGACGAAAACCCTGCCCTCTTTCAAGGACACTTAATACAGGCCTTCCAAAAGTTCACCAACATGGACCCTAGATCTGCTGAGGGCCAAGTTTTACTGGGGCAGCACTTTATCAGTCAGTCTGCCCCAGATACCAGGAAAAAATTACAAAAATTACAGTTAGGGCCACAAACACCTATGCCTCAACTAATAGAAGTGGCTTTTGAAGTGTTTAATAATAGAGATCTGGCTGAGGAGGAAGACAGAGTCCATCATAGGAACAGGCACAATAAGGCCCAGACTTACATGCTGTTGCTGTGAGTAGTATTCTGCAACCCCAAGGTCACCCCGGGAGCCTCAAAGCTTGGAAACTGGTCAATGATGAGGTGACAACAATCAAGGGGCCTGCTTTAAATGCAAGCAGGCTGGGCACTGGGCTAGAGAGTGCACCTGGTTCCCCGCCAGGGCCATGCCTCATCTGTGAACAAGCCACTGTAAACATGCCACTGGGGAGTAGATTGGTTCCCAAAGGAAAAGGGAACATCCTCCCTTGAGATGACACTGACCCAAGACTGAGGAAGCCCGGGATCCAGATGGCCCCCTCCAAAAAGTACATTCCAGTCACCAACCTGGAATTCTGGGTGACCCTTCCCCTGGCAGGGACAAATACTGATTTTTAAAAATTGATACCAGGGCCTCTTACTCTGTCCTCACTTCTCATGCTGCCCCATTAACCTCCACAAATTGTAACCAGAGTCATTGGGCAATCCCATTCTTACTATTTCACACCCTTGCTCACATGTCAGTATATAAATCTTTTTTTTTTTTTTTTTTTTTTTTTTTGCTTATTCCTGGGTGTCCTACACCACTCTTAGGCAGACACTTATTAAATATGGAAGCCCTTATATCACTCAAAGGCACCAGTTGCTACCAAATGGTCCTCACTGCTGGACCAACAGATTACCTACCTGTGTCAATCTTAGAACAAGTAAATCCTGCCATCTAGCATGATGGGGTACCTGGAAGAACCCTTCAGGCTCAACCAGAGGTCATTAAACTATGGGACCCCAATAGGCACACCAATAAAAAACAATATTCCCCAAATCAAAAACAAATCAAAAGATTAGAGTCCTTGATTTCTAAATTCTTGCAGCATGATTTACCACTGCCCTGTCAATCACCTCATAATACTCCTATTGTACCAGCCATAAAACCAAACCAAATGTATCTACCAGTACAAGACTTGAGAATCATAAACCTGGATTCCAGGATTTGTACTAATGGCTTGTCCTCCTCTATATGAGGCCACGAAAGGGCCTGACACTGAACCCTTACAATGAAAAAAAAAAAACCCAGGGTACCCTTATTGAGACTCCTGCTCTGGGAATTCCAAACTTACAAAAGCCATTCACCTTATATGTGAACTTTTCTCCCCGAATAACTCTGGAAGCAAACCCAAACAAAGGCCCCCTCCTTTATTAATCCTTTTCCAGTGACAGGAACCTATCCTGAAGAGGGCTGACAAACTGACTACACCCAGATGCTCTCGCGTTGAGGATTTAAATATCTTTTAGTTTTTGTAAACGTCTTTACTAAATGAGTAAAAGCTTTTCCTACCAAAACAAACAAACAAAACTGCAGAAGTGGACAAAGCACTACTAAAAAAAAAAATCATACCACAGTTTGGCCTCCCCAATGCCTTACAGAGCAACAACGGCTCCCCTTTTGTTACAACTATTACCCAACAGATAGTCCAAGCTCTAGAAATTAAATCTCATCTCCACTCCTCGTGGAGGCCACAAGCCTCTGGCAAAGTTAAAAGGACGAATCAAACTTTAAAACGGACCCTGGCAAAATTGTGCCAGCAAACTTCTAAGTCTCGGTATATACACTCTGCGGCCTATAGCCCTCATAAAGAGATGAGTGGCACCCCCCCAAAAAAGCAAAACTTAGTCCTTTTCAAATGACTGATGAAAGACCATTCCTTACCTTAGACATGCTAGTCAAGCCAAAAACTCAGTCTATTATAAAATATACTCAAAATCTACTCTAGGTACAACAAGCCATCTAAAAATATGACAATACGATGCTGCCCTTGGTTGGGCAAATAAAACACAACCCCAAAATCCTGCCTGGAGACTGGGTTCTATTAAAAACTTAAAAAGAAAAAGCTCCCCAACAGATCAACTTCTTCCTAAATCCATAAAAAAAAAATAAAAACTTAACAAATACTACTAGGCACCCCAACAACTGTAAAGCTACAAAAAACAGCCAGTCGGGTCCACAGGATGGAAATTAAACTTTACAATAAACCTTTACAAAAAAAAAAAAAAACAGAAAAAGCTGCTAATTACACCTGCAAGCCCATAGGGGATCAAAAACTTCTATTCAAAAAAAAAAACCACCCCAAATGGAGCCACATTGAAAAATAAATAACATCTTCATTTTCTTGTCACTTGCCTGCCATGCTCTAATGGCTTTTAGAGACACTGAAATGTCTACTAGAAAAATAAATAACCATACTGTTAGTCTATTCAACTCAACTTTGTTGGCTTTGCATGACCAAAAAGTTAAAAATATACCAGACCTGTATCCTTGAAAGCCTGGCCTAGCATCCCAATGCATCTCCAGAGAAAAACTCACTGCCACACAGAATGGGGATATCAGGCCTAACAGTTAATACAAAAAAAACTGTGGGGTCAAGTCATAGGTTCTTTAAGTTCTTCCTCTTAACTACCAACAATAATTCAAATGTCCCAAAAGAAAAAAAAAAAAAAAAAGATTTATTTTATCTCTTTTCCAGCACTATTCCCCTTTTGCCTTTACAACAATCATTTAGCTCCACCACTTTCGTAAGAAAATTCCAGGAGTCAGTGTAGCTGAACTGTTGTCACTGGGTCATCTATCTTAGTCAATACCTCTACAAAAATTAAACTAATAAATAACAACTTACTCGTCCAACCAATTTCCTGCTCTATCATGTCCTGAAACTGATATGGCCTCTATTTCCTGTCAATAAACTAGAATCTCTAGCTTATATGGGGCAGAGCTCGCATGTGAAGCCTTTATTCATCCAATCTCAATATATCTTCCGGGAACTGTCAACATATCGGATCAAAATATAACTCTACCTTGTAGTGGGACCCTTAAAATAAAACTTTATTCCAAATACTTATTAATGCCACCATCCAATTTAACCATTCATCAATACACCTAATAACCACTACCAGGTTTTTTTGTTAAATACACAAAACCTTTCATATATACACCACAATTTTTTTTTTTAAACTCCACTACTTTCACCACTTGAATACAAAATATTTTACAACACAAATTTCACCATCACAAAAAATGTGGGGAAGTTATAAATCTTCAGCATATTGACAACTCCCTCCATGGTGGAAGGGATGATGCGCCATTGCTTACATTTCCCCCTAATTTTCACATAGACGGACACATCTCTCCCTTTCCCCATGTACCAACATCACAAAATCCACCTCCAAGGAAAACCTTTCATTTCCTTAGTGTTAGTTCTATCCTCTCTATCGAAATTAGCAGAGTCAGCTACCAGAGGAGCAGAAACTTAAAAATCTAGCATTAACTGTCTTAAAAAATCACAGCGACCTTCTGGCAAACAGCAGAGGGCCTTGCTAGTCTGTAGCTAGACTCCCTGGCTGCTATAATCCTACAAACCAAAGAGCCTTAAATCTTCTCACAGCCAGATAAAAAACAAAACAAGACAAGACAAAAACATATTTATATCTTTTTAAAAATACTGCTTTTACATCAATCAAAAAAATATTAAATATCATTACCCAGGCAGACAAAATTAAATCTTTAAAAACTTCCATAAAAACTTCAAAACAATGACTACCATCTGCCTTACTCCCTGTAATAATGCCAGTTATCACCACACTTTTAACTTTTACTTTTGGTTCAACTTCGTTTAAAATACTAGCTAATTTCTTACTCTCTCACTTTCAACAATTCCAGGTCTACATGATGGTTTTATAAGACTTTCAACCTTTGACTGCTAATGAGCTATCTCACATCTTGCCACCAGTCCCATAAATACCATGGCTTACATCCTGTTAGACCAGACAAAAACAGACTCTAAGGACAAAGCTAGGCGGGAACAAGGCTCCACTCAACAAAAAACAACTCCAAAAAAAAAAAAAATGGCCTAGCCCCTCAACCTCCCATATAATTATGGTCCCTAAAATCTCTTAAGGAGAAATTGGAGTAGAATAGGTAGTCAGAGAAGGGACAATGTCCTTGAGACACAACAAGCATGGTGACTGTACAGTCAACACAATAAGCCTAAGCTTTCAAGTTGTAATTGAGTTCATCCAAACAAAGCTATCCAGTAGAAAATTTCCCCTGTAGAGATCATGCACACATTGATTTTACCTGTCCTTAAACTGGCCCTTTGCTCATTATAATAGTAAGAAACACATTCCTGGGTAGAGATTTCAGATACTAATGAGATGTGATGTATAAACAATCACATACAGCTACTGCGCATGTGCTCCCCAAAGACCACCCAAAACAAGCTTACGAGTTTCACTTCTTCCCATCTCCTTATAAATAATCACATAAAACTCCCATGAAAAGAATTTCTTCAACGATCTTCAACACTGTCTCATCCTTGCGAGCAGCCTGCCCTAAACGCTCTCTCTCAGAGTGTACTGTCTATTCTAACTCTTGAAATACATTTTTTTCTTTTACAATGAATTACCATGCTACCTCTCCTTTGCTGTGTCCCTTATTTAAATTCTTTTAAATGAAAGAAAAACAAGAACCAAGGTGTCTCACAACAGTTGACAACAATATGAGGTGTATATTTGAGCTTAGCAATTTATCCTCCACAGTTATTCATTATTATTTTATATTTTTATGTATTTGCCTCACTGTGCTTTATTTCAAGTGAAGTCCTCTGTAATTCCTGTCAATTCATGGAATCTCTTTTTGACACTGTCCGTCTAGAGTTTATTCTGTATGTTTAATTTCATTTTTGTATTCAGTTTTTCAATTTGCACTTTAAAAATATAAACCTGTTTATCATCTACAAGTTTTTATTTAATAGTTTTTAAAATATTTTAAAATTAATGTTATTCCTTGTTATCTCTTTGCAGATGCTAAAGATTTTAAAAGACTTCTCTGGATTGTTTTATGAAATTAAGTTCATAGGAGACAAAATTATGAGAAATATTTCATTATTAATTTTGCTGGATAACTTTCTTGCCATTTCAATCTGTGTTTTAGAATTTTGATTTGCAGGCTCAGTTTGGATGGGAATTTATTGTTGCTGCTGCTTTGGTGGTGGTTTATCGTGGTGAGTTTTTTGGTTTTTGTTTTTTTTCTGTTTCCCTTTATGTTCTCTGTGCTGCTGTGAATTGAAATTTTTACATTGTATTTTCTAATTGCATATCAAATATATATGAATAAAAATATTTTTTAGACTTTTCATATCTTGCAGCTTTTATAAGCACATTTATTCTGTTTGGTCATTTCCTCATATATTGTCTTTAAATTAGTTGTGTTAGAAATGACAGGTTTTTCCTTTCTGTGTTTATAGTTGTTATTTTTCTTCTTAAGTAGCTATGTCTGGCATTTTTAATGCTGTATCGGCCATGGTCTTGTCAGGAAAACAGAAGCCCCAGAAATAATTTAACACAAAGTTCGCCTAAGTTGGCTAAGTTTTCATTCAGAGGTATAGAATGTAGAAAGGGAACACTGAGGTAATGTAGAGATTACAACTGCAGGAAGAAGCTAGGGAGATAAAGAGAAGAGATTGGGGTAATTAGAACTGGAAACTTAGAGGAGGGAATCTACACAGTTGGGGTCTAGGCCTCTAAGGAGGGGCACCATCATCAGCTGCTGCTATCTTCAGGAACTTGAGGGAGGGGTCTTGTAGAGTGGGGCTCAGAATTTTGAGGCGAGACATAGGCTGACTGCTATTTGTACCTCTAAATGTGTGTGCTGAGGTTGGTTCCTCATGTGTCAGGAAGAAAACTGAATAGTGGAACTAACCACTACTGCTGGAGGGAAAAGTCATTGCTGGGGCAAACCAACAGAAAGAGCCAAACAGGAAGGACCAACTCCCTTCTCTCTATTCCTGCCTTCCAATCCCATGTATGCCTGCTAATGATAGAACCACGGAGCCATCTGGCAAAACCGAGCTTTTTTTTTTACAGTCTCAGCCCCACCAACACAGAGCAGAATCTAAAAAAGTATGTTTAGAGCTGAAAGACCTTAACTCATGACTGGCACAAACACTTCCTAAAGAGGGTGATGATAGGATATACAGTGACTTTGTTCCTGTATTTAAAAGAGAAGTAGTGCTACTATTTTCCATTAAGTATAATGCTGAGTTAGTTTTGAATATGTATTCTTTATCATGTAAAGAAATTAATACTTCATTCCTGTTATATTTAGATGTCTATTTTTAGTCAAGAAGAGATTGATCCTTGACATCTGTGAAAAAAATTACATAGGCCAGGCATGGTGGCTCATGCCTGTAATCCCAGCATTTTGGGAGGCCCAGGTGGAAGGATCACTTGAGTCCAAGAGTTCAAGACCAGCCTGAGCAACATGGTGAGACCCTGTCCCTGCAAAAAAATATATGTATGTTTTTTAATTAAAAAATTAACCAGGCATGGTAGCACATGCCTGTAGTTGCAGCTACTCAAATGTTGAGGTGAGAGAATCTCTTGAGCCCAGGAGTTTCAGGTCATGCTGAGCTATGGTCATGCCACACACTACAGCCTGGACAACAGAGCAAGATCTTCACTCAAATAAAATAAATAAAATAAAATAAAAATATTCAAACTTAAACCTAGAACAATTTGAGCAACAAAATAAATAATGATAGCAATGGATTATAATGCATAGAATTTTTAAAATCCATGAGCTCATACTGATAAAAAGGTTAGGTCGGTGAAAAAGTAAGTGTGGTTTTTGTTTTGCACCAACCTATAACTAAATGAATAAATATTTGGCCAGGACTCTAAAAATTTAAAAATAAATAAAATTATTTTATGTTTTACGTTAATGTTATCACCTTGGTTGACTTTGTAAGTATTATTTTAGTCATATATAAGAAGTAAACTGTTTGGGTCATCCTGTAGCAATAGGACAGAATTTCCCTTTGCAAAATTTGGTTTGGATGTTGAGACTGATGAGACCTCAGGCACTCCAAGATGATACTAAAAGAGTTGCCACTTACATAGCAAGGCTTTCTGGGAAGAGCAGGGCAGTCTCCCAAGCAGATACAACAATGGCTTGAGAGATCAGGGAAGGGAGATTGGCTTGGTTTTTCATTGTGGTTGGAGGCTGAGCCCGAGGTGAGATACCCACTTGTTGGCTGGGGCTTATGTGGTTTGAACTTGCTGCTGGTGCCAAAGGAGGGAGCTCCTGGGCTTTCTGATCAGCTTGCCCAGATGTGGGACAGAAAGGAGAGGCGGGACATGAAATGCATCATCAGTCAAACGTCAGAAATGGAATCAGACTATAATATAAATCTTACTTTGTGTTTCAGCTGAATTATGTTTCCCCAAATTCATCTATTGAAGAACAAACTCCTAGTCCCCCAGAAGAAGATATATCTAGTTTTCTTATCCAGGCAGCCAAACACAAACCTTATTATAAATTTATTTTGTCCAGTTTAACGATTACTTGGCAAGATGCCCTAAATATTTTAGTTGCTCAGTTTTCTAGTGACATTAGAAAATAATTTAAACATTAACATTAGATGGGGAATATAACTGTTACTATTATTTGGAATTATTTGCCACCAAAGAACTCTGGTAGCAAAAAGTCAATGACAGAAGAGATGGAGTATGGAGAAGGGAATTGAATTCATGTATCAGATAGATGCTATGACTAGATTGTGCTCACGGTGTCCTTCAGCACTGAAATTCTGTGTTCTCTGAGGTACACGGAAGCTCTCAAATTATATGTGATGCTATGGTACGTTAATTTCCACTCTATTGCTTATCCATCGCCATCTTGGTGTTGTTTCTAAGTAAATATCTGAGAGGCAGCATTACCAAAAGAGGAAACATCAGTTCTTCAATCGTGGCATCCTAGGATTAAAGCAAAACGTACTCTAAACTTTTTATTACTTCAAAAACAAACAAACAAACAAACAAACATCTATACGTGCCAGGCATCTCTTACTCCCCACTTCAAATCATCTGTCTCAAGCAGGGATCGGCTTCACACAGATGCCATCTAACAAAGTCTTGCCTAAGGCACCCAGATGTCTCACCTCTCACTTCTTCCCATCACTTCCTGGTGGGGGAGAACTATGCCCTAAAAATATCCCTTGTGCTTTATGTATTTAAACTCCCACTACCCTTAAATCCTTGACAACCACTGATCTCTTTACAATCTCTACAATTTTGCCTTTCCAGGATATAATATAAATGGAATCTTATGTTATATCACTTATACAGACTAGCTTCTTTCATTTAACAATATTTCTTTAATATCCATCCATATTTTTGTGTGGCATAACAATGCATTCCTTTTTATTTCAGAATAGCATTCCATTATATGAATATACCATGATATGTTTATCTGTTTACCTGCTGAAAGACATTTGTTGCTACCAGTGTTAGATGAATCTGCTACAAATATTCATGTGCAAGTTTTTGTGTGGACATGTTGGGTAAATACCTAATAGTTTGAGTAGTGAATCCTTAGGTAAAACTGTGGTTAACAGTAGCATGGTGGCTCACACCTGTAATCCCAGCACTTTGGGAGGTTGAGACGGGTGGATCACTTGAGGTCAGGAGTTCGAGACAAGCCTGGCCAACATGGAGAAACCCTGTCTGTAATTAAAAATATAAAAAAATTAGCCAGGCATGTTGGCGGGCACCTGTAATTCCAGCTACTTGGGAGGCTGAGCCAGGAGAATCACTTGAAGCTGGGAGGCGGTGGTTGCAGTGAGCCGAGATTATGCCACTGCACTCCAGCCTCGGCAACAGAGAAAGACTCTGTCTCAAAAAGGAAAAAAAAAAGAAAGAAAGAAACTGCCAAAATATCTTTCAAGGTAGCTGCAACACTTTGCATTCCCCTCGGTAATGAATGAGAGTTTCTGTTGATCCAAATCCTCTTCAGCAAAATTCACTCTGGCTATTTAAACTGAATATTATTTTATTACATCATAGTAGAAAGCTCAGAGAACTCAACTCTGGAAACAGAATCCTGGGCTCTGTGGCTCATGCCTGGAACAATGCCTACTCATGCCACAGAAACTGCTCTAGCAAAATTTGATGGCTGCCATTCTGCAGCATGAGGTCTGCACACAGGGTTCTTCTACCATAGCCTTTGAAATCCATGTGCTGGCTTGGTGTGGTGGCTCATGCCTGTAATCCCAGCACTTTGGGAGGCTGAGGTGGGTGGATCACCTGAAGTCAGGAGTTCTTGACCATCCTGGCCAACATGGTGAAGCCCCGTTTCTACTAAAAATACAGAAATTAGCTGGGCATAGTGGAAAGCACCTGTAATCCCAGCTACTTGAGAGGCTGAGGCAGGAGAATCGCTTGAACCCAGGAGGCAGAGGTTGGTTGCAGTGAGCCGAGATTGCACCATTGCACTCCAGCCTGGGCGACAAGAGTGAAACTCTGTCTCAAAAAAAAAAAGAAAAAGAAAAAGAAAAAGAAAGAAAAGAAAAAGAAAAAGTAAAAGTAAAGAAAAGAAATCCATGTGCTGCCACTTCTGCCCTTGCTAAACAACCCACAGCACTGTGCATGATGGGCTCCTTATATCTCCCACTTCTTCTGAGGCTAGGGGCCACTGGGTGTATCTGAATCTGTGTCCCAGGATTGCAACTATACTCCGAAGGAGTCTGTTAATGAGAATCTTCTGGCTTCTGCCTTCAAAAGTAGAGCTCAGAAAGTGAGAAATTTCTAGATTATCCGAATATGGGGATAACACTCAAAGATGTTGCATATCTTTGACATTTGTCCATTATAGACAGCCATTGCAATGTATAATGGCAAAGAGAATGGGGAACAACCTAAGTTGCAGTAAAAGGCAGTGATCAAACAAAATACAAAATAGTTATGAAAAAAAATCATGAAGCCCATAAAAATTATGTCTTCCAAAGATTTCTAATTATTTTGGAATATGGTATACTCATGCTATGAGGCTACAAGGAATAAAGCAGTATGCAATTTCGTGTATGCAGATAATCCAGTTTCAAAAACAAAATTCTATGTGCATAGAATCAAGCTTGAAGAATATAACAAAATATTTATGATGGGTTCATCTGAGTTGATTTTACTTTTTACTTTTTTTTTAATTTTCAAGTTTTCCATAATGTATTAAATTTTTTGACATGAAGTGTAACCCTCCCTCTGCCAAAAAGATTTTCATATACCAGTCCAAAAAAAAAAGATGCTGTCCTTCATTGAAATATAATCTACTTAAAGGTTCTCATATATTTTAAAATAAAATCAATTATAACAGATTTTTTTTAAGCAGGAAGATGTTTTAGCTTTATCTGCTTATATAATTGATTTAAATTTCTTCACAACAGGAAGTTTGACTCAAGCTCTTACTTGCTAAATATAAGATATGGGTAAGCTGTTATAATAAAAATATTGTAAAACACAGTGGCTTTAAAAATTTAAATCTTTATTTATTCCTCTAGTAACTGTCCAGAGGTGAGCAGTCTAAGATTAGCGAAGCAGCTCTACACTATGAGGTCATTCCATGACTCCGGTTCCATTCTTCCAGTGTCTCTGCCATCTCCTAAGGCACTGTTCCTCATGGCGTGGTTGAAGCTGACTCATCTCCATCCATGTTTATGTTCTGGCCCATGGAAAGAAGGAGAGAGAAACACCAGATCTCACTGCTTTGTCTCCAAGAGCACAGAAACCATTCAGCGCACTCCTGCTCGCATCCCATTGGTTCAGGCTTGGTCATGTGACCACACCTAGCCACAAGGAGGTTGGGAACTGTAGAGTCTAGTTGAGTGGTCATGTGCCCTGCTAACACTGCCAGAATTTCTGTCCCTACATGCAAGAAAAGGATAATGTGCCAGGGAGGCGGTACACAAGTACCTTGAAGTCCCAGCTACTCAGGAGACTGAGGCAGGAGGACTGCTTGAGCCCAGGACTTCAAAACCAATATAGTAAATCCCTGTCTCAGAAGAGAGAGAGAAAGAGAGAAGAGAGAAGAGAGAAGAGAGAGGAGAGGAGAGGAGAGGAGAGGAGAGGAGAGGAGAGGAGAGGAGAGGAGAGGAGAGGAGAAGAGACGGAGGAAGGGAGGGACAGGGGAAAAAGGAAGGAAGGAAGGAAGGAAGAAAGGAAGGAAGAAGGAAGGAAGGAAGGAAGGAAGGAAGGAAGGAAGGAAGGAAGGAAGGAAGGAAGGAAGGAAGGAAGGAAGGAAAGAAGGAAGGAAGGAAGGAAAGGGAGAAAGGAAAGGAGAATGGATGCTGGGGAACAATTAGGCATCTCAGCTATGCTGAGGTTGTTAAGACCCTGAATATCAATCTCTGGAGCAGGAAATTCCGCAGCCAAAGCTCTTACCTGTATGCGTCTCTATAGAGTCCCAGGTCCCTGCTTCATACTTCCTCTTCCCAGCCTCAAATAATCTACATCACAAAGTCATTCCCTTACTAAATCCTTAATCCCCAGCCTTTCAGTCCTTTCCCTTCTAGGGCAATATAGCTAATTCCCTTTAGGGCATAAACCTTTCAAACACAAAACTCTGGGATGAATCATTTCCAGGGTGTCCAACTCAGTCCCAGAATATTCTCTTCGATTCTTTCAAATTCCCTCTGAGAAAAAAGAGAGCTCGGGCTTCAAGAGAATGGGAGACAGTATTTAATTTCTTCCAGACAGGTCTATAGCAACAAAAACAAATTGTAGACAAATATCAATAGATCTCCATCCAACATTAAATTACAAATAAAGCTCTGTGCTACACTTGTGTTATGGGCTGAATTGCACCCCCACCCCAAATCATATGTTGAAGTCTTAACCAGACTGACTTTATTTGGAGACAGGGTCTTTACATAGGTAACTAAGTTAAAATAAAATCATTAAGGTGGGCTTAATCCAATATGACTAGCATTCTTTTAAGAAAAGAAGATTAAGACACAGCCAGAGAGACAACCATGTGAAGACACAAGGAGAAAGCCATCTACAAGCTAAAGAGAGAGGCCTCAGAGGAAACCACCCCGCCAACACCTTGATCTCAGACTCTTAGCCTACAGAACAGTGAGATAATACATTTCTTCTGTCGTTTGTGCATCATATGGTTTATACATCGTAGTCACCCAGTCTATGGTACTTTGTTGCAGTGGCCCTAGCTAACTAATACAATATAATTTCTGAGCATAATACAGATATCATAGCAGGAGGTTTATAAATATTTGCTGATTTATAAGTATTGATTATTAACAGAGGGATTTAGCTCAAGGACTAGGGCCTGTGAGTCTGGACTTCTTGCTAAAACTGTACCAAACAGGCTAAAGACAAGTCCCAAGGACAATGCCTAGTGAGTAAGAGGGCCCAGAGGAGCTGGACTAATATTTGATCAAGGAGCATCTTTGTCACCGAGACTGTCTGTGATAATTAATAATAATCAGCAGCTGCTGTGAAATCTTTATCATTCAGGTTCTTTCAATTTCTCTGGAAATAATCTCAAAACAGTCTCATTTTCCAAAAAGGACAAAGGAAGGGAATCTTACGTTTCAGGCTAATTACCTGCATACTCTACTATGAAAACAGGAAGACATGCCTGGAGTTGGCTGGTGCAGAGGTCAAGCTGATTGCACTGCCCAATCAGCATTTGCCTTGCACGTGACTGGGCCAGGCAACTGTCCCCGTTCAGAAGTTCCTCCGGCCATTTTGAACAACCCAGAGGAGTTAGATGACATGGGAGCCCTTTTCTGTGGCCAAGAAAAGTCCAAAGAGTATTTCAATCCAGAGTGTTGCCATATCTGTGCCTTTTCTGTCTGTCACCTTATTTCGATCACAGCAGTTGTGAGGTATTTCTATGGGAAGGCAGCAGCACCCTGTTTCACTGAAACATGGATTCATGTGAGGTGAGAATGCTATGTTCACCAGAAAATGTGGCAAAAACAGTGGTGGTGTGCTTTCCCCCCAAAACTCCATTATTTCTTAGAAAGCTATGTATGACAAAGGCTTGAAACCTAATCAGAATGGGATGGGGTTATCTAAACCCTTCCTTTGCACCTATACATATCCATAGGACTAAAACCAAGTTATAAGAGAAATGATAAGAAACTTGGAATGAATGTTAAGAACCACAATGATCAGTTATTTATACTCTTAGCTGGATTATGATCACCTGGGGAATTTGGAATCTGCACGTGTTAGGGAACCCCACTCCCCTACTCCTGAGATTCTGATTCAGTTGATCTGGGCAAGAGCACTCCGAGCTTTTAGAATAAAACACATATTATAGATCTCCCCCAGGTGACTTTAATGCCCAGTGAGTGTTAAGAACATTGATCTATTTTTAGCTCCACATTTTGTGGATGGAGAAACTGAGGCCCAGAGAAAAAACATAACTTGTGAAAGGACACACAGATGATTAATGGCAAAGCCAGAAATAAAACTGGTATTGTGCAGCACTGCAGGCCTTTAGAAGGTTGCTTAACCTCACCTGGTAACCTCAATTGGCACACCAGTTTACTTAGAAAATAAAGAACAAAATCCAGAAACTTTTAACTAGTGTTTATGTAAATTCATTCATGAGTTGGATGTGCTGACTAACAGAATGTGAAATTGACTAAGTGTAATTGAGGGAAAAAGTTAAATTTCAATGCTTATGTTTAAGTGTTTTAAAATACTTATCATTCTAGGTATTAAGGACAAATATGTATCATTATAATAGCATATTCTGACGATAACTGATACTGGGAAGAATAACTGAAGAATACAACAGGCAAAAATTTTTATAGAAAATAGTAAAAAAGGTTGACTGGAGCTTTTTCTCAAAGATAAAAATATACCTTACATTTATAACTGTGATGACAATCTACTTCTTAGAATGAACAAGGAAGGAACTAAGTGTTGATTGCTTTTATTGGCATTATTACCCCATAACTACCAACCATATTCTTCACTTGCCATTTGCCTCACAAAAAATGATTTTAAAGAGAGGTGATATGGTTTGGCTCTGTGTACCCACCCAAATCTCATCTCAAATTGTAATCCCCACGTGTTGAGGAAGGAACATGGTGGGAAGGGATTGGATCATGGGGGCAGTCTCCCCCATACTGTTCTCATGATAGTGAATGAGTTCTCACGAGATCTGAGCTTTTAAAAGTGTTTGGCAGTTCCTCACTAGCTCTCTCTCTCTCTTCTGCCGCCATGTAAGATGTGCCTGGCTTCCCCTTCACCTCCTGCCATGATTGTACATTTCCTGAGGCCTCCAACTATGTGGAACTGTGAATCAATTAAAACTCTTCTCTTTATAAATTACGTAGCCTCAGGTAGTTCTTTATATCAGTGCAAAAATGGACCAATACAAGAGGCATGTCTGCCAAAACATTCCAAGCTTCATAAATTTTCCCCATGGTTTATCCTAATCCTTTGTTATTCAAATGCTTCTCCTGTCAAGCAGCATTCTTCTGCTCTTGTTCAGCCATTTGCCCATCTTCACTGGGTATCAGTCAGTTCTCCAGAATCACTTTATCAACTTCATAAAGATCCCACATCTTCTGAAAAAGTTTATAATACCATCGCACCAGCAATTTACATGTGTTTGAGTTATATTTTCATATATAATTACAGTTTGTGAGATATTTGTGAAGATGTAGCTAGAGTTATCAAGAATAGATGCTCATATTAAGTGGAATGACATTTGAATGGGGACCAGTTTTTCAAGTGGTCAGTTCTTTAGTCCTTTAATAAATATTTCCTGATATAACTAAAAAACATTTCTTGGTACAGTCTTTAAAAAACTGTGGTGCATAGAAACAATAGATACTGCAGAGTACCAGAGGGGGAAGACAAGCAAGGGGGTGTGAGCTTAAAAACTACCTATTGGGTACTATGCTCACTACCTGGGTGCAACATACCCATGTAACGAATCTGCGCATGTACATCCTGCATCTAAAATAAAAGTTGCCATTTCAAACATTAATTAATTAATTTAAAAAAAACTGGAGCAACTTGAATAATGATTCCTCGGATAATGAGGTCACTCTATGCTAGGCGACATGTTGTTCCAATAGATTAACATGGAAATGGACACCTGCCATCTTTGCAGGCTGAAAAATTAGGCTTCAAATCCCACCCACCTGTGGTGGCTATTCTTTGCCTACCACACCTGCCCTACCCTCCTGTGGTAAGAAACCTGCACCCCTGATTATAGGGGCTGGTACACTACTGTCCTGGTTCCGTCATTATACCCTTATCCTTTGAAGTCGGTTATTGGCTCATCCTTCTCGCATAAGTGAAAGCTCCATTTCTACAGGAGCCATTTCTCCACTGGCCTGGCGACCAGCAGTTGTCTATCTAGACTGAGTTCAGCCCCAGCTGCCTGAAACCTGAGCTGGTAGTCACAGCTTCAAAGGTTATTTAGTAATATCTCCTCTGCCTTGTGAACCAAAAAGTATCTGAGGCAAGTCTCAATCAATTTAGAAAGTTTTATTTTTTTATTTTGCCAAGGTTAAGGACCCACCCATGACGCAGCCTCAGGAGGTCCTGATAACACATGTCCACGGTGATCCAGGTACAGTTTGCTTTTATGCACTTTACAGAGACATAATACATCAATCAGTACATGCAAGATTTATATTGATTCAATCTGGAAGGGCGGGGCAACTCAAAATGGGTGGGGGGGCTTCTAGGTCATAGGTACATTTTAAAATATTCTGATTGGCAATTGGTTGAAAGAGTTATTATCAGTAGAAAAGAATGTCTGGGTTAGGATAAGGGGTTGTGGAGACTGAGGGTTTATCAGGCAAATGAAGTCTCCTGGGAGCAGGCTTCAGAGAGAATAAATTATAAATGTTTCTTATCAAACATAAGGTCTGTGTTGATCTTAATACTGAAGAGGTATAGTGAGGCATGTCCAACCTCCTCTTTCATCATTGTCTGAACTAGATTTTCAAGTTAACTTTGAAATAACCTTAGTTTAGAGGAGGGACCCATTCACATGGCTGGGGAGCCATAGAAATTTATTTTTGGCTTACAGTCTTAAGGGCTGGCTATCTGTGGGTTTCATCTTCTTAGTCAGCTTTATCTACTGTTTGGCAGGCATAGCAATTGTAGCTATTTGACATCTTGATGGCTCTGTCTGTCCTGTGCTTTTATCAAAAGAGGCTGAACAGTGACCTTCCCAGGGAAAAGGAAATAGGGATGTGTCTCATATATGGAAACTAGAGGCTCAAATACTCCAGCTTCCTTTCACTGGATGTTGAAGGGAAAAAGCAAAAACATTTGGCCTTGTTGGTGCCCAGAAAATGGTACCCTAAATAGAGACCTAAGAAGCAGCCTCAATAGCAAAGTTTCTGACCTTCTCCTGCCCTCCTGTCCCTCGTCCCTCATTCTCCCCTGAGGCAAACCATAGAAAACGGAATCCCTCTTCCCAGAGGTTGATCATAAAAAGCAGAATGCCTTTCCCCAAAAGCCAGCCATAAAGTCCAAAAATATTACTCTAATCCCCACCTCCTTGCCCTTCTGTGTGATAGCTGGCCATAAAGAAATTAAGAGCCTTATTCCAGAAAGGTCCTGCCCCATACCAGAGAGGAAGGAATATTTCGCAGAAAGGCCAAGAAGAATCTGAACAGACAGGCCTTTCTGGGTTTCCCTGCTCAGCCTATTAGCATTAGACCTTAGGCTTTTTGTCCAATCACCTTTCTACAGGCCTCTCTATACTTCATTGAACTTAAGCATAAAAATAGATCAGTTCCCCTGTATCTTTTTGCCACTCATCCTGAAGGCTCCCATGTCACGTAAAACTATGATCAAATAAACTCATGCTTCTCTCTTGTTATAGGCGTGTTGGGCATGACCCTACTGATGGGTAGGAAAGGGATTTCCCTCTTTCTGCCCCTTCAGGCCCCATCCCTCAATTTGGAATGATATGAATCATTTAGGGTGCAATTGCTGTTGCCCCAGGGGATTTCATAGTGTTTAATAAAATTTATAGTGTAACTGCCCAATGGGTTCACATTGCCCACTGCTTAGACAGAGTCAATTTATCCAGACAGGGGGATTGCAATAGAAAAAGAGTTATTCATGCAGTGCCAGCTTTGGCGGAGACTTGAGTTGTATTACTACTAAAATCAGTCTCCCCAAGCGTTCGGGCATCAGAGTTTTTAAGGATAATTTGGTGAGTGGGGGCCAGTGAGTCAGGAGTGCTGATTGGTCAGATCAGAGATGAAATCACAGGGAGTCAAAGCTGTCCTCTTACACTGAGTCAGTTCCTGAGTGGGGGTCACAAGATCTGATGAGTCATTTTATCTATCTGAGTGGTATCAGCTGATCCAACAAGTGCAGGGGCTGCAATATATCTTAAGCACTGATCTTAGGCTTTACACTAGTGATGTTATCCCTAGGAACAATTTGAGGAGGGTCAGAATCTTGTAACCTCTAGCTATATGACTGCTAAACCATATTTTTTAATATTTCAGCTGATTTGTTAATCCAACAAAGGCAGTCTAGTGCCCAGGCAAGAAGGAAGTTTGTTTTGGAAAGGGTTGTTATTGTCTTTGTTTTAAACTATAAACTAAGTTCTTCCCAAAGTTAGTTCAGCCTGTGCTCAGAAATAAACAAGGACAGCTTGGAGGATAGAAGCAAAATGGAGTTGGTTAGGTCAGATCTATTTCACTGTCTTAGTTATAATTTTGCAAAAGTGGTTTCAAAGGCGGCTCTTGGTTTGAACTGAGCTCCTGCACTAGGCACAACAGACCAAACCAAAATGGAGTCAATCATGCTGAAGTTTTCAACTGAAACTAAGTTGTTTATCTGTCCTTCTGAAAAATCAGGAGGAAGATAACAGCAAAATCCCCCAAACAGGCCAGTTTTAGTCAGCATGATAAGGAAGTCCCCTCTGCTTTAACCTTTATAAAGACAATAACTTTGCAGTGACCAATCTGCTTTTTGTGTTCTGTTTCTGCTTTCTTCAGCCCTTTTCTGTCTATAAAGCAGCCTTCACTGTTTGACTCACTGGAACACTCTATCTTACAGAATGAGATATTGCCCAATTATAAAATTGCAAATAAAAGCCAATCAAGATGTTTAAACTGGATGGACATGGTGGCTTATGCCTGTAAACTTAGCACTTTGAGAGGCTGAGGTGGATGGAGACGGATCGCTTGAGCCCAGAAATCTGACAACAGTCTATGCAACACAGTGAGGTCCCATCTCAACAAAAAATACAAAAATTAGCCAGGTGTGGTGTCATGCTCCTGTAGTCCCAGCTACTTGGGAGGCTGAGGTGGGAGGATTCCTTGAGCCCAAGAAGTCAAGGCTTCAGTGAGCTGTGTTTGTGTCACTGCATTCCAGCCTTGACAACAGAGAGACACTCCGTTTCTTAAAAAAAAGAAAAAGAAAAAAAGAAAGAAAAGAAAGAGAAAGAAAAGATAAAGAGAAAGGGAAAGAAATTGAAAGAGAAAGAAAGGGAAGGGAGAAAGAATGAAAAAAGGAAAGAAAGAGAGGAAGGAAAGAAGGAAGAAAGCAAGGAAGGAAGGAAGGAAGGAAAAAGGGAAAAGGGAAAAGGAAAGGAAAGAAAAAAAGAAAGGAGAAAAGAAAAGGAGGAAGGGAGGGAAGGAGGGAAAGAGGGACAAAGGGAGGAAGGGAGGAAGGAAGGAAGGAAGAAAGGAAGGAAGGAAGGAAGGAAGGAAGGAAGGAAGGAAAAAGAAAGAAAGAAAAAAGATTTTAAAGCTAATTTTGTTCTAATTTTGTCATTTGACAATAGAGAAATGATTTCTACTGAAGTACAGAAATGAACCTGGGGCTGAATTCTAGATTTGCTTAGTGATATGATAAGATGTACAATGTGACTTTTGATTAATCCAGTCATACAAACGTTCTGTATGTGCTGGGAGGGTTTTGTGCCAAGTCCTTTCATCTAGTGAGGAGTTAGACACCTAAACAGAGTCTCCAAAGTCAGGTGAAGGTGGGGGATGAGAGTTTAAATCGTGGCTTCCTCATAAAAAATGGCAGAGACAAGCTACTTTACCCCAGGAGTCCTCAGGTTGGGCAGTGTTACTGTCAGTCAGCCAGCCCTTGGGGTTCTGGGAAACCCGCATTTATAGCTGGGTGGGCTTCTGCCTTATATCTAACTGCTATGCAATTTTTTACCTTTTGCCATTAAATTAAGTTTGTAACTTCTTCTAACTGTATCTGTCCATCAGTCACATTGCTGTTCCTTTGTGATAACATATCTGGTGGTTTAGACTACAGTTGGAAAAAAAAAAAAACTGTTTCAGACGATTAAGTCTGAGGTCAGGGATTTTTGCAGGAGAATTTCCCCTTCATTCTGGCTCTTCAGGCCACATGCTAGGGATGAATTCTATAGGGAGTCCATTAGAAATTCACAAGCACACAAGGAATGGGCTTCTTCATTCTTTTCCTTTCAGAAAGGCAGATATTTATTAAATAAGCCAGCTGGCTCCACCGACCCTCACTGTATTGATGGTACTACAAAATGAAATTTACAGAATAAGCCAATTCATGTGACCAGCAAGTTCAGAAAATGGCTGGATGGGTCTGACATGAAGCATAGTAACACAATCACCTCATTCCAGCACTGCTTTCAAAAGCTCTCAGACTGGAGGCTTGCCAAGGGTTGTGAGTCTAATTTTCCACCTTGACATATTAAAAATGATCATGGTTGATACTGAAAATTATTCCACTTTTCAGCTATATGCCAATGTAATTTCCTATGAATTGAACAAAATGGTCCATATAGCATTAAAAGGCCTATATTTTTTTCTGTGGGAAAAAAAGACGAATTATTCCTCTCAGCCCTAATTGTACAGAACTCATACTATTGGCATGGTGGCCCCAGTTAACTCAATTCATAAAGGCAGCACCATTTCATTTTTACCACCATATTTCACATATTTCAGAAAATGATTCTGTCGAATGGTGTCCCCCATGCCTTGCAGCCTCAAACATCTGAGAGTAATTCAAAAGCTATTGGGCCCTAAACACTGAAGTTGCATCTATAAACTGAGATATTGAAAGCTTAAATAAGTGCCCATTTTGGCAGGATGTATCCCCTAATAGACTAACATTGTATGTAAGTGTCCCAGATAATTCAGTCACTATTAATCAGGACATAATGAAGATAAAATAGCCAGTCCTCATAAAGACTCACACCTTGAGAGAGACATATTTGTGTGCTTCAGTTGAGCAGTGGAGATTTGAAATGCACATGAAAGTGTATCTTGCTTACACGTTACTGAATTACTGGTAGAATACTGCTGGGGTTTACCTCTCCTTTCAATCCCCCTTACAAGAGCAAATGACTTGCTTTGCTAAGAGTGAAGGCAAGGAATGTAAAACACATAAACAAAAATAGAGTTCGGAAGGGAATTTGATAAAACGAAGTGATGAAGCTCAGGCAAATTCAGAGATGGAGGCATACGGAGTCAGGAACGTTCAGCAAGTGAATAAGCAACGGGCCCATTTAAAACGACTTCCATTGAAAGGGAATTCTTGGAGGAGCCAAATAACAACTTAACAAAAAGCACTGTGGGAATTCAATTAAATCACAAGATGACTTTTGGAAATTAAAGTAAAAGAATTTTCAAATTTAGGAATGCAATCATCAAACTCCAAGGAGAATATCCCCTGCACCCTAGATCATGACCAGGCAGATATAAAGTCTTCTCTAAATACAGAGCAAAAGCTGAGTGTGGTGGCTCATGCCCATAATCCTAGCACTCTAGGAGCCTGAGGTGGGTGGATCCCTCAAGTCCAGGAGTTTGGGACCAGCCTGGGCAACATAGCAGGATCCCATCTCTGCAAAAAAATATAAAAATTAGCTGGGTGTGGTGGTGCACACCTGCAGTCCCAGCTACTTGGGAGGCTGAGGTGGGAAAATCACCTGTGCCCAGGAGGCAGAGGTTGCAGTGAGTGATGATCACATCACTGCATTCCAACCTAGACAACAGAGTGAGACTCTGTCTCAAAAATAAACACATAAATACAGACCAAAAATTACAAAGAGTTGAAAATCACAATGGAAAAGAAAGATGCACAAAGGAGAAAGTCAGGAGACTTAACAGGGAAAAATACAAATTTCAGATGGTGAAAAAACAAGTGATGAAAAAGAGTAATGATCAAACAATAGAAACAAAGATCTCATCTGAAGATAAAAAGAATCCCTTAAATCAGGAGAGATAGAAGAAATGAGACACACATCTGAGTATATTCTTATAAAATTCTCATATTCCAAAGAGCAAGAATCATTCCAAAAAATGGTTTAAAACCAGGAATGCCTGGAGACTAGATGTTCTTTATTATTATTAAAACAACCACACACTGAATACTCAAGAATGTGCTGGTACTGTTGGTACCTGTTGGTTGTCTTTGGAGTACATAGACAGATCTCAAGAAGAGTTTGGAAGAGCCAGAAGGGCATTTAAAAAACCTAAGAAAGACAAAAGTGGGCTTCTGGTGCCCGGTGGACTGCCCCTCCATGACAGCAGGGCCTTCAGCTCTGGGCATGTCTGTGAGGATTCTGGGGGTTCTGGGATGCTACACATCCTGCTGTGAGGTGACTGCCTCATTTCCTCCTTATATGGCCAGCTCTGCAGAAAAGTGTTCATGTCTTTTTTCACTTAGGAAACTTCTTATCCCATCATGGTATTCACTGGGATTTTCCAGACATTGATCACCATCCTAACATGACACACCCAAATAAAAATAAAGTCTTCCAAGCTTCCAATCAGAAAAAAATGTTATTACAAAGACAAAAAATTAGACTTGTTTCAGATTCTCATCTTAAACTCTAGACATTAGACAATGAAGTAGAATATATAGACCAATGGGGAAAAATAATAACACAGCTCCAAGGATCCTATACCCAGCTGGGATGAACAATAAAAAAATATTGCAGGTATGAAGAATTAGAGATTATACCACTCTGTTGGTTAGAGTTCTTATCTGCAGATAACAGAGTCCACTTTGGCTAAACAGAGAGGTGTAGAGATAACTGACAGAATCACTGGGAGCACCAGAGAAAGGGATTATAAAATTAGCTTCTGAGAAAAATCCTCAGACCCACACTAAAAAAAATGGACCTAATGGGGCCCCCCCCAGGGCCATGCTGCTTCTACCTTGATCAGAAACTGCTGCTCCCACAGCCAGCACCAGAAGAACTCAATGTTCCCACCACCTGGCTTTTATCAGAGGGTCCCATTTCCTCACATGCTCAGTCACCACCTCATGTTGATCTTTCTTTGTTTCAAGTCTTGCAGGGGTAGGATGGCCTGTGTGGTGGACAGGAGCCTAAGACGACTGCCTAAGATTTCTCACTCTAATCCTAGGAGTGTGAGTATGATAAAACATCAAACCCATGATTCCATTACATGGCAGAGGGGATTTTTCAGTTGTTATTAACGTTACTCATCAGTTGACTTTCAGTTATTCAAAAAGGAGATGATCTGAGCAGTTTCAAATGAATCACATGAGCTCATTAAAAGCAGAGAGTTTTCTCTGGCTCATACCATGAGGGCAAGTCAGAGATTTCAAGCAAGAGAAGGATTCACCACACTATTGCTGCTTTGGAGATGGAAGAGTTGACATGAGGAGGAATGCTTGCAGCCTCAGGAGTAGAGTAGCCTTGCCTAACAGATCAAGCCAACAAGAAAGCAGGGACCCCAGTCCTATCATCTCGAGGAAGTGGATCCTGCCAACAATGATAATCTGAATGAACACAGAAGCAAGTTATTCTGTAGACCCTCCAGACAAGAGCAGAGCCTGGCTCTAAAACCTTGATGTGGGCCTTTTAGGACCCTGAGCAGAGAACCCATCAAGACCTCCCAGCCTTCTGACCTACAGAATCCATGAGATAGTAAGTGAGTATTGTGCTAAGCCACTAAGTTTGTGACCATTTGTTATGCATCCTGGAAAAGTAATTAATCTCAGTAAAACAGGTCACATGTGGAGCCTTAGCTGCATAAAAACCTGGGAAATGTAATCTTTACCTTCTAACATCTATAGTGAAGAAGGCATGCCAGAAGGAGAAAGGAGTGAGTGGTGAGTGAGGAAATCTGGTCAGTGTAACAATCACCCATGTACCTGTTTAAAATATAAAGAAAAGAGAAAAGCAGGAGAAGAAACAGCATCTAAGGGGGCCCATGGAAGCCTCCCAGTATCCTGCACAATCCAGCATGGTGTGGGGAGCACCAAAATCCTTGAGGGCCACTAGAGGAGCACAGAAGGGGAGAGAGGGCCAGTGAACTCAGAGGGACAGCGTGGTCAGTGAGGATAACCCAGGACGCATGGGCCTGGCACCTGACAACCTGGTAGAACCATGGGCATTGGCAGTAGATGCCCTTCTACACACAAGGCCCAGATGAGACAAGAAACATCTCAGCAGAGACCATGTGGACAGAGAATGATCAGGACCAGACACCCTCTCCCCTGGGTCACATGTGTTCAGCTCTCTGGAACTAACCAGGGGATGAGAGGGGGTAAATCAGGATGACTAAATTATTCATCTAAATTTTAAATTGGAAGTGATCTGAGTTTATCCTGAATTAGCAAAATTAAATTTTCCATTATTGAATGTAAATGAGCGACTCCAAGAGTTAAGTTTAATCCAGATATGCAAAAATAAAGAAAGTTTAATTTTTACATATCTGAGTTTTATGAGTATAAAATTTATAGCACTATACAATGATTTGTGAATGCTTTTTCAGGCATTTGCTATTATTTTAACATCTACCTAAAATGAGGAAGGAACTAAAAGAGTATACCTGAATTGTTTGTAACACAAAGGATAAATGCTTGAGGGGATGGATACTCCGTTTTCGAGGATATGATTATTACACATTGCCTGCCTGTGTGAAAACATCTCATGTACTACATACATACCCATTACGTACCCACAAAAATCAAAAGTAAAAAATATTTTAAAATAAAATAAAAGCAAAAATAATAATAATAATAATAATAATAATGTAATACTCAAAATCATAATTGTGAATCTATTCTCTAAATCAACATAATTGGCAAATAAATGGTGGAATTCAAAAATCAAAGCATGACTTAAGTAGTTTGCAAAGACCTTGAACTCCTTGATTGCTTTCTTAGGGCTCTGAGGTCACTTGGGTTTTTTCTCATTTTTAATGTAAGTTTGTTTCATGGAAAAATAACATAGTGAAAACCAGTCATTTGTTGTCCACTTACTCTATTCTAGACCTTATGTGTTGTTTTATTTAATCCCTATGACAAACCTGGTCAGGGAGATATTGCCACCCAAATTTAAAACTGAGCCTCAGAAAGGTTATCTGCCCAAGGTCAAGCAGAACTCGTTCTAAAAGCCCACAGTCTTTCCATCACACAGCTCTTCCATTGCTTCCATTGGAAGATAATTCTTTTTGATTTAATTCAATTATGATAGGCAATTTCTCAAATCATTTCTTCCAAATGAGAAGGAAATCGAATTTTTATCTCCAAGGGTCCATAGTATTTCAATATCTCAGAGGCTTCTTCATGGCTTGGCCACCAGTTGAGTCTAGCTCAGCCATCTCCACTCCCTGGGCCTCCTATTCTTCACCTGCAGAATGAGGATGCTGTATTCTAATACTCCACTGCTGCTCTGATTCTCTAGGATTCTAAGACTCCCAGGAGTCTTTGAGAGGCTTCTTATTGCCAAGAAAATTTTCCCACCATATGAACTATTGGCTTATCATGGCCAGTGTCAGGGAGCCTTGATGTTTACTTGGCCACTTACCTTATTCCCTGCTCTTCTGCAGTTGACAAGCTTCAAAAAGCTGAAGAGTGAATGTATAGATATCATAGAAAGCAGACCAGTTCTTTATTTTTCCAGAAATCAGAATTAAGATAAACGAGTGGAAGTTATCAGAAAACAGACTTCAACTCATTATGAGAAAACACACTCTGAACACTACTAAAAATATTATCAATTATGTACTTCATATTACTTTGGAACAGTTCCTGTGCTATTCACATTTATATATTTTTATCCCTTATAACCAACCAATAAATCAGATGCTATCCTTATTTTAATATCAGGAGATGGAGGCTCAGAGAGGTCAATTTACTTGCCCCAAATTATGTAGCTAAGTGGCAAAACTAGAATTCAGTAGTGTCTTACAAACTAAAACACTTTGATCTAGACCACTTTTCTATACTGCCTCTATAAAGCCATCCAAAAATATCTAGGATTGATGGAGTTTCTTAAATCTGCTCCTTGATATTGTTCATTAGTAGCAGAAAATTTCAGATAATGACTCTTTTTAAAAATGTTTTCAAAACAAGCTCTGGCAGTTTTATTTTTTAAAATTTTGCATTTTTTATTTCTCACCAGCCTATTTTGGCATGCTTCTAATGAAATCAGAATCATCTAGAACAACGACAGCCACTGTGCATAATCTGTAGTATTTTTCTCATGCTGTGCCCAATTCAATACTATTTTCACTGTATGTGACGGACATTAGTTTCGGCCAACATTGCATAGTACTCTATTTTGGATTTCCTCAAAGCTGGCCAGTTGTTAACGAGGATGACGAATTTCGCTTTGCCATGTCTGATCATCTTCAGAGTCTGCTTGTACCCCAGCACGTAGTTTCCATTTTTCATAACCAGAGTTGATCACCTCCAGAGACTTTGTTGTCTTCCTTGTGGTCACCATCTTCCTGCCTTAGGTGCAAGATGGCTCCCCAACCAAGAGCAGCCACTAACACAGCTGGGAAGTAAGAAAGACACCAATAACTCTTGAGATATGATTATTTTCTTTTTTTTTTTTTTTCTTTTTTTTCTTTTTTTTTTTTTTTTTTTTTGAGAGGGAGTCTCACGCTGTTGCCCAGGCTGGAGTGCAGTGGCGCGATCTCGGCTCACTGCAAGCTCCGCCTCCCATGTTCCCGCCATTCTCCTGCCTCAGCCTCCTGAGTAGCTGGGACTACAGGCGCCCGCCACCGCACCCGTCCAATTTTTTGTATTTTTAGTAGAGACGGGGTTTCACTGTGGTCTCGATCTCCTGACCTTGTGATCCGCCTGCCTCGGCCTCCCAAAGTGCTGGGATTACAGGCTTGAGCCACCGCGCCCGCGAGATATGATTATTTTCTATCCACTATTTTCCCTCTGGACTCTGACTAAATTTAAGTTGGACTTTCACACTTTAGCCTCTCTAACTTATTTACTGTATATCTTTTTGGCTTCCTATTCTGCATCCTGAATTTCTTCTGATTTAACTTTCGGGCCATCAATTCTCTCTTCAATTGTGTTGAATTGGCTTTTAAACCCATCCGCTGAGTTTTACATTTCGGCTATTGTGTTTTTTAACTTCTGGAAGTACTATATAAAATTTTTGAAATCTAACTATAGTTTTATCTTTTCAGAGATATCCTTAAGCTTATCTTTACTTTTTAAAACATAGTAAACTTATTAGTTTCTTGTTACTGCTCTAACTAATTACCAGAAACTCAGTGGCTTAACACAACATGAATTTTATTATCCTACAGTCCTTAAAGTCAGGATTTTGAAATCAGTTTCACTGTGCTAAAATCAAGGTATTTGAAGGCTTGCTTTCCTCTGGAGGGTCTAGGGGGGATTCCACTCCCTTTGCTTTTGCAGATTCCTGAGGCCACCTACATGTCTAGTCTTGTGACCCCTTCCTCCATTTTCAAAGTCCGCAGTGTTACATTTTATCTCTTCTCTGACCTTTGCTTACATCCTTGTATTTCTTTCTCTCTGACACTGATCCACTTGCCTCCCTTTTATAAGAACCCCTGTTATTACATTGGACCCACTCAGATATTTCAGAATAAGCCACTCAATCTCAAAATCATTAATTTCATCATTTCCACAAAGTCACTTTTCCCATGTAAAGTAACATATTCACAGGTTCCAGAGATTAGAATATGGATGTCTTTCAGGGGTCATGATTCAACCCACCACAGTAAGCATAGTTACCTTATAGTCCATGTCCAATAATTTCAAGATCTGAAAGTATTCCCAGGTTTGTGTCTGTTGTCTGTTTTTCAGACAGTTTTCACACATGCTGCTTGCTTCATTATATGCTGTGTTTAAAATGATGTCAGAAAACAATTCACTTAACATTTTTAGTTGTTTTTTTAGGAGTGTTTGCCCTGAAAAATAGCTCACGATAACCACAAATTAGAAGTTGAGTCTCCCAACAATCATGATAAATGTGTTGCACACTAAGATTATGTCGATCGCTGTCCTCATGGTGTTATATACATTATATCTAAAATGAAACCATGGAAGCGACTGCAGCCCTAAGTAGCAAGCTGCGAAACCCAGGACAATTCAAATAGGGATGACGAGAACTGAAAGGTACATCATGTTTACTGTGGAAGAAACATTTTAAATTAGATGTTATAAATGATAATGAGTCTGTGTAAATACTCTTACAATTATTACTAAAAAGTCTCAGGCCCATCACACATTCCTTAAGTCACTTATTGGTCAGCAGGCATTTTATTGGACACCAAATATGTATCCCTTACTCCACAGGGACTACAAATACAAAGATAAATAGAAACAATCTCTGACCTTAAGGAGATCACCAATTACTTGGGAAAACACACACAAAAACTGTTACAACAGCATGTGGTTGTTTGAGTGCAGTGATAAAGAAAACCCCACAGGAAGAGGTGCCTCATCAGAATTCTGCCATGCTGATCTGCTGATTTGGGTTGATTCTCACTCACTTTGGACAAAGGACAAGTTCAGTGTTCTGGGTTACTAAGAATCAATGACAAGCTCTTGTTCTTGAACCACGTCTGTGTGCCCATGGGTTGGCTCATGCCCTTTCATGTTCCAACTGCATGGAAGCTGTCAACCTCCATTGTACAGCATCAAAGATGGCAGGAGGTGGCAGTCGAGGCCTTTACCTGTGCATCTGCTGTGGCTGGCAGCCAGGATGGCCACTCTATCTTCTCTGCAGGTCTATGCCACATGTCAGGCAGTCCTCTAGGGAGAACAACACCTCCTCCAAGAGCTTTCGAGGTCTTTGCTCCACAATGTCAGCAGCCCATCTGATTGATATCCTCTTTCTCTTGCCTACAATCATGTGGTGACATTTTGTTTTCATAGGTCAATCTTCAGTCATGCCAGATGAGGCATGGACCTCTTTGGTGAATAGGATCATTCTTTTTCCCTAGCCTAGTCTTCCCACTGCAGATGGTTTATGAAAGGCAGGGATGAGATCAGCATTGAAAGAGATCTCATTCTAGGAATGCAACAATCATGGCCTAAGGCAATCAAGAGAAGACATGGCTGCAGAATGTATTACACCATAAAATCTAAGATGATAAGTTCAAGATGACCAGAAAACATTTTCCTGCACACGGAGGATGAGACTTGCATTTGTGGTCATCACAAACAAAGCACAGTGACAACCCTTAGGGACCCACAGGAAGTCAATATTTACCAGGGCCAGGATGGAGGATGCAGTGTCATGAGTAATGATGCACCCAGCATGAAACAAATGACATCAGAGAACTCCAGAGGCAAGTTGATCTATAGTTTCAATAATAACAGGTCCTAAAGAGCCATGGCATTGCCAGCAATAACAGCATTGCTACTTTTTCCTTATGATGAGAAATATGAAACAAGCCAGCCAAGACACATTTTACAATAAAGAACATGACGTGATGGTTCATGAACCTGAGCCAGAAGAGATGGTGCCTGTACACTACAAACACTCTTCATGTGCCCTAACCGCAGGATTAAGACACAATCCTCTCTTTTCTACCAATGATTCTAAATCTTTGTTGATAAATCATTAAAAGCTATATGGCCCATGAATCTTATAACACATCTTTAATCAAATTGCTTTTAAACAGGGCCCTCCAAAAATATGTTTCAGATCTAGAAGGGTCCAATTCAGATGAATTCAAACTCTTACCTGGTCTGAGCCCTGTCTTTACTATTGCCCAGGATCCAGCAGTCTTGCTGACTGGTTTCATTAAGATTCGGGAACCGCTGATTCACATCTAAAAGTGCATTCACCGTGATCAAATCCACTGGACAGAAGTCTGTTGATGTGCTAATTAATGAACACATAGCTCTTTTTTCAGTTGTTTCATCTTTGAGTGCTTTTCCAAACATTCCTCTTGGGAGTTAATATGTCTTTTAATTTTTTTTTCCTTTATGCTGATTAATGAGATATTGGTTACAATCTAATTCAAGCTGAATGTTCTCCCTTTTGGGGGCCGGATGGAGCCAACAATTCTGAACAGTTTTCTAATGAGGTGATTGGAATATTTAGGGCTTATTTTCATTTTTAGTGGGGGTAGATACACTAAAATACTTTAGATTCCAAAGTATATTCATAGGAATTGAGAACTGGGAGGAATGAATACTCTTGATCTCTTGCAAAATATAAAACTGAGAATGGAGACTATGATAACTCACAGCAAATGCTATTTAAATACAGCATTTCACTCAAGTCCTGTTAATAAGCAGCCATGTGATATAGGACACGTGATTTTGTTTTTAAGTACCTTGTTTGGATGGGTTTTAATCCCAGTTCCACCGCTAACTATCTAAGTGACCTTAACACCTAGGAACATTGAATATTTATCAAGCCTCTGGTATGGGTCAGTCACTGAACGAAGTGCTTATTTATGAAATGTATCATATTTATTTCTCACCTCCTAAAAGATAGAGACTATTACAATTTTTAGCAGCAGTAAATCTTTATGGGTGTTCAGCAATCTCAATTCTTGCTCCTCAGAAAAAAGAATTTGACTGAGGGGCATAATGCAGAGTGAGAGACCAAGGCAAGTTTCAAAGAAGGAGTGAAAGCTTATTAAAAAGTTTTCAAACAGCAGTAAAAGGAAGTAAAGTACACTTGGAAGAGGGCCAAGTGGGCAACCTGAGAATCAAGTGCATGGTCTGACCTTTGACTTGGGGGTAGGGGGTGTTATAAGTTGGCAAACTTCCAGGGAATTGCATCCCTTCTCCTCGATTCTTCCCTTGTGTCAGGCTGTCCACATGTGCAGTGGCCTGTTAGCACTTGGGAGGGGGGCTTCATGCGCAGTATGTTTCCTGGAGTTGTACACGTGCTCACATGAGGTTCTCCTCCCCTATCAGTCAAGTGTTCCTAGAAGAAGGTCACATACCAGTTAAACTCCACCACTTTGCCTCTTAGTGTGCATACTTGAGCCCACTTGTCCAACTCCTGAGATCTTATTTGGAAGCTGGTGATCATCACTTTCAGGTGTTTCTGTCTATTGGGAGACTGCCTTTCCCTGGTGCTGGCTGCAACCAATTATTATTTTAGAGAGACAGCTTAACAACTGCCTATCCACTGATGGTTGCCTGACATTCCTGGTTGGGTGAGGGGGCAGGCCCTGCTTATGTCTGCCTGACTACCTACCTGCTGTAACATAATCGCCTTTTCAAAATGCAACAAAACAGAAACAATAACAAAGAGGTCTAGAGAAATAAAACATTATGAAGCTATAAAGTGGAAAGGTCAAAAAACTTTTAACTTTAAATTAAAATATAACATGTGTGCATACCTTAAGTGCATGTAATAGTTTGGAGAATTGTTACAAAGTGAATACACTCATGTAACCACTCCTCATGTAACCCCAGGAGCTGTGCTCCTGGCCCTCCCAATGACTACCTGTTGCTCCTCCCCAAACGTAACCATTAGCCTGACTTCTCACACCACATCTTGGTTTTGCCTATTTTTGAGTTTTCATACAATTAGGGTCATACAAAATGTGGCCTTTTGTGTCTGGTTTCTTCCACCTACAGAACTGATTCTTAAATGTGTTGGTTGTATACACGAACTTTCATTGTTTTTTACCCATTACCATTTATTGAAAAGCTGTCCTGTCCCCACTGCTCTGCTATGGCGCTTTGTCATAAATCAAGTGTGCATGTATATTTGGGTCTTCTGGACTTTCTGCTTTGTTCTGATGATCTGTTTGTCTCTCCTGTGTCGATACCACACTGAATATCTTCCAAAGTCTTGGTATCCAGTTAAGAAATTCTTTCAATTTTGTCCTTCTTCAAAATTGCTTAGTTATTCTAGCCCCTTTGCATTATCACAAAACTTTTAGAATCAGCTTCTTCATTTTTACAAAATATTTGGAATTTTTTATTGGATTTGCATTGCATTGGAATAGATCAATTTGAGAACTGACATCTTGAGATAAATGAACCTTTATTCCATAAACATCTCTTCATTTATTTAGCTCTTCTTTTATATTTTTAATAATGTTTTGTAGTTTCAGCATAGAACTCTTAAACATATTTGTTAGATTTATTTCTAACAAAATCTATTTTGTTAAATTTATGAGATTTTTAAGTGTTATCCTTTGAAAATATAATTGTGATTTTTATAAATTGACTATGTTTCAAACAACCTTGTTAAATTTATTTACTAAACCTAATAGTATATCTTTAGATTCTCTGGAATTTCTTAAGCACAAAATCATGTAATATGCACGTGACTTTAGCTTTATTTCTTCCTTTACAATCCCTATACCTTTTATTTCTTTTTCTTACCTTCTTGCACTAGCTATGACCTTAAGTAAAATATTGAGAAGTAAGGCACTATTCAAGCAAGTGTCTTTGTCCTATTCTGTTATTACAGGGAAAAGTTATAAAAGTTCACCTTTGTATGTTTACTGTGAATTTTTAAAAATTGATTTTTTTTATTAAGGAAGTTTTCTTGTATTACCAACATGCTAAGAATTGTTTAGGAATATGTGTTGCATTTTATCACATGCGGTTTCTACATTTATTGAGATAATTTACAATTTTCTTTTTTTATTTCATTAGTGTGGTGAAGAATTATTCAATGATAAACAAGCTTTGCATTCCTAGAATAAATTCAATTTGGTTATGATGCATTCTTTTTTTTCATATAGTGCTTTATGTTTTTTGGTTTGCGAATATTTTGTTTAGGATTTTTGCATTTATCTCCGTGAATGAAATGGGCCTCTAAGTTTGCTTTCTTATAAGGTTCTTATCAAATTTTGAAATCAGGTTTTTCTGGCATCATAAAAATCTTGAGGAGGGTTTTTTTTTTCTGTTTTCTGGAAGACTTATGTAAAATTGATGCCATTTCTGTTCTAAATGTTTGGGAGTATTCACCTGAGAAGTCATCTGGGTCTGGGGTATTCTTTACAGGAAGGTTTTTAAATGACGCATAAGTTATTTAGATTTTCTATTTATTCTTGTGTCTGTTTTGGTAACTCTTGTTTTTCTAGGAATGTATACATTTTACCAAAAGGTACTGGCATAAAGTTGTTAATAATAGCCTCTTATGTTTAAACAAAATGCCTTTAAAATCTTTCTAGCAAGTCTCAATTTCACTCTGGATACAGAGTTGCAGTGGACAGCCAGCAAGCATCTCCTGTCATCAGCCTTCCATTAGGAAGCCAAGTTCAGCAACAGTTCTGGGAGAGGCTTTGGATAGAAAAAGAAAGGACATTGCTGTAGATTAAACAAATGTTCCGAGATACTCTATTAATTAAGAAAATCTTGGAGAATATTATACAGTCCCCATGGTCCTAGATTATAAAACCATTGTGTTGAGCTGAAGCAAGTATCAAAAAGAAATGTGGAATGTCACTACCAAGACTTTTAGATGGCAAGCATACTTAATGGAAACACCTCTTTCTTAACTCAGAACACTTTCTGTAGCATTCGGGTTTCTAGTTTAATTGAATTAAGCTGTGTAGTGTTCTGAGCGCACTTTTGGGACATTGCAGAGACACTCTCTGTAGATTACATGATTTGAAAATATAGTAAAATAAAATTTAGTGAAGTGGTGCAACTCTCAGAAATCAGACATGACTATGCTGTCCAGGTGCGGTAGCCCATGCTTATAATCCTAGCACTTTGAGAAACTGAGGTGGGAGGATTGCTTGAGCTTAGGAGTTGAAGACCAGCCTGGGCAATATAGTGAGACCATGTCTCTACTAAAATTAATAATTAAAAAAAAGCTGGGCATGATGGTGGGTACCTGCAGTCTCAGTTACTTGGGAGGCTGTGGGAGGATTGCTTGAGCCCAAGAGGTCAAGGCCGCAGTTAGCTGTGACTGTGCCACTGCACTCCAGGCTGGGTGACAGAGCAAGACTCTGTTTCAAATAAAAAAAAAAAATTTTAAACCACGACTATGCAAAATAAATGACATTATTTTTGTGTGTTACTACCTCCAACTCTCCTGGGCCATTAACAACTAATCTCAGTCATATTGGAGTTCCCTTCCCCTCTTTCCTCTGAGATTCCAGTAAGTTCCAGGGACAGGGTAATGATAGCAAGAATTACATGGTTCTGAGGCTTTGGGAAAGGGGACCTCTCATCTTTACACACTAGTTTCAACTTGTGTTATTAACAGAAACTTCCACTGTCCCATCTGGCCTGTGACCAAGCATCCACACAATTTGTCCACCAGGCCTGATCTGTGTCCTCTCTTAGACCCATGAACACAATTCAGTATCTGCTGTGTAATGGGAGGTGGACAAACGTCCAGTCCACCTGGTCACATCATACCATATCTTCTCCTAGAAGCCATGACTTCTGAGTGTTGCAGCCTACAAGCCTATTTAGGATTTGGGGCCTCCCTGAGGCTCACAGCCTGAGAATTGGGCTGCTTGTCCTGTTGTCTCCAGAACCTGTCCACCTGGACACCACACTTACCTCTTGATTCTCTCTCCAACCCCTCGCCTGGGAGGAGGCAAGAAAGAGTTGCTCTTAGCCATATCGTCTCCTCCCACATTTTCTGCCAAATATGTTGTGCATGCCCTGAGTCCTTTCTGTTCCTCTAAGAACCTGGGCTTATTTGGTTTTGATTTGCATTTTTAAGTGTCATTTATACCTAAGAAAATGCACAGATCTTAAACATTCAGTTTCAACAAGATACAGAGCATTTTCCTTAACCCAGAAGTTTCCCAATAAAAGGGCCTAGACTTTTGAAAACTAAAAAAACCAAAAAGATCTTCCTTTTTTTTTTTTCTGTACCCTTTTCTGCTACTTCTCTTTGCTGTGATAATGAGCACACCCTGGCCAACTTGCAGCTACTTAACTGGGCCAAGGTATATAAAGAAACACCAAGGGCAGAGGTACCCAGAAGATCACATTTTAAACAGTATCCTCAGTATTAATCGCCCAATGATAAAGAGTGTTTCTCGTGGCATTCATGCAGTACATTACAGTCTACTAGGTGCTTTTCCACTGTTCATCTCATTTACCCTTACAATGACGTATTGTATTCATTCGTTCACAAATTATCACACCTGTTTTGCAGATGAGACAATGGAGATCCAGAGAGAAGATGTGATTTTCTAATGCTCCACAGGTGCTAGATATCAGAGACGAGACAGGATCCCAGTTCAAGCTCCTCTATTTCCCTTTTCAGAGAATCTAATGATCACTGGCCCCCAGAAGAGAGAACAGAAAAGACAGTCACTGATGCAGAAGAAACTGACAGGCTCGCAAGCTGCCTTCCCTTCCCCAGCCTACCATTAAGTTTGCTAGGACAGGGCTACCTCCTTGTACTCTCCACTGGTTCTGTGTGGTAAAGCTTCAATGACCTCGATGAATTGCCCATGTAGAGGGTGCCATGAAGAGAGGGCCCAACAAATTTACTTCAAGGAGAGAAGGAGTGCTGGAAATGAAGCAGAATGAGATGGTGTGCGCTGAACTACCCAGCCAAAGCTAGAGTACTCGCTTATAGGGTCTGTGATTCTGGGTAATTTACCAAACCTCTTTATGCCTCCGTTTTCTCATATATAAAGAGAAGATAATAATCGAATCTCCCTCAAAAGGGTTATTGTGAGACTTACATATCATCCAGGTAAAATATTTGTCTGATGCAGAGTAAGCATCAATAAATGCTAACAAATATTGCTGCCACCAGGTGTGATAGCTCACGCCTGTAATACCAGCCCTTTGGGAAGTCAAGGTGGGAGGACCACTTGAGCCCAGGAGTTGAAGAGCAGCCAAACTGGGTGACATAGCGAAACCCCATCTCTACCAAAAATACAAAAATTAGCCAGGTGTGGTAGCATGCACCTGTACTCCTAGCTACTTTGGGAGGCTGAGGTGGGAGAATCGCCCTAGCATAGGAGGCCAAGGCTGCTGTGAACCACACTCCATGCCACTGCATTTCAGCTTGGATGACAGAGCAAGATCCTGCCTCTCTCTCTTTATATGCACATGTATCCCTTCAATTATACATATAACATATAATATTATACTATATTATATATTATAATGTTATATGATAATATTATTTATAATATTATAATGTTATAATATAATATAATATTATAATGTTATAATATAATATAATATTACAATGTTATAATATAATATTATATTATATATTATACTATATTATATATTATAATGTTAAATATAATATAACATTATAATATATTATATATAATATATAATATAATATGTAGTATACCATTATAATATAATGTAATATATAATATATTATACATTATACTCTATATTATATACATATATTATATACTGTACACTAAATATACTTTATAATATTATATATATAACTGAAAGGATGCTGTAAAAATATGCAGACACTAATCTTTCACTGGTATGTCACTAATGCTACAGAAAGACATTACTGTTGTTGAAGTTAAATAAACGAATGACTCAGATCTGTAAGTTAAAAATGTTTTATTTGGGAAGCAAGAATTGCAATTCAGGGCATACACACAGACCAGGTGGTCTTCCATATGCGCAAAGGGCAGAGAAGTTTGAAGGTTTCATTTAAAAAAATGTTACAAATTGTTTTGATAGAAAGTTCATTGGCACTAGTAAAGTTTTGGGGGCACTGGCAAACACTGATTGGTAAGTGATGGTGTTAGATTTCAGCAGATTATTTTAGTGGTTGTTAGAGAAAACCGGTTTGAGGTTACAGCAGGCAGTTTCAGCAGCCAGGAGTGCAGAGAACTGCATCCTTTGAGCAATGCTATGTGCCCTGAGTGTTTCCCCCCTGGCCTGTTGACTCTGTTTTAGTTGAATATGACAAGAAAGACCCAATTTGTATGATCGGCTGCGACACTGTTTTGTAAATCCCCTTTGATACACTGTTCTTTTGGGGAAGCTTCTGGGAGTAACCAGCCAGGCCAATCAGAAGCAAAGTTGGAATTCAGTGGTTGTGGGTGGAAGCCATCTCTCTATTTTCCAGGGAGAGCAGACCAAGAATGAGTGCTCATGGAGGAAAGCAGTGCTGCCCCCAGGAAGCAGAACAGCGCTAAGCAAAGAGAACTATGAGAAAAGCAGGCAGGTCTGAGCTGGTACCACTGCCAGGCAGGGAGACATGGGGTGATGCATGGCTGGGTGAGCCACTCACCAGACAAGAGCATTCATCAGGGCAGCTCACCCCAGATGGAGACTGGAACTGTGACCAAGGAGGGTGTGAAGGTCAGAGTCATGCATGGGGCTGAGGGGCCAGGTGACTGTCTTTTGAGGTCCAAGGACAGGAAGTTTTGGAACAGGGCAGAAAGGGGAGCCCAGGGTAAGGGGAGGGGGTCAAGCAGCCCTGATCCCTGACTTCAAGCTGTGCAGAAATGGAGAAGATCCTCTTTCGTGTGGGTGTCTGGGGCACCTGGGCCTGAGGGAGTCAAGCTGGAGGGTGTGAGGTTTCATGTCTGCATAGCAACTGGATGTTTAAAAGCAAAGATGTAGGTCAGGTGTGGTGGCTCATGCCTGTAATCTCAACACTTTGGGAGGCCGAGGTGAGTGGATCACCTGAGATCAGGAGTTCAAGACCAGCCTGGCCAACATGGCGAAAACTCATCTCTACTAAAAATACAAAAATCAGCTGGGCGCGGTGGCGAGCGCCTGTAATCCCAGCTACTCAGGAGATTGAGTCAGGAGAATCGCTTGAATCTGGAAAGCAAAACCTGCAGTGAGCCAAGATCACACCACTGCACTCCAGCCTGGACCGCAGAGTGAGATTCCATCTCAAAAAAAAAAAAAAAAAAAAAAAGCGAACTGCCCATTACACCCTTTGGGAGATTGAGGAGAATTGATTTGCCATTTTAGGAACTGTTTGGTTTTGGCTTTTTTTTTTTTCACTATGATATTGATATCTGAAAGAGTCTTTCAGCTTATTATTGAAAATCATCAGGGCCTAAAAATTAGAGGCTGAGACTTGAGATTTCAGCACATTTGAACTCACCGGAGAGAGGTGGAAAAAATCATGGGAGGCCGATTGGCTAATCTGGAAAATAGGGAAAGGGAAGACAAGCTGTATCAGGCTATGTCAGAGAAACAGTACCTGTCCTCTCCCTGATGTAACCTTGACCACATGTAAATCTTTGTCCACTGAGACTGAGAGGCCTGCTCTGGGTCTAACCACTCTACCTTGGGACCTGACTTGGCCCTGCCCTTTGGCACATTCCACAAACACTTGTAGAAGTAGTGAACTTCTTCTGTAACGACAAGTCACTAAAGCTTCAGTTCAAGAACTCCTCCAGGCAGCTAGTCATTTAGCACTGCACAGAGAGCAATGTTCAAAAATACTTTACCTTTAGTGTTGTAATTTCATGTTTCCTTCTTTCTTTTACTTTAGCGTTCGTTTTATGGTGTCTTAAACCGTTACACAATTTCACGGGTATACAGCACAAACAATTGAGAAGGAGTTCTGCTAAGGAGCAGGAAGATATTAATCAAAACCGACATTCATGTGACACTTTACAGTTTACAAAGTGAATTTGTTGCAATTCCATAGTTTTCAGTTTTGGAGGAGACTGATGTGAGGGGCATAAAAAGAAGATCATTATCTTAGAGACACAAAAACGACCATGAGAAATTCATTTAAAAGTAAAACCACACGAATTCTGTTACATCACCAAGACCTGGCCATTTCTAGCACTCAGGTGAGGGGATGGTGTAAATTCTCCACCAATAATCACAGAAAGAAACAATGAAAAGGGAAGGGCTAGGGGGAGAAGAAGCCCAATCCTACATTTATCTCCAGGGTCTCACCTTAAAGAGGTGAGCTGGGTGAGCTGGGAGTGAAAGCTCTTCTGAGTGTGGAAGATTTGGACCAGAGCAGCAGTCAGATGTCACCACTCAAGCCCAGGAGGCTCTGCTGGATGATTCGGTCTCCCCTTGGTGTGTGGCTGTTGGAGGTGAAGGGAAGCAAACTTCCTGTGGGGTGAGGAGTGAGGCCATTGCCTTGTCACCTAAGCCTTCCCTTGATGTGCTTGGAAAGCAAGTTTCTCTCTTTTCACTGGGTGAGGAGAATTAATTAGTGTTTACAAAGACCTTTACGATCTTTGTCAAAAGGGGTTTGGCTGGCTCTAACTATCCAGGTTCCAGCTGCCACTGCTTCTATCTCAGCATGGCATCTCTGCCCTGGAAGATATCAGACAGGATTGCTGTTGTCAGGGGGTGTATCCAGCACCTGTGGTTTTCTATCTGCATCTCCAATTACTGCTGAGATTCCAAAGCCCTATAGAGAGATGGCATCTTGTTTGGGGAGGTGGTGGCACTAGACCTGTACTGCCATCCTGCTCCACTCCATGAGAAGGCAGTTGCCTGAGATGTACACTTTGACAAGCTTCTCAAATGGCTCACACATTCAAAAGCAGCTCCCCCATTACTTCTTATGGGGGCCAGAAATTTCTCCACAAAATATTCACTCCTTTATGGGTCTTGGATGTTTTTTGAACACTATAGAATGTGGTCATGGAAGGAGAACTTGCCCAGGTGCCAGGAAGCCTAGTCCTGAGTTTCCTCCCTTGTTTTGGTACTAGCTCTGCCCTCACTGCCCTGGTGACCTGGATAAACACGTTCTCTCTCTTTCTTAGTTTTTTTCCCCATCTAAAGTGGCAATGCTGATGTCTGTCTCTAAGCGCTGGTGTGAGGATTAGATGAGATAATGGATGTGAAAGCCAAGTGTTGCAGAAATATAAGCAGTATCATAGTTACTAAAATGCCCAGGCTAGATAATGCCCAGGGGGGATTAGCTGATGGCTCACCAGAACCACGTGGGCGCCTGGGATGGTCACAACAGAAGAACCAGAAGGACTACAGCGAGGAGAAAGACTTCAGGAAAAGAAAAGAAAGAGACCTCACCGCTGGCACAATCATGGAAGTTTTGTGGGTGAGGAGGTGCTCTAGAACTTTCCCCTTTTCCCCAGACAACTGTGTGCACTTACAGGGGAATGAAAGCTGCCCAACCCAGTTCAGGCTTGAGCCCTTGCCTTCCTGCTGCCCCACCTGTGCGGGATGAGGAGTGATGGCTGATGAACACCCACTTGGTGAAAGAGCCAATAAGAAAAATAACCAAATGCACCTGAGTTGATGCAGACACATCGCTCAGGTAATTTAGACAAAAAAGCCCAGTTTGGGCACCAGTAACTGATGTATGTCAGACTGGAGTAATTACTTTCTTTGTCAGAATTCCTGGATAATTTCTTCCCCATTCTTCAGCTGAAAGAATCTGGCCTTGCATGTGGGAGCCTGCTTGCTAAACATGATTGGATCCTTAGAAATGAAAGGCATGTGGGAGCCTGCTTGCTAAACATGATTGGATCCTTAGAAATGAAAGGCACAGCATGAGCTGCTTTCTATAAACACATTGGCACATGGATTAATTATTACAAGGGAAAAATAGGCCCCTATCTTTTATGTGAGAGGTGCATGGTGCCATGGAGCAGCAATGAATGAAGGGAGGACAAATCCACGTGAGATCACAGTAGCTACTTCTCACCAGGACCCTGCTGCCATCTAGGCTTTGTTCTGGATATTTTGCATTAAAAATCTCGTTTAATCTTCACAACAGGCCTATGAGGCAGAATCGAGGAATGAAAAGAACTTGAGTTTAGAAGCCAAACATTGGTGGATTTGATTCTGTACTCTACCACTTACTGGGTGAACTGGGCAAGCTACTTGTTTGTTGGAGCTTCAGTTTTCTCATCTGTTAAATGGAATTAATGCTGGCCTCAGTGTGTTGTGAGAATTAACTGGTAGTAATGACCGTGAAGCAGCTGAAACCCTGCAGGCAGAAGGTAAATGATAGCTCTTGTGTGACCCTTTACAGAGAAACTGCAAGAAGGATAGGTTGCTTGGCCAATGTTACGTTGCTGGTAAACAGCAGAGCTAGGTCTGCCTCCCTCCCAAGGGCAGATGTTTTGCTTGGAGGCCACTGAACCCATACCTTTCGTGACCACCTTTGCAGTGGCTGGATATAAGTCTCTTCCCACTGAGGGTAAGACCATGCATTAGGTGTCTGTATCCTTAGCATACTCTCACATGGTACCTTCAGTATTCCTTAAATGAATAACAGAATTCAGGAGCACCTAGAATAGGTGGACTAAGCTAAGTGCAGATAATTGCATAACAGGTGTTTACTGTGTGTGTAATAACTTCAGCACCTTTCACGTTGTTGGGACATAAGGTCCCTTCACTCCACATCAAAAATAGTCTGAGCACCCGTAAGACTAGCTTGCCAGGATGCAAGAACTCAGGATAGGAAGAGCGATAGGCCTGAGGAGAATTGGGTCAGAGCTCAAAAATGAACCCACATAGAACTAGCACAAATGGGGATCCTGTAAGGAAGCTTGTGACGAGCACACATAGTGAAGATCAAATGGCACAATGGATGGGAACATTCCTTAAAAATGCAAAAGCCCATGGCAATGGAAGGGATCACTGCTAGATCAAGAGCAGAAGCCTGAAACAATGGTGAGCAGGAGGCTTGTTACTACTTCCCTGGGTTGTAGGGAGATGGCAGGGAAACAAAAACCAGGGCAGAATCCCGGTCAGTGACTCACACAGAGAAGACTATGTTTGGAGAAGCAAAAACTGAACAGTCTCCTCCCCACTCCTCTCCTGGTTTTTGTCACATCCTCTGGTCCTGAGGCCACAGTGAGGCAGCTCCATTGGCCCTCAGTGGAATACAGAGGCACTTGGCAGAAACCCTCCAGTCAAGCAAAGAGGGGCAGCGTGGTGGGACTTGGTCATCCTGGCCTAGTCCTTACCTCCCTCAAGCTGCCAACTTTCTTCAGAGAAACAAAACCCTCTCCAGGCAGGCTTTGATAAATAGTATTGTCCCTGCACCCCTGCCCATGTCCCTGGGCACACACCAGGCAGGCCACCACAGCCCCTGACTGGCCTGGCACATGGCACATGGGGTGTCTTGGTACATGGAGTGGTGCCATGTACCTGTAGTCATAGATGAACTCACTGGAATCCCGCCCTGCCCCATGCTCCTGGCTGAGAGCTTCCAACTCGCAGGAGCTGAGTGTGAAGACAGTGTTCTGACTGCAGCAGGCCTCATAATGAGCTGGTGATTTTATTTCCTCCTGACAGATGGCGAGGTCTGTCCCTCCCAGGAGAAACATCAGCTGACCCATGACAGGTCTCAGCTCCCAGAGGCCTGGCTTTAAGCCTGCTGGATGAACTCACACTCCTCCAAGTAGCTGCCACTGTGAGGCCTTCAGAGAGTGGCTAACTAGGGTCTCACCTGGCCAGCTCCGACCTGCAATCACGAACTCGCTGCCCAGCTTCCTATCCACAGTACCGTTAGGACCCTGCTGCATCTCTCGCAGATGGCGTTTGACTTCCTTCATCTGTGTAAACAACAATTCTGCTTTTTCAAGCAGAAATAATCCATTGAAGGATCTACTATGCACCACACACTGCCCTTGCACCTGATACAAGAGTTAGAAAAGAAATGTGATATCCTCTGATGTAAAGAGGTGAAGGACCCCGTGGGGAGGTGGCAGAAAACATCAAACAGTAAATGGCTGTCAAAACAGAGATCAGGACACGTGTGCTGGTTAAGGAGAGCTTCTCGGGCAGTCATTTGTGAATTGGGCCTGGAAGCACAGATGAGCAGGAAATGGCACAGGACACAGTTAGATGCCATTTTACCACCACTCCAGTGGCACAAATGGAAAAGGCTGACCCTGGCGAGTGCTGGGGAAGAGGTGGTGCATAGCTGGTCTACCTGTTGGCTGTGGGAGTATAAATGAGTCAACCACTCAGGAAAATAGCTAAACAGCCTTCAGAGGAACAGTCTCATACACAATGACCCAGCAATTCCACTTGTAGGTGTACACCTTAGAAAACTTTTACACAAAGATGTTTACAGTAAGACTGTTCAAATGCCCACTGATGGAAGAAAGGATAAGCAAACTGAGGGGTGTTCCTACCATGGAGTGCCATTCAGCAGTCAAAAGAGAGGAACTGCAGTGACCACTAACAGTATGGACAATGCATATCAACTTATTATTAAGTAAGAAAAATAAGTCCTAAAACATTGCAAACAGCATGACACCTTCTTAAAGCAGGTAAAGAGAGTTAAAATGTCATATAAACATCTTAGGACTCCAAGGAATAGATAAGATGAGAGGACAGAAAAGGAAAATAGGTGAGGTGCAGTGGCCCACGCCTGTAATCCCAGCACTTTGGGAGGCCTAGGCAGGCAGATTACTTGAGCCCAGGAGTTCAAGACTGGCCTGGGCAAAATGGTGAAACCCTGTCTCTATAAAAACTACAAAAATTAGCCAGGCATGGTGGCATGTGCCTATAGTCCTAGCTACTCAAGTGGCTGAACCAAGAGGATTGCCTGAGCCCAGGAAGTTGAGACTACAGTAAGCTGTGTTCACATCACTGCACTATAGCCAGGCAACAGAGCAAGACCCTGTCTCAAAATAAAAGAAAAAGGAAAACACAGAAAGAAGGCACATGGGATTCAGGGTGTTGACTACCTTGGAGAAGGCAGGGATCAGGTGGGATGGGTTGGAACACACAGCCAATGTCAGCCATTGCTAAGGCCCTAGCTTTCAGGCTAAATGGTGGCTTCAGAGGTGTTCATCTGTTACTTTAAAATGTGATCTGGCTGGGTGTGGTGGGTCACACCTGTAATCCCAGCACTTGGAGAGGCCAAGGTGGACAGATCACTTGAGGTCAGGAGTTTGAGACCAGCCTGGCCAACATTGTGAAACTCCGCCTCTACTAACAATACAAAAATTAGCCAGGCATGGTTGCAGGTGCCTGTAATCCCAGCTACTTGGGAGGCTGAGGCAGGAGAATCACTTGAACTCAGGAGGTAGAGGTTGCAGTAAGCCGAGATTTTGCCACTATTGGGTGACAGAGCAAGACTCCATCTCAAAAAAAAAAAGGGGGGAGGGACCTATAACACAACTAGGAAAGCAGGGTCATGCCTGTAATAGCAAAAATAATAAAACACATCATAAGTCCCAGGGTTATCATTTCACCACCTCTTGTGTACCTGTAGTCCATTAGACTTCTTCTAGTGGGAAGGCATTCACTGAAGGGGAAATGGCATGAGCAAAGGGATGAGTCTGGTTGTATGGGGGACATAGAGGAGCCAGATTGGTGCAGAAGGTAACCTGATGGTGACCTGGATGCAAAAGGAGTCTGTGCTTTCTAGTCACTCTGGTCAGCCATTCAGGCGTGGGTGCTTGGAACCTCTCAAGTGCCAAAGGCCCAGCCCTGAGGTCTCGATAATCTTACCCTTGCCTTCCAGGAGCAGAGGGCTCTGCAGCTGTTTCCCCTGCAGAGAACACAGATTGGGTATGAACTGGAGACCTGGGGTCAGTGGCTGTGGGACAACACTCTCAGATAGGGTGGGAAGCAGGGGATTTGCCTTCTTGTGCAGTAATCTATCCATCCCTAAGTCGTGTCTCTGAATTGACATACCTTTCACTACAACAACTTAAATGTTCTAGGACTAGGGCACATCCTATCAGGCCTGAGATTTCACTAGGTTCTAGAATATTTGCTGCTTGTGAAGAAGGTGGAGCCTTTGATTCACAATTACTGGGCAGTATTCTGTCCCCCTGGTCTCCAAGCATTCACACTGATGACCTCCAGGGTCTCCTCTGTACCTAAATAAGCAGTGACTTGTTCTCTGGCTCAGGCCAGGTTCATGGAGCCCTGAGTTCTGACTGTAATTCCCATGAGTACCCAGTTCCAGAGCTGCCACCCCACAGGCCTCTGGAAGTTCTGCAGCCTGAGCCACCTTCCTCATACCACTGTGCCTCAGAGTGTGCAAGAGCCATGGGGCCTTTACACCCCCTCTGCCCAAGAGCCAGGAAATAGCAGGGAACAAGAGAAGGCTGTAGCTCCACTGTAGCAAAGAATGGCCTATTTAGGCCAATGGCGGGCCCAAGAGATCACAAACTTACATTTTCTTTGCCCAAAACATTGAATTTAAGGATGATTTAAAAGGATGTTCAGGGACAATTATGCTAGAAATTCCAAATATGATTAAAGAATCCTACAACAGAGGTGAACAAAGACCTGTCCCCATGTAAGTCCCAAGGAGGCGGCAAGACAGCATCCCCTTTGCCCAGCTCAATGACACGCCAGGGGACCAGATGTGGTTGTGCACAGGATGAGGCAGCAAGGGTGGAATCTTCCAGAACCCCAGGGAAGACAGGAGCAGAGGGAAGCCTTCACAGAGTACCCAAGAGGGGTGCAGGGAGCTAAACTCTTCTGCCGGAACCCAGCCATCTTGCAGTCAAGGGCAAGGAGGCCACTGCTGGGACCTGCAGGGACCTGTGACCGAGGCTACAGGAGTAGAGAATGCCTCAACACAGCATGGACCACCCCCAAGCGCACACTCATCCCCCTCTCCCTAAACACACCCCCAACCCCACAGGGCCTGGTCCTTGGCAAGTTTCTTGGGATTGAGCCATAACAGGGAAAGGAGGGCTAGACTTGTTTGAGGTAGACTTCCTGCTACCTGATGGAATGAGAATCAGAGTAGGCATTTAGAGTAGTTAAACAAGAAAAATGAAAAAAAAAAATAGCACAATGGCAAAGTGTGTGCTGATTCTGGGGCCAGATGCCTGAGTTTGTACTATGACTCCTTCACTTTAGTGTTAGTAGTGACATGTCCATACAGATCTGCAGCAACCTCAATTCTTGCCTCCTTAAAAAAAAAAAAAGAATTCAACCAAGCAACATAAGGCAGAGAGAGAGAGAGAGAGAGAGAGAGAGAGAGAGAGACTGAGGCAAGTTTTAGAGCAAGAATGAAAGTTTATTTTAAGATATTAGGGCAGAAATGAAAGGAAGTAAAATACACTTGGAAGAGGGCAAAGCAGGCAACTTGAGAGAGTCAAGTGAATGCTTCAACCTTTGACTTTGGGGGCATGTGTCTGAATGGTTGTATCCCTTCTCCTCTGATTCTTCCCTCAGGATGGGCTGTTCACATGTGCAGTGGTCTCTCAGCATTTGAGAGGGGCCGCATGCACAGTGTGTTTACTGTAGTTGTACACATGCTCACTTGAGGCATTCCTCCCTTACCAGTCAAATGTTCTCAAAGAAAGGTCATATACCAGTTAAACTCCACCATTTTGCCTCTTAGTGTGCATGCTTGAGCTCACTCTCCCAACTCCCGAGACCTTATTGGGAAGCTACTGATCACCACCTTCAGGTCGTTCTATCTGTTGGAAGACTGCTTTTTCCTGGTGCTGGCTGTGACCAACTATTGTGTTAGAGAGACAGTGTAACAACCGCCTAACCATCATGTGGTGATTACCTGACATTGCTGGTAGTGGGTTGCCAGGGGCATCTCTCCTGCCCTGCTTGTGTCTAACTAGCTACCTACTGTAACATCTCCCTTCTCAAGAGAGTAAGTGTCCAATTCTTTGAGACAATGGATGAAGTTCGGTCTTCTGTAACTGCCGCATGGTGGTGGTTGTTTTGTGGGTCTTGGCCTCTTGCTAGCTGTCAGGGCAAATTGGCTCCATGGGTTGTTGAAAGCAGTATCTGGTCAGGTCCAAGGGAGACATGAGCACTATTTCACCTGTCATGTCCCACTGATGGGCAATCTAACGGTCCCCTGTAGAAGGGTAACTCTTGAATATTGAGAGGATGGTATCCCTTGCTGAGGATCATCTGGAATTTGACAGCACATTCCTCTTGTTTCTTTTGAGCTGCAGCCAGAAGTCACTGGTTGGTTCACAGGAATAAACAGGGGTAGTCTAAATTGCAGAACAAAATTAAAAACAACTGATAAGACTAGAATCTAGTAACAGGTGTACCATAGTTTTTTAACATAAATGTTTCTCTCCAGTTCTCATTTTTCTTAAAAAGAAGTTATGATAGGACTGATTTGTCTGCTAATAAGCTCTAGTCTTATTTGCAAAAAGAACAGCAAGAATAATTATTTGCATATAATTATTTGCATGTCTTCATTTTGATGTCACAATCTCCAAAGTTATCAGAAACCTACAGCCAAAGCACCTGTCAAAGTTTTATAGCTTATTATAAAACTACCTTTTAAAGAGGATCAAAATAAGACAACAATTGTCTATGGATAAAAAAATGTCTTGCAGCAGCCACAGTCAAAGACATAATTAACAAGAAATTTTGTTACCTCTGTGGTACACAATAATTTAACATAACACTTATAATTATTACTGATAATTAATACTGAGATATATTATAATAATTGGAGTTTTACATAAAATTTTGGAACACATACCAATAACACATCTATACTATTGATGTTAAACCTAATTCTTAATAAAACCTTATAGACAAATCTATTCAATCTTAATCAGTTTGACCATAAGGTAAGATTCTCATAAACCTTTTATAACCCTTTACAGTTTTTTTTGTTAAAGTGAAGAATAATGTTCTAAGAAAACAATATTGTGCTTTTTTCAATGTTCAATATATGGATAAAATGAATAATACCCCTTTAACTTTAGCCTATAGGTTTACAAACAGAATTTCTTCTACAACATTAATCCTTCACAAACCTTTCATAACATGCTCAACCCTTCAGATTTATTCTGTCTCACTTAAAACAATCCTGTAATCATTTAAACTAAGCAAAAAAACCCACACTTTCATGCTTTCTTATAATCTTTTACCAAAAACACATTCTACTTTCCTTACATACCTTACACATAAAACTGTTTTTCCAGTAGTCTCAAATACAGTTACACCGTTAACTCTTAGCAACTTTGACTTTTGGTGAAAAACCTGGCAAGTTATTTTAATTATGTACTAAATATGGACCCTAGGACACCAGACAGAAATGTGGACAATCTCTGACACTTTCTAGCATAGCTAAGGGGCACAGGTAACTCTGTATGTCTCCAGCCTTACATAGCTTAAGAGCACAGAAATTGTAAAGTTAAGAGTCACAGTAACAGCTTATGAAGCATTTAGTAGATCTCATAATCTTTAAAATTGTTCAACATTTCTTTTTTAAATTCCCTTTCATGATTTTTTGTAACTTCCCCAGACCATCTATGACATACTTCGACTTTCTGACTTGTCCTAAACATCCCTTTTTAAACAACCAGTTATTTTACTGTAGGACAAAAATTTACCATACAAGATCCTTTTTCATATAAAGTCTCTTTTATTTATAACCTTTCTTCCCAGAAATACCTTTACCTTTATAACCTTTGAACTAGACAAAAGTCATTTTCCTTCTATTAGGAACTTATGGTTTGTACTGTGTGTTGCTCTGTGAGTCCAGTGAAGGTGGAGCAAGTAAAGAGGTTGTCTGCATACCATAGAAGTTATCTCCCCTCAAGAGATTGCTTGGTTTTATTGCTAGGATGCATTTGAATGAATGTGGGCTATTTTTAAACCCCTGAGGTAAGACTGTCCAAGTTAAAGTTATTGCTTAAAGATTTAGGTAACTTTTGCAGAAGAAATGGAACTATTAGAGGGAGAGATGAATTTAGAGGTTGGGTGAATATTGAACAGGCACCCATCTTGGAAATATATTTTTGCCCCAAAGGGGTGTGAATCTTTTCTTTTGGAGGCAGGGGGTGCCATTTGTCCCCATTATCTGACATGATTTGGAGGAAAATTGCTTAGAGAAGGAAATTAGCAGAGTAGGCAGCTCTTAAACGCAAAAGAGAAATTCACAATTTTACTTGCCACCTCGACTTGCCCTTGGCATTGTCCTATTGATGACCATGTCTGATCTGGGAGCCAGCTGGAGCAGAGGGTCCCTTCTGCTCAAAACCATCAGGGATTGGGATTCCATCCCAAGGGCCCTTCTGCCCTCAGAGCAGTCCTGTTTCCTGTGGCCGAGCTTGTGGCAGAGAGGGCATTCCATGCAGAGCTTCTTCCCTTTTATCCCATTAGGCAGTTCACCTTCCAGTGACCTGGCTTCCCACACTGATTGCAGTTACCTGGAGGAGTGTCCTTAGGGCAACCTGGAGGGAGCTGTTGACTGGCAGAGCAGCCAATAGTTGAACCTGCCTCTTCTCTCTGCATTTAGTTTTTTCCTGAGCCCTGTCCTCCTTGTTCTGATCTCAGTTATAAAATACTTAGCATGCTAATTTGAGGATTTTCTGCCTAAGAACACTGGATGTTAAGGTTCACTTTTGTAATTTTTTCCCAGTTCATTTCTAGGCCAAACAGTATTACTAAGGAAACCTAACTTTTGTTTAGGTGATCAGACTTTTCCCAGTTCTTAAGGATGCATCTGAGGGGCATGGCCTGTGGTATGGAGATGGAATTACCCACCTCAAATTGAGAACAGAAGAGAAATAAAGGAAAAAGGAAAAAGAAGGCCTCCCCTCTTACTGTTCTATTATCCCAAATGGGGTGTCTGCCATTCATCCTTAGGCTTCTGGAATGAACTGGTCCTACCATGTACCCTTAACCTTGGTACCATCTCATCATGATTACTGACTTGAGGACAGGAAAACTACTGGAGTGAACAAGGTGGGGTCCCTCTTTATCCTTGGGGTTCTGGAATAAACCAGTCTTACTTTGTACTCCTTACCTTGCCTTCATCTCTGCTCTAATGGTCATGGGTTAGCCTAGGATAAACCTTCATCTCTGTCCTATGGGTCTCTTGTGCCTGTGGCCTTGGCCCAGCCTCCATCCTTGTCTCTATGACCTGAGAATGACTCTCACTCAGAGCATTTGAGCAACAAAATAATTATCCCTTTTCTCAGATTTCCATTTCCCATATTCTTTAAGTAGATGAGAAGCCTGTTTTTTAGCTAACTGCTCCAAAGGGGCTGGACTGACTTCCCTTCGAATAGGACCTTTAAGGCCTTGATGCATATTAAGAAGGGTGTGGAATTGATTTGAGAAACGAAAGCTACAATAATAAATGGAAGGAAGCGAGAGGAATACTCATGGAAAGCCTTCCGGTGCTCCCCAAGACAGCAGGCTTTGGACTCGAGAAGGTAGCATTTATTTTCCCTCCTGACATAAAGTAGTAACCTTTGGAGGACTTGGGGCTTAGTGTAAGAATCTGCAAATGGCGAAGAAAGAATTTCTTCTCCTCTCAAAGAGGTACTACCTCAAAAAAAAGCAAGTAGATGGGTTCCTTAAAAGGCTACTGCTTAAGGCCCTGTGCAGGCATATAAACTGCTTCAAAAGTCACCAAAAAAGTTAGCCCTGAAGCATAACAAGAACGAAAAGTGTGTGGTAAGTGATGATGAAATAGGAGAGCTGGGGTTGTGATTAGCGTCTGTTCTAGTAATGTGCCAGCAGACAGGTCTTCCAAGCTGGCAGGGTAGAAACAAGTATAAATATCAGGGGATATCAGCAAGGTAGCCCATGTCTTTGCTGTCAAGCAAATGCAGCAAGAGCCACAGGTACACAAATAACAGAAAGTGTGTGTTTAAGAAGTCACAGGGCATTCAAAGTGAAAGCAAAGGAGGCAGAGTTGCCCTTGAGGCAGATGGTCTGGCAGGTGTGCAAGGGCATTTTAGAATACACACAGAGAGAACAGAAGAATAGGCAGTGTGAGTTTTTGGGAAAGAGCCAAATGTTAGTTGAAAAAGTAGAGGAAACCCCAGATATTGCATGGTATTAGGATTTAGCCCTACCACTCCTGTCCAGAAAAGCCAGTAGTGTCTAGGTCTACTTGGTGTTGACTCCAGGGTTCTTCCAGCCCCTGCAAGTCACTGGTGAGGGTAAGCTGAGACACAGCCAGCGGAAGTGTGGCCAGAGGCAGTGTGGCCAAGAGAAATCATTTTGAGGGTTGGTTAATAAGCAGGAGAGCAAAAGGAGAGCAAAAGGAGAGAACGAAACTCTCTACAGGGGTTGAACACCTCCAACCAGAGAATGTGAGGCATAGATGTATCTTACTGCCAGGAAATGTATCTGAGTCATGCAGCAAAAAAGTATGTTAGCAGCAATGAATCCATAGGGGACTGCAGGAACCTCAACACTTGCCTCCTCAGAAGAAAGAATTTGATCAAGGGACATAAGGCAGAGTGAGAGACTGAGTCAAGTTTTAGAGCAGGAATGAAAGCGTATTAAATTGTTTTAAGGGCAGGAATGAAATTAAAGTACACTTGGAAGAGGGCCAAGCAGGCAACTTGAGAGAGTCAAGTGCATGGTTTAACATTTGACATGGGGTCTTACATGTAGGCAGGCTTCTAGAGGATTGCATCCCTTCTCTCCTGATTCTTCCATTAGGGTGGGCTGTCTCCAAATGCCATGGCCTGTTATCATTTGGGAGGGGCCCATAGGCAGTGTGTTGAGAAAAATACATCACAAATCTAACTGCAAGGAACTTGTTGCCAAAATAATTAAAATTGGTAAAAATGCATAATGTGTAGGTCTAGATGCCCCTCCAGGATGTGAGCAAAGGACAAGTCCAGGTGGTTTTCTCAGAAGCCATTGTCACAGCCCAAGAGAGCCACAGTGTGGCCTAGAGACCCCAACTTCAGTAGTAATTCAGAGTCCACATATCCAACTGCTTAATGAGCCTGCACTTATTTCTTCATTGTAAAATGGTTATGATTATATCTACTTTGCAGAAATCTTATGAGGACAAATTAGATAGCCTGTCACTATAGTGAGTATTCAAGAAATGGGATTATTCTATTATCAGAGAAATTATTTTGATAATTATTCTATTATCAAAGGAAGAAAATGCATAGCGTCAATAGCAATGAAAGATGTGGAAGTGATGACAATTTAAAGGTAAGATGACTCATTCATTAAAGTAGAAAGAGATATTCTAGTTCACAAAAAGACATCAACAAAAACATCAGTATCTGTTTTCTTTATAACTTGCAAATCCTCAAAGAAGCCCAGATGTCCATTAGTAGATAAATAAATTGTGGTATATTCATGCAATAAAATGCTTCTCAGCAACAAAAAAGAATAATTCACTGGTTCATGCAGTAGTGTAAATAAATTGCAAAATCACTATGCTAGGTAAAAGATGGCTTATGCAAGAGATTTCATACTGACTTTTTTTTTAAGACAGGGTCTCTCTCTGTCACCCAGACTGGAGTGCAGTGGCACAATCACAGCTTACTGTAGCCTCAACCTCCTGGGCTCAAGGCGTTCTCCCACCTCTACCTGCTGACTACAGGTATGCACCACCAGGCCTGAAAAATTTTTCATAGAGGCAGGGTCTGAGTATGTTGCCCAGGCTGGTCTCTAACTCCTAGACTCAAGGGATCCTCCTACCTTGGCCTCCCAAAGTGCTGAGATTATAGGTGTGAGCGATAGTGCCTGGCTATAAAATTTAATCTGTATGAAATTCTGGAGCAGAAGAAACTAATCTTTCTTAGAAAACAATCAAAACCCTGATTCCCAGAGCCCAGGAATTCTGATTTCATATTCAGATTATACCTATTACAGAAGCGTATCATACACAAATATATCTATGTAATACTTTTCACTTATCCTTCTTAACATTTTCTGTAAAACATACCTAACCCCTTTTGGTTGTAACTTTGGGATTCTGTTGTGTTTGACTGCTTGAAGATCTTATTTTCCTCCTCCCACCTTCAATACTCCTTTTGGTACTGTCCAGTACTGCCTTGCCCAATGGAGAGATGGAATGTTTGCTGGGTACTTCCATACTCCAGGCCCTGTATTAGGCACTTGGCATGTATCTTCTCATTTTATCTTCACAATAGCCACGTGGGGGACACATTATTTTTTTCCATTTTACAAATATAGAAACTAAGACTCAGATTGCTAGTGTAACTTGACAAGTGGAACACAGGTAACAAGAGGTGTTTTCTTCTTCGCCAATAAAGAGAATTTTTTTAGGCTAAGACCATTTTGATTTAATCTTATTTCAGAGTGAAAAAAATTCATTACATTAAAAATGGCAAACTCTTTCATTCTATAAGAGTAGAATTGGCAGTCACTTATTTGGTCTAGAATCTTAGGAAGCAAGATGCTTATAGTTTCAATAGAGGGCTAATTTTAATTAATTGAGTGCTTCCCTGTTTTAATCCCACGGCTTATAAATGACATTAGCAGTGGCTTGGACTTATTGTTGTCTCTGGAAGAAGTTGGGCTTGGCATAACCTCCTGGGGTACAGATTTGTTAATCAGGTACTGAATTGTTGATGAAGGATGGAGCGGGTGTTGATGTTGTGGAGGCGGGTGTCCTGGGATCATCTGCCTGGCCCATGAGAGCTGGCACAGAGGCAAAGCCGTGGCTTGTCTTTCCCCAGCCTATCCTCATTATCCTGGACAGCTCCTTTCCTGGATCTGAGAAGAAGCTATGCAGCACATAGAAAAAAAAAGAAGAAAAGAGTCTTTTAAAGACTTTTAATGAGTGATTAATTATAAAAGTAACACATGCCCATTGCAAAAATGAATAAAGATATTTCCAGTTCTTAAGAAAGTTTTGAAAATCTTTTGTTATATGCATAGGTTGTTGAATGCACCTCTGCTGATTTAAATTACTGAAAGTGTTACCAACGAGGTCAAAGGCAGAAACAGTTTTTTGTTGTTGTTTGTTTGTTTGTTGAAATAAGGCCTTGCTCTGTTGCCCAGTCTGGAGTGCAGTAGCATGAGCATAGCTCACTGCAACCTCAAATTCCTGGGCTCAAGTGATCCTCCTATCTCAGCCTCTTGAGTAGTTGGCACTACAGGTGTAGGCTGCCATGCCTGGCTAATTTTTTTTCTTTGAAGAGACGGAGATTATCATGTTGTCCAAACTGATCTCAAATTCCCACGTTCAAATGATCCTCACACTGTGGCCTCCCAAAGCCCTGGGATTACAGGCATGAGCCACTGCACCTGGGAGAAACATTTTGAAGGCTCTGAAAAAATAGAAAATATTGCTAAATTGTCTTCCAGAAAGGTTGTACCAATGTATGCTTTTGTCAGCAGTGTGTAAAAACCATTTCACAATGTGCTCAGCAACACTGCACATATTAATTTTAAAGACAGAGCCAGATTGGGCCAAGCACGGTGGCTCATACCTGTAATCCCGGCACTTTGGGAGGCCAAGGCAGGTGGATCAAGGTCAGGAGATCGAGACCATCCTGGCTAACACAGTGAAACACCGGCTCTACTAAAAATACAAAAAATTAGCCGAGTGTGGTGGCAGGTGCCTGTAGTCCCAGCTACTCGGGAGGCTGAGGCAGGAGAATGGCGTGAACCTGGGAGGTAGAGCTTGCAGTGAGCCGAGATCGCGCCACTGCACTCCAGCCTGGGCAACAGAGGGAGACTCCGTCTCAAAAAAAAAAAAAAAAAAAAAAAAAGACATAGCCAGATTGCAAAATAAAGAGTATTTGGGAGTAGCTTTTTATTCATAATGAAGTCTTAATTTTTCTATATGCTTATTTTTGGCTTCTATGATTCTATTCATTTGAAACTATAGAACATAAATAGATTTTATAATCTATATAAAATTTATTTACTTCTATAAGTAGCTTTACATTGTAATTCCCTTACTCATTTTTTCTTACAGAGTTAATATTTTTCTAGTTGATTTTTATGAGCTCTTTATATAGTAAAGACACTAACTCCTTAAACACACACACATAGTAGAAGAAAAGATAAAAAGTGGTTCATAGAGTGGACAGGGTATTGGGAGGAAAGTAGACAGCAACTTCAGTATGTATATTAGTTTCACACTCAGGATTTTTTAATGCAGTTTTTAGTTGGTGACTCAAGGATATGGGCTGTTTCATCTCATTTCCAGCACATGACTGGCAAGGTCATGGTGGAAGGAGAAAGAACATGGATGGCCACTTAGGGCATGATGACCAGGCCTGGAAGTGGCATGCATCACTTCCAACTATTTTCTATTGGCCAGAACCCAGTCATATTGTCCAAATCTAACTGCAGAAAAGGCTGAGCAACATGATCTTCTTGTGTGCAAAAGAAGAAAAGAGGGAATTGTGAGCATTTGGCCATTTCCTACCACCTTAACTGTGACAATCATCCTATGTTAACTTGTGAACCACCCAGCCCTAGCACTCCTAATCACGTTTCCCCTTTTTTGTTGTTGTTGTGTTTTTCTTTTGCATAGCCCTTATTTTTGACATGCTGTATGTATTCATTTATTAATGTTAGTCCTCCCCCACAAAAATATAAGCTCAACCAGGTTAGGGATTTTTGTCTATTTTGTTCACTGACCCAGAAGAGCACCTGGCACTCATATTAGTTAAGGAGATATTTCCTGATGATATTTCCTGGCACAAAGTGCTGACATGTTTCCCATGCTTTCTCTGTGGTGCATCCTTCCTCTATAGTCTACTGCCAACACCTGGTCAGCCTTCAAAATTCAGCCCAAGATCCTTATCGTGCATGAACTCAATTACCCTCCCACCTCCTGCAGAATTGATTGTGACCTTCTTTGTGACATAGTCACACCTTGTACCAAACAACTCTGCATGTTTCCCACTGTTTTTCATTTGTAATTTGTTTGTCTGCCCTTTGCAACAATAGGTCTCCTATGAGAACTGGCCACATTAAGGATGTCATAGTGAGTGTCAGTTGAATAGATGAATGAAAGAATGAATGAATAAGTGAATGATTTGATAGGCCAACCAATTCTTTACAATTTGGACAGTTTTAAAAATGCCCCCAATGAAGTCTTAATATGGACTACATATACATGATACTATTAAATTTATTAGATGTGATAATGACATTAGAGTTATGTAATACATGTAACGTTATATAATGTATTCATACTGGGTTTATTTTTTTATATAAAGAATATATTATATAACGGACATATATTATGCAGTGTACATTTATTGGAGATAACTCCTGAATTACAGGTGAACTGATAAAGTGCCTGAGATTTGCCATAAAATAAAATAAAAGGAAATAAAACAGAATAAAAATAAAGTATGTTGGAAGAGGAGGATAGATGGAAGACAGGATGGACAAGAGATAAGTTGGAAAAATGTTAATAACTGTTCAAACTGGGTAGTGAGTATTTGACATTCATTTTACTGTTCTCTCCACCTTTGTGTATGTTCAAAATTTCCTTAATAAAAATTAAAAACAAATGAAGTAACATAGCTACTTATACTGTGCTCAATATGAAGGAAAAAAGATTTCCCAACCCTGTGACCTTGTTCCACACTTAGCCCAGTTCTGAATGAAATGCCTCTCGCCTCTCCTGGTGTTGACCATGACATCTCATACTATGTGTAGAGAAAGCCATGTGTATCCCTGCCCTCTGTGGGAGGAAAACAGATGTGTACATGTGCAGCAAGAGGACATCTTGCTCCTGCATGTCATAGTGCATTCTTTTAGAGTGTTAGGGCTAGTGAGGGGTCTTAAAATCACTTAATTTATCTCTCTTATCTTACCAATGAAAGGAAACTATGAATCAAAGGCTGTGTGACTTTCCTAAGCTTAAACAGTGAAATAGCAGCAGCAACATCAAAAATAAAATTCACATCTGTAGACCATTGAGCCAATCTCAGATATGTCTACGAAGAGTGTTTGTCTCATATACACCTATCAAATACTTTTCATTCTCTACACCAATCAGAAAGGCAGGCCTAGAAAATAGATTAGTATGTTGTGGATAAATATTTGTAAAGAAGTGACTGTGGCTCAGACATACAATAAAACTTACTAAAACTCATCAAGTTAAAATTCAGAGTCCTCTGGAAATCCACAAGTTTATGGAGATGTAGCAAAAAGATCATTTATGGAAGAGATACATTCATTGAACAGCAGAATAAGTCTCCTCATTTTCTGCCTTCTGTCCATGGGTAAGGTGAGACTGACTGAAGAGAGTCAGGCGTGTCTTAAGCAGGTTACTCAGCATGCTTCTACATAACCGGTGACCACTAATTGACTGTCAACCCTACAACACTTAGTGCTCGTCCTTTAGTGCACTCAACAACCACACCAAGTAAGAATCATTATCTATCCTTATTTGACAAAAACAATTAGGCTTAGACAGGGTGATATAGTCTGGATTTGTGTCCCCACCCAAATCTCATGTTGAATTGTAATCACCAGTGTTGGAGGTGGGGCCTTGCATTAATCCGTTCTCATATTGCTATAAAGAACTGCCTGATACTGGGTAATTTATAATGAAAAAAAGGCTTGATTGACTCACAGTTCCACAGGCTGTACCTGAAGCATGGCTGGGGAGGCCTCAGGAAACTTACAGGGGCAGGGGAAGCAAGCAGGGCTTACATAGCCAGAGGAGGAGGAAGAGGGAGCAGAGGGAGGTGCTACACACTTTAAAACAACCAGATCTCATGACAACACACTCACTATAAGGAAAATAGGAAGGGGGAAATCTGCCCCCATGATCCAATCACCTCCCACCAGGTCCCTCCACTGACACATGGGCTTACAATTTGACATGAGATTTGGGCAGGGACTCAAATCCAAATCATATCATTCCACCTCTGGCCCCTACCAAATTTCATGACCTTCTCACAATTGAAAATATAATCATGCCTTCCCAAGAGTCCCCCAAAGTCTTAACTCATCCCAGCATTAGCTCAAAAGTCCAAGTTCAAAGTCTCATCTGAGGCAAGGAAAGTTCCTTCTGCCTATGAGCCTATAATCTCAAAACCAGTTAGTTACTTCCAAGCTACAATGGGGGTACAGGCTTTGGCTAAATACTCTCATTCCAAAAGGGTAAAATTGGCCAAAATAAAGGGGCTACAGGCCCCATGCAAGTTCAAAACCCAGCAGGGCAGTCATTACATCTTAAAGTTCCAAAATAATTTCCTTTGACTCTGTATCTCACATCCAGGCCACAATGATGCAAGGGGTGGGCTCCAAAGGTCTTGGGCAGCTCTGGTCCTGTGGCTCTATAGAGTACAGCCCTTGCAGCTGCTCTCAAGGCCTGGCATTTAGTGCCTGCATCTTTTCCAGGTGCATGGTGCAAGATGCTGGTGGATCTACAATTCTGGGGTCTGGAGGATGGTGGCCGTCTTCTCAGTTTTACTAGGCAGTGACCCAGTGGGGTTTCTGTGTGTGGGCTCCAACCCCAAATTTCCCCTCCCCGTTGCCCTAGTAGAGGTTCTCCATGAGGGTTCTGCCCCTGTAGCAGAGTTCTTCCTGGATATATAGGTGTTTTCATACACCCTCTGAAATCTGGGCAGAGGCTCCCAAGCCTCAACTCTCACACTTAGGACACCCACAGGCTTAACACTACATGAAAGCTGCCAAGGCTTATGGCTTGCACCCTCTGAAGTGACAGGCTGAGCTGTACCTTGGGCTTTTTAGCCATGGCTGGGGCTGGAGTGGCCATGATGCAGAGCACCAAGTCCCAAGGCTGCATAGAGCAGAGGGACCCTGGGCCTGGCCCCCAAAACCATTTCTCTTTCCTAGGCCTCCAGATCTGCAATAGGAAGGGCTGCCTCGAAGTTGTGTGAAATGCCTTTGGGGCATTTTCCCCATTAACTTGGCTATCAACATTTGGCTCCTCTTTACTCATGTAAATTTCTGCAGCCAGCTTGAATTACTCCAGAGAAGATGGGTTTTTCTTTTCTACCACATGGTGGGGCTGCAAATTTTTCAAACATTCACACTCTGCTTTCCCTTTAAATATAAGTTCCTGTTTCAGATTATCTCTTTACTCATGCATAACAAAAGTGACCTTAGCTCCACTTCCCAATAAGTTCCTCATCTTCATCTGGGACCTCCTCAGCCTGGGCATCATTGTGCATATTATTGTCGGCACTTTGGTCATGACAATTTTACAAGGTTCTAGGAAGTTCCAAATTTTCTCTCATCTTCCTGTCTTCTTCTGAGGCCTCCAAACTGTTCCAACTTCTGCCCATTACAGTTCCAAAGTTGCTTCCACATTTTCAGATATCTTTATAGCAATGCCCCACTCCTAGGTACCAATTTTCTGTATTAGTTTATTCTCGTATTGTTATAAAAAAACTACCTGAGAGGCCGGGCGCGGTGGCTCAAGCCTGTAATCCCAGCACTTTGGGAGGCCGAGATGGGCGGATCACGAGGTCAGGAGATCGAGACCATCCTGGCTAACACGGTGAAACCCCGTCTCTACTAAGAAATACAAAAAATAGCCGGGCGAGGTGGCAGCGCCTGTAGTCCCAGCTACTCAGGAGGCTGAGGCCGGAAAATGGCGTGAACCCAGGAGGCGGAGCTTGCAGTGAGCTGAGATCCGGCCACTGCATTCCAGCCTGGGCGACAGAGCGAGACTCCGTCTCAAAAAAAAACAAAAACAAAAACAAAAACAAAAAAAACAAAAAAAAACTACCTGAGATTGGGCAATTTATAAAGAAAAGAGGTTTAATTGACTCAGAGTTCCATAGGCTGTGCAGAAAGCATAGCTGGGGAGGCCTTGGAAAACTTAAATTATGGCAAAAGATGAAGGGGAAGCATGAACATCTTACATCGCCAGAGGAGAAAGAGAGAGAAGGGGGAAGTGCCACATACTTTTAAACAATCAGATCGCATGATAACTCACTATCATGAGAACAGCAAGAGGGAAATCTGCCCCCATGAGTCAATGACCTCCCACCACGCCCTGTCCTCCAACACTGGGGATCACAATTCGAAATGAAATTTAGAGACACAAATCCAAACCATATCAAGCCTGGTGGGAGGTGATTGGATCATGGGGGTGGATCCTTCATGAGTGGTTTAGCACCCTCCCCTTACTACTGTTCTCATGATGGTGAGTGATTTATCCTGAGATCTGGTTGTTTAAAAGTGTATAGCACCTCCCTCCTCTCTTTCCTCCTCCTGCTCCAGCCATGTGAACTACTGGCTCCTTCTTTGCCTGCCATCATGACTGTAAGCTCCCTGAGGTCTCCCCTGAAGCCGACACTGCCATGCCTCCTGTACAGTCTGCAGATCTGATAACCAATTAAACCTCTTTTCTTTATAAATTACCCAGTCTCAGGTATTTATTCATAGCAGTGTGAGAATGGACTAATACAGAGGGTAAGGGGCCTGCTGAAGGTCATGCATCTAATAAATGACTAGTCCAGGGCTTGAATCATGTCTATCCCATCTTACAGCTTTCTTCTTTCCACCCTGCCAAGCTGCATTTGAAGAATCCAAATATTTTGGCCAAATTGGGATCACTCCTACAAGAGCCAGAGATGTCTGTAATCCTGAAACATGGCGGACAGTGAAAGATGGTTATGGTTACATAGTCCTGGGTCTCCATATGAGGTCTAAGGCAGCAGCGTTGCACTCTATAGATTCAGGGGTATTGAGGCCTACTGCTGGAATCGGGCCGTGGAGCAATAGGAAGACTGTCCCTGCTGGCTAACCCACTGATGGGTGACTCCACATTCACTTACCAAGTCACACTGGGCCAAGCTGAGGCCTGACCTTAAATTGCTTTAAATCCTCCTCTCCTGTATCCTGAGCAGGAGAGGAGGAGGAGGGGCCAACAATTTATCACTCTTTCCTCCAAGAGTTACCTTCTGTCATGAGTGCCTCACCAGCTGTTCTTCTGACTAGCATCCTCTCTTCGCCCTCACCTAGCCAGGCATACGGAAAGACATACACCTCTCCTCTGCACACACACACATGTGCACACACATACATGCACACACACAAACACACCTACACACACACATGCACACACACACACAAGTGCATGCACACACACACACACACACACTCTGCACTGCTCTTCCCAGACCCAATTTACAGACAAGAAACGTGAGCCCAAGCAGGTTTCTGGTTTACTCAGTGTCCTCCATGAGAGTCTCTATCACCATATTTGGCTTCTAGGAAACAATCATATAAAAATGAATAATTGAAAACACATGTCCACACAAAAACCTGTACATGAATGTTCATAGTAGCATGATTCATGATAGCCCCAAGGTAGAAACAACTCATGTCCATCAACTGATGAATGGCTCAGCAAAATGTGGCCTATCCATGCAATGGAATATAATTCAGCCTTTAAAAAGAAGTGCTGATACATGCTGCGACACAGATAAACCTTAAAACTTTATGCCAACTAAAAGAAGCCAGATCCAAAAGGCCCCATATTTTATGACTCATTTGTATGAAGGATACTGAATTGGCAAATCCATACATATAAAAAGTAGATTGATGATTGCACAATGACAGAATGGTGTGGGATTGCTAGAGGGTATGAGGTTTCTTTTGGGGTGATGAAAATGTTCTAAAATGAATTGTGGTCAGGGCGCAGTGGCTCACGCCTGTAATCCCAGCACTTTGGATGCCTGAGATGGGTGGATCACTTGAGGTCAGGAATTCGAGACCAGCCTAACCAACATGGCAAAAACCCATCTCTACTAAAAATACAAAAATTCACCAGGTGTGTTGGCATGCGTCTGTAATCCCAGGTTCTCAGGGGACTAAGGCACGAGAATTGCTTGAACCCAGGAAGTGGAGGTTGCAGCGAGCCAGGATCACACAACTGCATTCCAGCTTGGGCGACAGAGTGAGACTCTGTCTCAAAATAAATGAAATTAAAATAAATTAAATTAAAAAAATAAAACTGTGGTAATAGTTGCACGAGTCCAAATATAGTAGGAAGCATTAAACTGTACGTTTTAAATTAGTTAATTGTATGGCTTGTGAATTATATCTCAATCAAGCTCTTTCCCAAATAAATAAGCAAATGATGAAGCTTTCTAGACCCTCTAAGGAGACTGCACAGCTACCTGCACTCTCTCTAGCACAGCTCACTTTAGGAAGCCTTGAGAAGCATGGGAGGCTAAAACACAAAACTGGCCATCTTAAGCCATCTTGCTGAGTGACCTGTAGTGAAAACCCACGGAGAGCCCACCTCAGGGAGCACACTGCACATAAGGCATGTCCAGCACAGGTGACAGGACTGAGACTGTGGTGCCAGATGGACCTGAGTTCCAGTCTGACTCTGCCACCTCTCAGCTGTGAGATGGGGACAGGTCACCTAAGACAAACTCGCATCTGTAAAATTGAGGGGGCAATAATAGGGTTGTGGTGAGAATTAAATGAACTCTTCTACGTGGCTTGCACCAAAAAGTTAGTTGTTGCGATGATAAACATGGCATCACCCAAAGACAAGAGCTGGATAGTTAAAACTTGGCTGACAAGGGGCGAGTGCCTGTGTAGAACGTTCATCTCAGCATTCCACGCATCCACAGAGGGAGATATTCAAGGGCACATCCCAAAGAGAGCAGGCTGTCTCCCTCTTGCACAAAACCTCAGAGCAGCAGAGTCCAGATGGCAAGTTTGCACAAGATACCAGTGCACATTGGAAAACCTAGTGCCCGTCTATCATTTCTGAGGCTTTGCCGAAGAGGTTTCCCCCATTATTTCATGTTTCAAATAATCAACAAGTATTCACTGTTAATAATCAACAAGTATCAGTTTATTCTCGCATTGGTGCTGGGCTGAATTTCACACAGGTACAAAAGAAAGAAGTTCAATCCTTTCTCTAAAGGAGTAACTCTCATAGCAATTCTTTGAAGTAGGCAGGACAGTTATTAGCATGTCCATTTTCAGGTAAAGAACCTGAGGCCCACAGAGGCTAAACGCCCTGCCCAAGATCGTGTAGCTATTATAGTCACTGGCAACACTGAAATTCAAGCCTAAGGGGTCATGACCTCCAGCCTCATGTATTCTTTCTCTGGCGGTGGATTCTCTAAGACATCAGAGCATGGGCTTAAAGCTGTCTGAGGCACAAATCGCCTCACAAATAATCAAGTGATGAGGACAACAAGCTGAGATAGATGCCTTGACAGGACCTACTACGTAATTTGCAGGGCCAAGTACAAAATAAAAATGCAGGCCCTTTCTTCAAATATCATGAAGATTATGACAGCAGAGCATCAAAGCGAGCTCAGGGCCCTTCCACATATGGAGACTGCACAAGTCACACATCCCTGGAGTCAGCCTGCCCCTTATCCCTGTCACACAAATGCCTAGTGCAGAGCAGATGTATCTGAGCAATTCTGCTCTCTGGCTCCAACAAGAAGCAAACTCTCCTGACCAAGCTGTGAACTTGCCCTGACCCCACATCCAGCCACCTTCCAGGTGGACATGTATCTCTCGGGGCCAGCTGATCCAGCATCCTTCAGCATTTCCGATTTTGCAGATGTGCAATCTCTTGGCTTACACTGCAGCCACCTTCTCTGCCTGAGAAACCCAGTCTCCCTTGCCAAGATTCAGCTGCAGTGATACACAAGTCCATTAATGCTCCCCTGGGCACTGAGAAGTGGAAATGTCTACTTAAAGCTGGAGGGCTCTTTGGCCAGGGTGTCAGACCTGCATTTTTCTTATGCAACTGTTTTCTCCTGTTTGTAACACCTGTGGCTGTCTTGCAGAAAACAACACACTACACTGACAACCAGCCGATCTTTCTTTTTTTTTCTTTTTTTTTCTTTTTTTTTTTTTGGAGATGGAGTCTTGCCCTGTCACCCAGGCTGGAGTGCAGTGGCACAATCTTGGCTCACTGCAACCTCCAGCTCCTGGGTTCAAGCAATTCTCCTGCCTCAGCCTCCTGAGTAGCTGGGATTACAGGCATGTACCACGATGCCCGGTTAATTTTTGAGTTTCTAGGAGAAATGGGGTTTCACCGTGTTGGCCAGGTTGGTCTCAAATTCCTGACCGTATGATCCGCCCGCCTCAGCCTCCCAAAGTGCTGGGATTACAGACATGAGCCACCGTGCCCGGCCTGATTTCTTTCCATCTGTCATGTAAACCTTATTTTTCTGAATAACAGGGACACAAGAACGGCAGACAAACCAGAGGCTCCTAGAATTTCATGAGTAAGAAAGATAACTTGGTATTAGTTAGAAATAGAGGCAGACAGAAATGAGCCTTGGGTCTTCCAAAGATCCATGAATTAGCTGTGAGATTTAAACAGAGCATATTCTCTCTCTCTTATGGCTCGAACTGCGTTTTCCCCTAAAAAATATATTGAAATCCTACCCCCAGTACTTCAGAATGCGAGCTTATTTTTAAAGTATGGGGTTGTTGCAGATGTAACTAGTTAAATCAAGATGAGGTCATACTGGAGCTATGTGGGTACTTAATCTAATATTTCTGGTGTCCTTATAAGAAGAGACAAAGAGGCTGAGTGCAGTGGCTCATGCCTATAATCCCAGCTCTTTGGGCGGCTGAGGTGGGAGGATTGCTTGAGTCCAGGAGTTTGAGACTAATCTGGCCAACATGGCAAAACCCCATCTCTATAAAAAGTACAAAAATTATCTGAGTGTGGTGGTGCATGCCTGTAGTCCCAGCTACTTGGGAATCGAGGAGAAAGGATCACCTGAGTGTGGGAGGTGGAGGCTGCAGTGAGCTATGATCATGCCATTGCACTCTAGCCTGGGCAACAGAGTGAGGCCCTATCTTAAAAAAAAAAAATAGAGAGAGAGAGACACACCACGTGGCAATGGAGGCAGAGACTGGAGTAACGTTTCCGGAGGCCAAAGAACATTGAAGATGGCCAGCAAACCACCAGAAGCCAGGAGAGAGGCCTGGACTACGTTATCGCTCATGGCCTGTGGAAGAAACCCACTCTGCCATCGCCGTGATCTCAGGCTTCTGGCCTGTAGGGATGTGAGGGAACACATTTCAAGTGTTTTAAGCCACCCAGTGAGTGGCAGTTTGTTACGGCCACCCCAGGAAATGGGTGACCCCCTTTACCTGAAACATAATAAGGGTTTGACTGAGTGGTCTCTGGGGTCCCCTCCATCTCTACATTTATGCTATTCTGACTTTGATCACATAGCCACCTTATCCCAGAAGTCAAACTGTCACTCTAGTCAAACTTACCCAGTTCTTTCTGCTGCTCCTTCTTTCCAGGAGATTCGTAGGACCCAGCAATCTGGGCCATCTCCCTCTGAAGCTCCCCAGTGAGTCGACTGCCTCTTTCACACTCCTCTGTACATCTGCTGTGTGTCTGGGCCTGAGCTGGGAAGTGGTGTAAAAATGCAGACTGGGAGCTTGACCTTGTGAAGGTTGAATTCTAGTGAAGACTGGCTTTGAACACATAATCCACTTGGCAGCCATCCCCCGGGAGAGCTCCCAGTGAGCCCCACATCCTGGGGAGTTCATACTCCCATGGCGTTGCCTCCGCCATTGACACTGGGCTGGTCTATCAACTGATGAATGGACACATGAAGTGGGGCACATCCATACAATGGAGTAGCACTCAGCTACAAAAAGGAATGAAACCTGACACATGCAACAACATAGATGAACTTTTAAAACATGATGCTAAGTCAAATAAGACAGGGACAAAAGGGCAAATACTGCAGGATTCCACCTCCATGAGGTAGCTAGAATAGGCAGGGTTCACAGAGATGAGAAGCAGGCCGTAAGTTACCAGAGTTGGGGAGGTGAGGGGGATGAGAGTTGTTGCTTAGTGGGTACAGAGTTTCTGTATGGAGTGACAGAAAAGTTTTGGAAGCAGATGTGATGATGGTTGTACGTTGTGAATATAATTAATGTCACTGAATTGCACATCTAAAATGATTAATATGGCATAGTTTGCTGTATATATTTTACCACAATAAAATAAACATAAGTTTGAGACCAACCTGGGCAATATAGTGAGATCTCAATCTAATTATTTTTTAAGTAACTGGGCATGGTGGCACACACCTGTGGTCCCAGCTACTCAGGAGGCTGAAGTAGGAGACCACTTGAGCCTGGGAGTTTGATGCTGCAGTGAGCCATGATTGTGCTATTGCACTCCAGCCTAGGTGACAGAGCAAGACCCTGTCTCAAAAGAAGGAAAAAAAGAAATATAGGCAGGGAAGGGAATACAAGCACAAGTGAAAGAGGTTAAAAGGCTTACCTCTGAAGAGTGGGATTCAGGTGCAAAGGTATAAGGCAGAGATGGCTGTTGTTAGAAGTGGAGTGACTATTTGACTTTATGAATCTGCGCATATGTCAGCCCAATAAAACAAAGAGGGAAAGGCTGTATTTCATAACTGATACATTAACAAACACTAAAAAATAATTAGAATAAAATTGTGGTGAAACTAGAACACCAAAATCCTGCTAACAATAGAAATGTGTACAAGCCTGGTGGTTTCATTTCCAGAACATTTCAAGAGCCATTGAAATGCTGGGACGTTTTGACCAATTCTCACACGCTGAAGCTAGGATCTGTGTGGGAAAACTATGACCCACAGACCAAATCCAGCCTACCACCTATTTTTGTATGGTACATAAGCAAGAATGGTTGTTATGATCTTTTAATTGTTGGAACAAAAACCCCAGAGAATAGCATTCCGTGATGCATAAACATGATAAGGTATTCGAAGTTTGGTGTCCATAAACAAAACTGTGTTCTCACACAGCCTTGTCCATGCATTTGTGCAGGGCCTATAGCTGCTTTTGTGCAATAGAGACCACATGGCCCATAAAGCTAAAAATACTATTTGGTCCTTTGCAGAAATAGCCTGCCCATCCAGGTACAGAGGGCGGCAGCACAGTCAGGGAGGGCAGCGCAAAGCCTGGACCCTCCGATGCCTGGTTAGGTGACCTTGGGCAAGTTTCCCAACTTGTTTGTGACTTGGTTTTCTCATCTGTAAAATAAAGATATTATTAGTGCCAACCTTCTAGGGTTGTGAAGATTCTGTGAATGAACCAGCCTAAATCAGAAGAGCATCTGCACTTGGTGTAAGTCAACTGCCAATGCTTCCCCAGAGAAATGCATCAGGAAGCAACAGGTATGTGCACAAAGGTTTGCACAGCTAGTGCTCCCTAAGGGGTGCCCCTGACACCTGGGCATCCTTACCCACAGCTTGGGCCACAGCAGAGACCCAGGGTCAGACTGTGAATTCAAATATTTCTGCTATGCTGCAACACAGACATCCCGAAAAATCACTGTATTCTGCAAAATCATGGGACATGACTTACAGGGCTATGAGAGAAATAGAGTTAGGGGCTTCATCAGCAACATGTTTTTTAAAAAAGATTAGAACCTAATAAAAATGATAGCACAGTTTTACATGTTAAATGTTTAAGAAATACATAAATACTAAAATAAAGACGGCATTTTCCTTTAAAAAGACAAGGCTTGTTTGAGGAAGTGGGCATTGGGGTTGTAAGCTGGGTAATCTGGAATTAGGAGGAACATTCTAGCCCCAGAGGTTAGTGGATGTAACTCCTAACACACCCGGTGAATGGAGGGACAGATGATGCTAGGATTTGCGTGGGTGCAGTATGTATTCATAGGGTGTGTGCACGGATGTGGTTGTGTATTCCTTGGGTGTGTACACAAGTGGGTTTGTGTATCCCTTGGGCGTTTGCACAAGTGGAGTTTTGTATTTTTAGGATGTGTGCAGAAGTGGGGTTGTGTATCCCTAGGATGTGTGCAGAAGTGGGGTTGTGTATCCCTAGGATGTGTGCAGAAGTGGGGTTGTGTATCCCTGGGGTGTGTGCACTGGTGTGGTTGTGTATCCCTAGGGTGTGTGCAGAAGCGGGGTTGTGTATCCCTGGGGTGTGTGCACTGGTGTGGTGTGTATCCCTAGGGTGTATGCAGAAGTGGAGTTGTGTATCCCTGGGGTGTGTTCAGAAGTGGGGTTGTGTATCCCTAGGATGTGTGCAGAAGTGGGGTTGTGTAAACCTGGGGTGTGTGCACTGGTAAAGCTGTGTATTCCTAGGGTGTGCATGTGTCCTTGTGTATTCCTAGGCTCAGGTTGGCCAGGCGCTGTTCTCTGTATTAACCTGGTATTTCTGAGGACAAAATTGTGCAGAGCAAATGTGAACTTTGAGACTCATGTCATGTCCAGACCTTTGTTCCTTAATCTAGCAATTGTGTTGGAGAAAACTCATGTTTTAAATCAAGCTGTATAGCAGAACTGAATATATCACATAGCTTGAGGACTCTGGACATGGTTGGGGAAGGGGAACTTTTAAGGAGGTGGCATTTCAGGGAGGGACTCAGAACCTTGACTCATTCCCTGATGTGGATGTCAGCGGCAGCACCAGAAAGGGCTCTGCAAGGCCACGTGGCAGCAACTCCTTGCAGCTGCCCCACCCTCCGGGCTATATACTCAGTGCTGAGCCTGATGACTCACACCAGGTATACAGCCTGCTGTGTACGAAGCCCTTCCACACACACACACAGGGCACCTCACAACAGGCTCATGGGGACAAAGTGCAGGCATCATGAATCCATATTTGACAGGGATGGAGAATGGGGATCAGAGAAGTTGATGACTTGCCCAAAGACACAGAGCCTGAAAATGGAGGAGGTCACTCCCACATCCCAGGCCCTGACTGGCCCGCCATCTGCCCTCTTGACACTGTAGGTGTTGGGATCCCCTCGCCAAACACGGGGGTAAACTCCAGGGGTCAGGCTCAAGGCCGCCCGTCCAGAGGCAAAGGCTACAAGAGGAGGGGTGCAGGACACCCAGGTGAACGAAAGGCACCGGCCTCAGATGGGTTCACCTCCAATCCTGACACCTGTTTCTCCTTTAAATGGAAAAAGGACAAGCCTCCCTCTGCACTGCATCTTTAACAATTACAGCCAGCAAGGATGAGGAATGTTCCAGCACAGTCAGGACATGAACTGGTTTGTAGCAGGATTGCAGCATTTATTTCAATCTTGAGTCAGAAGGCCGAGCAAGTAGCTTGCATGATGTTTAAAGAGCTTAACTTCGACTGCGGCAGGCAGTCGCTTCTCTGATTAAAACACCTGCCAGCCTACCCCCGCCACCTCTGTCCTCAACTCTCAGGATGCACCTGGGCCCTCAGGCTGGGTGTGCTCAGGACCTCCATGTGCCCAGAGAAGCCATGGCACTCACGTGTGGTCATGTCAGTGTTTAGTAGGTGCACCTCCTGCTCACATTTGCCCAGCAACTTCCTCTAACCCAATGGAAACAAGACACAGCCTGAAGAAAGCAGACCTGAAATAAGACCCCGCAACAGCTATTTCTCCTTCAGTGCTCTCCAGGCTGTATAGGACCAGTCAGTCACTGCACTACCCTACATGGCCTTGGGGAACAAGCTTACCCTGCTGGAATATGCTTTAAGGACGTGGCCATGTGACACTCATCTGGGCCAGTGGGCCTTCAGACACGTACACACACACACACACACACACACACAAACCTGGGAAGCAAAACTGCTTTGTTCAGGAAAGGCACAAATGCATTTATAACCCAATTCCAATGTCAGCTACTTGGAGCATAAAAGGAGGCCACATTCTCTAGCTTTTGGGATTACATCAACTCTCTCAAGGGAATCTTCTCACTAACTCCAAGAACCCCCCAGCCCAGTGGATGCTTTCCAAGTCCAAAGGGTCAAGTCCTAGTCACAGCACCTCATCTGAGGGTCTGATGCAGTGGCCACTGCCACGAGGTGTCTGTGTTAGGAAAGGTGGCCCACCAGCCAGACATGGTCCCCCAAACTCATGGCCAGACAGCCTGCAGGCCTCCGCTGCCAGGCCAGGAGCTGGCCTGTCTTATCTTCCCAGCTCCTCTCTGCCTCAGCTGGACCCACAATGTCGAGCCCCCTGGTGATGGGGCACAGCATGCTGACCACTCTTCTTAGGGACGCCCAGTCACAGCCCCATGCTGTGTTCAGAAACCTACACTCAAGATCTCCAGCCAGGATGGGGCAGGAGCCAGGCTCCCCTCTCTGTTTCAAAGCCCTTCCCTCAGCGCCCACCTTGTTTCTCCTGTGCAGAGATCAATGATGATTCTTTCAGGGGAAACCACAAACATTCCATATTAAGTTTGAAAACATGTAAGTTACAGCTGTGTAGTGGAGGGCACATTTTATTGTGACTATTGTGGGATCTGGCCAGCAACCCACAATGTAACGGGGCTCTCTCTTTGTTCCCAGGTGGATCAGCAGGTCAAGAAATAATGAACACACCCAAGATAGTGAAAGCTGGGTCCGGGGGGTCATTGCCTTCTCGTCCTGCAGTGCCAACAATGCACTGGATATGCCAGCATTTATTATTAAGTTTAGTGAGGGCCAGGCGTGGTGGCTCAAGCCTGTAATCCTAGCACTTTGGGAAGCCGAGACAGGTGGATCACGAGATCAGGAGATCGAGACCATCCTGACTAACACGGTGAAACCCTGTCTCTACTAAAAAATACAAAAAATTGGCCGGGTGAGGTGGCGGGCGCCTGTAGTCCCAGCTACTCAGGAGGCTGAGGCAGGAGAATGGCGTGAACCTGGGAGATGGAGCTTGCAGTGAGCTGAGATCTGGCCACTGCACTCCAGCCTGGGCGACAGAGTGAGACTCTGTCTCAAAAAAAAAAAAAAAAGTTTAGTGAGGACGTGGGTAGGTTAGTGAGGGATTTAGGGTCATTTGATTATGAGGTGAGATGGTCACATGGGGATGAAGTAATTCTTTAACATAACATCTGTATGCAGAAGTACAGTATACAGAGATAAGAATTCACAATATAGTGTGTGCAACAGTAATTTCTAACAGAGCCTTAGAACAGAAACACAGTCTTTCTATAACCTATGATTAGCAAGATATTAATCAGCAGTAACAGTTGCAGCAAGAGCTGGTTACAAACAATCCATAGAAACAGGATGTGAAGCTAGACAATCGGTTAGACCAGAAATTCTCAGAAGGGAGTATGCCTTAACCCTAAAGAGGCCTAGAAGAGCCGTGGCAAGATGAAGGTGTTTATAGCCCTATCTTACCCATATGGTCAGGGTCCCCCCACCCATGCATCCGTTTATAGGCTCTCCACAAGGGTCACATTCCATTTCCAGAGCTATGAACATCTGCTTTTCTGGGATAGGAATCTTGGTGATGTGAAACTTCCCTGACTGCACGTCCATTCATAGGCTCTCTGCAGGGGGAAGCACATCACGCGCTGTTGGCTCATTCTGGCAGTCCAGCCTGGCATTGTCTTTACATAATCCTGCATGCAATTTTGTATTTACAATAATCGGAGCATTTCATCTTTTATTCCACAGCAATAGTTTCAGGGGGTCTCCCTACATGAATCTTTGTAACTGCTATGAGAATCTTGCTCCCGGCTGCACTCCATCTAATGCCTGTTGGAGGTGTGCACCGCATCAAGTAAGGCCAAGATCCTGCTCACCTGTGATCCAAAAAATATTTGCAAGGAGAATGGAGATCTGGATCAGCCTGCATGAAGGCTTCCCAAGCCTCAGAGGCAGAATTCAGTGGCCCAAACTCCAGGGCCAACTTACTGCAGTGTGCATATATTTTCACACACGTATGTGCCGACTCATGCATTTGTGCATGCACACAGATATGCATGTAGGCTATGTGCATGCATATGTTCACACATACATACAGTGTGTACAATGTACTGCTCTGTATGTGTGTGTATATGTATTATATCTATTTTAGACATATATACTGGTTTGTATGTATGTGTATATATACTGGTATATTTGTGTATACTATCATGCATGTATGTGTGTATACATATACTGGTATGTATGCACGTATATATAGAGAGATATATGTGTGTTATGTGTGTACATATATCCATTTACCAGCATGTATGGTGTGTGTGTGTACCAGTATGGATATGTGTGTGTGCGTGCGCACACATTTGCTGGTATGTACGCCTGTTTGTGCTTATAATGCACAGGCAGAATGTTTCTAGTGGACCACACAAGCTCTAGTTCTGTCCTCAGCCCTCCCTTTTGCCCTACACTCAAGGCCTCTCTGAGCTTCCTTTACAGGTAAGCATGCAAGTTCTGACCCCGCAGCGCCACCTCCTGGCCACCTTGGTATTTCTGGCAGATCCTGGCCACCAGTACTCAGAGGTAAAGATGAATAGGAGCCACATCGGGAGATGGGACACTGAATGAAGTCCCCAGGGTCACAGGGTTCTCAGACATCCCCAGTAGTTCATTTGCAACTCCAAAGATGGACTCCAAAGGACCAGGACCCGTAATAAGTCAAGGAGGCCTCAATCCTGAAGTGGGGAAGGCGTACAAGTCTGGGTGACCCCAGGAAGGGCAGGAGAACTTTCTGGGCATCTGGCTTTGTACTTCTGCAGTTTTCATGGGAGGCTGGCTCTAATCCCATGCTCACCTCCCATATCCAACCTCGTGGCCAGGCAGCGCCTCTAAAGTGGATGATGGCCCAGCATGAGGGAGAGTATCTCTTTCAGGGTGGAGAGAGAGGGAGGTGGGAGCAGTCCCAAGAGAGAGGATGCTCCAGAGGGTCCTGGGATGTGGCGCTCAGGACTCAGGCGAGACAGCTGACCGCTGAAGAACCTAGCGTTGAAGAGAGTTTTCAGAGAATCAAGCCAGGGAACCAGGCTGTGTAAAGCCCCAGGACACTCCAGATCCTCAGGGTGATTGGCTGGGGCAGGGGTGGGCTGATCTTGGGGGTCAGAGCTGGAAAGGAGTTGGAGCACCCTGGTTCCACCAACCTCCCTAAGCAGGAGCCTCTCTCAAGGCAGCACCCCTACAGGGAGTCAGACCGTGAGCCCACACATTGCAGAGCTGCTTGCTTCTAACATGGGCTCTCTGCCTGTTACAAAGTCCTTCCTCACCTAAAGCTGGTATCTGCTCTCTTAGGATGTCCTCCCACTGGTCCTCAATCTGCCTTTGGGATCATCCTGGATAAGCCCACTTCTCTCCCAGAAGACAAGCTCCATCATTTGAACACAGCCTTCTTGTTCTTGAAGACCAGTTCAGCCTCACATATTTCCCACCTCTCCCTCAAATTCTTCCCTCCTGGCTGGGTGTCCCAAGACTTGGATCTTGTCACTGCCAATCTGGGGGTCTCAGATCCCTAATCTGTAAAATAAAGAGGTTAGACTGGGTAGTTCTGAAAAGCTTTAACATCCACAGTTCTCTGAAAGTGCAAAAGTCATCTGGCAGACAGATTGGTAACACAAAGGGGGCTTGATCAAACAAGTAAATATTTTATCTAAATATGTAAATGTATATAGCTACATATAGAAATATACCTGTACATGTGTATGCCTACATATACATCCACATATATGTGTGTTTAGCTACACTTACATAGACATACCTTTCACTGAAGGGGTCTAGGAACAGCAACTCCCCCAGTAGCAATGAGCACAGCTCACACCCACATATTCTATTCTCCACAAAAGAAACTGAGGGTCCTTGAAGAAATACTGACTTCAGGGATGGGACCGTGAAAGCACAAGTTGAAATCAGGGTTTTTTATTTGTTTTTTGTGTGTTTTTTTGTTTTTTGTTTTTGTTTTTGTTTTATTGAGACAGGGTCCTGCTCTGTTACCAAGGCTGGAGTGCAGTGGTGTAATCCTAGCTCACTGCAGCCTGAATTATTGGGCTCAAGTGATTCTCCCACCTCAGCCTCCTGAGTAGCTAGGACTACAGGTGCATGCCCCCATGTCTGGCCATTTTTGTTGTTGGTGTTGTTGTAAAGACAAGGTCTTGTTATGTTGCCCAGGCTGAATTTGAAATCTTGGTCTCACATCTCAGCCTCCCAAAGCGTTGGGATTCTAGGCATGAGCTACCACACCTGGCCTGAACCCAGGATATCAAGATGTCTTACTGAACCAGAAAGCAAGTGAACACTTAAAGAACAAGGGACTATGTCAGAAGGACACAGAAGCCAGCTTCAAGGGACTCCCTGTTTGCCAAATCTGAGACAATTTGAGCATCAAATAAATCATGAAAGTAATGGATTAAAACCGATTGACTTAAATAGAAACCACAAGTCTACAGTGATAAAAATGAATAAACTGAATGTCTGATGAGAAATGGAATATTCAGTTTCAATATACCACCTCACAAAATATTTATTCATTACAAGACGAAGAGTAACTTTACAGAGGACTCTGGAAGACACCACTTTAAACAAATAATCAAAGTGAACATTACCATTCAAGTCCAGTCTTGGCATCGCAGCAAGACCCCACCTCGAAAAAAAGAGAAAGAAATAACTGGGTGTGATGATGGTTCATCTGTGGTCCCAGCCCCTCAGGAGGCAGAGGTAGGAGGATCACTTGAGCCCAGGAGGTTAAGACTACAGTAAGTCATGATTGTATCACTACACTCCAGCTTAGGTGACAGAGTGAGATTCTGTCTAAAAAAATAATAATAAAATTTAAAAAAAAAAAAAAACAGAAAGAAAACAAAGAACGCTTACACAGGACAAACCAAAATCAAGCACAGTGGAATCACACTTCTGCCATGTTCCTGCCATCAAATCCCGAGGGATCAGCACACACTCAAGTGAAGGGACAGTCCACAAGATAACTGGTCCTTCATCTTCAAAAGTGTCAAGGTTATGAGACTCAAGTAAAGACTGAGCACAGCCTCAGACTGGAGACTGAGAGATGTGACAACCAAATGCCGCATGTCAGCTCAAACTGGATGATGCACTTACTGTGAAGAAACCACTGGGCATTGGGGAGACTGAGCGGCAGTGATGCACCGCGTAACTTTCCCACTTGTGACTGAAGGTTGTTCAGACTGACCGTGTAGGAGAAAGTCCTCCTTTGCAGGAAATACACAGGAGTATTGGGGGTGATGACACATTGAAAAGTAAGTGTTGATAACTTGCCCTCAGATGGTTCAGGAAACATACATTATTTGTGCTGCAGTTCAAGCTTTTCTGTAACTTTGAGATTGTTTTAAATTTAAAGAAAATTATACACACACCCACAAAACTATCTCTTGTAAATGCCTGAGAAGAGCAGGACTTTCTTCCTCCAATGAGCAATTCTAACCAGGAAAAGCTCGCTAATCTGTGCGTACCTGTCGTCAGAATCTGGCCCACAGAGTATGCTTCCCTGGCCCCGCCCCATCTTCCCTGAAATTCTAACAGGATGAATGTCAGGGAAACAGGACGTCAGCACACCTGGCTTCCCAGCCCTGAAGAGCATCAGCACATAGGGTCATGGCTGGCTTTTACCGAGCACTCACTGTATGGATGGGGTATGATGTCAAGCTGACCAGGCGCTGGATCTTGGTTCACATTCGCTGTGTGATCCTGGACCAGTCACTTCACCTTTCTGAGTCTCTGCTATCTGCTGGGTAAACTAAAAACAATAGTCTCTGTCTTGCCAGGTTGTGGTGCGGATTACAGAGAATTGTGCAGGATATCAGGTACAGTGATAGTTTCCAGACTTTAGGCCTTTGGGAAGTCAGCCTCAGAATCCTTTCGGAATCTCCTTATCAAATACAGATTCCTGCAACCTACTCCCAGAGTGATCCCAGCTCACCTGTCCTGTTTCAGCTCCAGCTGATTCACTTCCCCCGCTTCAGGCTTAGACCAAACACTTCACAATTTCCCACATGCACCATAGCTCGCATGCCTTTGTACACACAGTTCACCCATCCGCAATGCCCTTGCTCGCATGCCTTTGTACACACAGTTCACCCATCTGCAATGCCCTTCCCTCCTTGACTGGGAAACTCCTATTCCTCCTTCAAAACCCAGGCGAAATGTCTCCTGATTTTCAAAGCCTTTTCTGACTACGCCCCACGCCCCAATTCCCATTACTCTCTTCTTTGACCAGTTGTTATGACATTATAAGTATAATTACCTCCCATTTAGTGAATCTATTATATACCTACAATTTCACACGCAGTATGTATTGTAAGCCAAGGACTAATCATTAGCCCTGTTGTCCTGTTTGCTCATGAAAAAGCTGAGCCTCTGAGAGTTTAAGTAGCTTGCCCTAGGTTTCCTAGCTGATACGGAACAGAGGCAGGACCCCAGGCCGGAGTCTCTAGCTCCGGGTGTCACGGTTTTGGCTCTGCCTCCCACGCAGCTCACGCGCTCTCAGATGCTGGGTTCCCATCAGCCAGCACAGCCTCTGATGCACAAGCATCAGGGAGCCGTGTCAGTCGGTCCCTATCTCCCAGGTCCACACTTCCTTCAGTCATACCAGGCTCTCTCTGGGCAGGCTGAGAGGATGGAGCTAGGAGCCTCTGAGGCTGGTAAGCCCGGTGCCTTTGGGAAATGACCGGGACTGAGGGTGGGTTAACCAAGCAGGACCTCTCACGAGGAGGGCATTGGCCTTCCCCGGGATGCAGCACTGACGTCTGCCACCAGGGGGCGCTGCTGCATTATTTCAGGAGCTGCTTCTGCCCAGCGAAGGACGGGAGCGTTTTCCACTGCGTGTGTGTCTGGGGCTGTGATTGTCAGAACCCGCCAACTTCAGAATTCACAGACTGAAGAATTCATGCTCACATGACCGAACAAAAATATGTGGAGCATGAAATTTTTACTCAAGAAGTAGGGCACCTCGCTCTCCCCTGGGGAAAAGCGTCGTCCCTACTTTCCTAGGAGTTAAATTGCTAAGGCTCTCAGGAGACTCCACGCGGCTGTGCGCTCTGCTCTCTTGTTAGAAAAGATGCCAAAATCGTAGAATTTGACCAGAACCAACCGAGCTCCACAACGGAGTGTCGCTAGTGTGCTGTTGGAACCGAACTGTCGATTCCTTCCTGGGCAGGAGTCGCCGCGAAGGATCACTGACACGAGATTCACAGCAGAGAGTTATTTATTACTAGCGCGCTAGGGTCCCAAGCTCTAAGTTGGCCCTGGGACCCCGAGTGCTTGTTACAGGTTGTTTATATAGGCAAACACAAGTTCAAACACAGCTTAAGGCGCGAAATTCAAACAAAGCTTTAGGCGCGTGGTAATTGGGTCTAGCTATGGCCTGAGCAAGGTGTCTTGTTCTAATTGGTTAGAGCAGGACCTTATGAGGTTTTTTCTTGGAGTTGCTGATTCCGGGAACTTCGAGGCAGGGTGGGACCCCCAGAATTGGCAGGGTGGGACCCCATGAGGTTGTTTTCCGGAATTGGCAGGGTGGGACCCTATCAGGGTGGGACCCTATCGAGGCAGGGTGGGACCCTATCGAGGCAGGGTGGGACCCTATCCAGAGCCACCTGGTGTTAATTTTTCTCTATATGAGGCCTAGTTTCTAAGTTTTATGAGGCCTAGTTTCATTCCCTCCTCTTTTTGTGTCAGAGGCTCAATCTTGAGCCTCTTCTTCAGTCCTGAGGGTCTGGTATTGTTGGGTCAGAACCATAGCATGTACTATGTTTAATCTATTTTTAATAAGGGTGAGTAAGCGGTTGAGTATGCATGGCCCGAAAGTCAGGATGAGCGTGAGCAGGATGAGGGGTCCTAAGATGGTGGAGATTAGGGTGCTAAGCCAAGGGGATTGGTTGTACCAATTTTCAAACCAATTTTGCTGAGATTCTCTCTCTTTGGTCTAGTATGAGTTTTTTGCTCATACCGGAGATCAAAGGAGTCTCCAGAGTGATAGTATACTCGGGGAACAACTTGTACCAATACGCAATAGTGGGTGCCGCTGCTAAAAACGGCTGTGGATACACAGGGGGTGAGCCCAGTGTTGCAAGCCCACCAATCCGTCTCGGAGGGGACCAAATAGTGATTGGAGCTGGGTACTGTCAAGGTTACATTACAAAGATGCTGGTGACTAGGGGGCACTCGGCCTATGCAGGTCCCCGACCCAGAAACCTCAGCCAGGGTTAGTTTTCTTTGTTGTTCCCACGCGCATCCAGTAGGATTGGCGGAGTTAGTGAAATTATTAGTGGAGGCGATGCCTTCATAGTAAGGGGGGCCTGTTGCCAGACATAGCCAGCAAGAGGAGGTAAATTCTGGCTTTGTCTGGTTTAAAGTGAAGTAGGAGCCTTTTATGAGATTTAGGAGCCTGTCACCTATTCCCAGGTCAAGGGGCCCGCGGGTGACGTTTTGGGCTGAAGGTGTGTATTTAGAGGAGGTGGAGATTGGAGGCGGGGAAGTGCTTTTAGGAGCTCTTGGTTGGGGCTCTCTCGATGTAGGAACCAGGGGCTTCCCTGTTTCTGATAAAACTTGGTTTGGTCCTACTGCGACAGGGGCTGTGATAGGGTTGACTATTAATTTGATTTGGATGGGGATTCCATACAGTGGCTTTTGGTATAAATATAGGCCCCATATTAACCCGGATATCTAACGGTTATCAGATTTTGCTGCATCTTCAAACTTGATGCGGACCAGATTGCAAGTTTTTGAATATCGGGTTCTGGTGCAGCGCTGGACAAAGGACATGGTTATGTACCAGGGTTTTGTGGCCCATTTCCATTCTCCATCATTAGTAGTTATACAGGACCAACTAGCGCAAAACAGGGCATCTATTTCTCCACAAGTTTTTTTCATTTCTCCTGTCCTGAATCCGGGACAGGCATAGAACCCGTTCCGGCTTACGGACACCCTTCTAGCCTGTTTTCTCCATTCTCCCCCTTCCATGTCATCTATCTTTGCTATTTTGTCTAGGTTGAAATAGAGGTCAGGGAACCAAGTCCCCATAGGAGCAATTTTTGAGGTTTTATCTAAGACCTCATGAGTACTAAAATCAATCACCTGCCAGGTCAGGTTATATGGCCGGTGGGGGTTATTACTGCCAGCGACGCAGGGAAGGAGGGCTAGTAACAAGCAAGGGGCTAGATACGAGAGAGTCTTATCTTGAGCGGGTCCTCGGAGCGTCGGAGTTTCCATGTCTCAGGTGGTGTTGGTCCGGGCATCCCTGGAGCAGCCTTGGCGTGGGATGCGTGGATCCAAGTGGAGATTCCGTTAACCTTTATGGCTGTGGGTGTGGTCAGGAGAACAATGTAGGGTCCTTTCCACCGAGGCTCTAGTCCTTGAGTGCGATGTCGTCTAACGTAGACAGAGTCTCCCACCTGGAAGGGGTGACTGGTCTGTGGATGTCCTGGTTGGTACAGTTCTGCCAAGGGGGCCCAGATTTGGGCCTGTACTGCTTGGAGTCCTTTTAGCCGGGCCTGTAGGTCAGTCTTAGGATCGGAGGGGGAGAAGGAATTAAGCAAGGTTGACAAAGGGGGAGGTCCTCCATAGAGGATTTCATATGGAGTGAGCCCAAAATGGTTAGGTGTATTCTGGGCCCTTAACAGAGCTAAGGATAGGAGGCGTCTCCAATCTTTTAAACCAGTCTCTAAGGTCAATTTAGTAAGGGTCTCTTTTATTGTTCTATTCATTCTTTCTACCTGTCCTGAGCTCTGGGGTCTATAGGCACAATGTAATTTCCAATTAATCCCCAATATCCTGGCGAGCCCCTGACTTACCTGAGAAACGAAGGCCGGCCCGTTATCTGACCCAATTACCTTGGGAAGTCCGAATCTAGGAAAGATTTCTTCCAAAATTTTCTTGGCTACTATGTGTGCCGTTTCTTGCCGGGTGGGGTAGGCTTCTACCCATCCTAAAAAGGTATCTACAAACACCAATAAGTACTTATATCCAGCATAGTGAGGTTTTACTTCAGTGAAGTCTATTTCCCAATAGACTCCTGGGCGGTTACCACGAGTTCGTTTCCCTTCTGGCACTCGGGTAGCCCCAGCGTTTACCTGCTGACAGACCTTGCAGGCAGATGTCACTTGTTCTACAAGGGTACTTGCCTTTGGGATTAGAAAGTCAGTTTTTTCAATCAGTAATTTTAGCTTTTGATTACTCAAGTGTGTCCAGGCATGCATCTGCTGGATCATTGCCAGGGCCTCCTTTTGGGGAAGGACTATTTTCCCTCCTTTTTCCTAGTTTTTAGTGTCTTTGTTTTCTATAGCCCCTATGGCCTTTGCTTCTTCCTGGTCTTCTGGGGTATAAGTATGTTCAATAGTTATGTGGCTGGTTTCGTCAGGTTCTGTGGCTAGGGTCAGTACTTCCACCATGGCGGCTTGCCTGGCTACTTGGTCAGCCTGTCTGTTTCCTACTGCGACTGGATCCTGTCCTTTCTGATGCCCGGGGCAGTGAATTATAGCCACTTCTTGAGGAAGAAAAAGGGCTTTCAATAAGGCAATTATTTTAGCTTTGTTCTTGATTTCCTTTCCTTCTGAGGTTAGGAGACCTCTTCTTTCATAGATACTTCCATGAGTATGAGCCGTTGCAAAGGCATACCGGCTATCAGTATAAATGTTAGCTTTCTTTCCCTTTGACAGCTCTAGGGCCTTGGTTAGTGCTATTAACTCAGCCTTCTGTGCAGACGTGCCAGGAGGTAATGATTGTGCCCAAATGATGTTGTGACCATCTACTACTGCCGCTCCCGCCCTCCGGGTACCTGAGTCAAGGTAACTGCTGCCGTCTGTGTACCAGGTGTGATCCGCGTCTGGGAGTTCTTGGTCTTTAAGGTCTTCTCGTGTTCCATGGGTCTCAGCCAGTACTTGCCAACAATCGTGTGGGCTTGGTTGGTCTTCTGGTACCGGCAGCAGCGTAGCAGGGTTTAAGGTGACCGGAGGGCCAAACTGGACGCGATCCATGTCCAGTAGGAGGGCCTGGTAGTGGGTTAGGCATGTGTTGGTTATCCACCGGTCCGGAGGCTGCCGCACTATGGCCTCTAGAGCATGTGGGGTAATAACAGTCAGTCGCTGCCCAAGGGTTAACTTAGCAGAGTCCTTGACCAGCATAGCGGTGGCTGCCATGATACAGAGACACGGGGGCCAGCCAGCCGCTACAGGGTCTAGCTTCTTAGACAGGTATGCTACCGGTCTTTTCCAAGGCCCTAATTTTTGGGTCAAGACCCCTTTGGCAATTCCTTGCCTCTCGTCCAGGAAGAGGGTAAAGGGCTTTGAGGTGTCCGGTAACCCAAGGGCCGGGGCAGACAAGAGTGCTTGTTTTAGTGCCTCAAAAGCCAATTGATGCTCTGTCTGCCAGGTGAAAGGGGTGCTCTCCTTGGTGAGTGCATAAAGGGGGGCGGCCAGTTCAGCAAAACCGAGTATCCACAAGCGACAGAACCCAGCAGTTCCCAAGAATTCACGTACCTCCCTGGGATTTCGTGGTGGTGGAAGGCGAGCCACTGTCTCTATGCGCCCAGGGGTGAGCCACCTTTTCCCTTCACTCAGGATATACCCCAGATATGTTACCTTGGTCTGACAGAGCTGTGCCTTCTTGGCGGATGCCCGGTATCCTTTTTCACCCAGTGCCTGGAGTAGATGCCTGGTACCTTGTATACAGATTTCCTTTGTAGGAGCAGCCAAGAGGAGGTCATCCACATACTGGAGTAGAGTCACGTCTGGATTTTGGGTCCGGAAGTCAGTCAGGTCTCGATGAAGAGCCTCATCGAAGAGAGTGGGAGAGTTCTTGAATCCTTGGGGAAGCCGGGTCCAGGTCAACTGGCCTGAAATTCCTTTCTCAGGATCCTTCCACTCAAAGGCAAAGAGTTCTTGGCTTTGGGGGGCCAGAGGTAAACAGAAGAAAGCATCTTTTAAATCTAATACTGTATACCAGTCATAGCCTGGTTTTAAGGTGCTGAGTAAGTTGTAAGGATTAGGGACCGTGGGATGGATGTCCATGGTTCTTTTGTTAATTTCTCTCAAGTCTTGGACAGGCCTGTAATCCTGAGTACCAGGCTTTTTTACTGGCAAAAGAGGAGTGTTCCAGGGTGAGTGACAAGGTCACAACACTCCGAGTCCTAGAAATTTGTTAATGTGCTGCCGAATTCCTATATGAGCCTCTCGGCTCATGGGATATTGCTTGGTAGACACGGGCACCGCCGTGGGCTTTAGATCAATTATGATTGGGGCTTGATACTTAGCTAGCCCGAGTCCTCCCGTTTCCGCCCAAGCTTGGGGAAAATCTTGCAACCAAATATCAGGGAGGCTAGTGATAACCGGAGCGTCGAAAAGCCGATGCTCATCTTGCAGAGACACAGTTAAGATTTGGATGGGCTGACCGTCCCAATTTAATACCTGGGCCCCTGTCTCGGAGAAATGGATTTGGGCTCCGAGCTTGGTCAGAAGATCTCGCCCTAGGAGGGGGTAGGGGCATTCAGGTACCACCAAGAAGGAATGTGTCACCATTCCTTGTCCAAGATTAACTGTCCGGTGGTTAGTCCACTTGTGCAATTTTCCCCCTGTTGCCCCCTGGACCCAGGATGTGCGGGAAGACAGGGGCCCGTCTGCCTTTGTCAAAACTGAATGTTGGGCGCCTGTGTCCACCAAGAAGGTGGTGGGTTGCCCCCCTACAGAGAGAGTTAGCCGGGGCTCGGGGGGGGGCTCCAGAGCCTTGACACCCCTATTTGCTATCTTCACCTAGGGTGAGGACAGCGGCAGGTTTCTTTTGGTCTTTAGGACGCTTGGGGCAATCTTTAATCCAATGTCCCCGTTCTTTGCAGTAGGCACACTGGTCTTTTTCCACTTTTGGCCGCCTTCGCTTTTCTCCCTCTCTCCCTGGTCCTTTCTCTTTCACAACTGCCGCCAGGATTTTTGTTAAATGCTTATTTCTTACTCGGTCCCTACGATCCTCTCGCTCCATCTGTTCCTTTGCTAACCTGGCTTCCCTTTCCTCAGGGGTTTCTCTCTTATTATATACTTTTTCTGCCTCCCTAACCAATTCCTGTAATCCATAGGTTTGGATTCCATCTAGTCTTTGGAGTTTTCCTTTGATATCTAATGCAGCTTGATCTATGAATGCCATAGCTACGGTAGCCTTATGTTCTAGGGCCTCTGGATCGAATGGGGTATACATTCGGAACCCTTCCAGAAGCCTTTCCATGAAGGCTGCCGGGCTTTCATCCCTTTCCTGAGTTATGGTCCTTACCTTGGCCAAATTTGTGGGGCGCTTTCCTGCCCCTTTGAGACCCGCCAACAGAGCCTGGCGATAGATTCGGAGACTCTCCCTACCTGGTGCCATTTCATACTCCCAGTCTGGGCGGGTGAGGGGAAATCCCTCGTCTATTTCATTGGGAAGTTGGGTTGGGAGGCCTCCTGGTCCTGGCACATTTTTCCGGGCCTCCAGGAGGACTCGCTGCCTTTCTTCAGTGGTTAGGAGGACCTGCAAGAGTTGCTGGCAATCATCCCAAGTGGGCTGGTGAGTGAGGAGAATGGATTCTATTAACGAGGTTAGGGCCTGAGGGTCTTGGGAAAAGGAAGGGTTATGGGTTTTCCAGTTGTAGAGGTCAGAGGCAGAGAAGGGCCAGTACTGGACCGTGCGATTGACAGTACGGAGGGGAAAAAGGGAGGATTGCCAAGTAGAAGGGCCCTCTGGGTCCTCAGTTCGCCGCAAGCGGAGACGAGGAGGTGTCGGCGGCGGCGTCTGAGGGGTGAGTTTGGGCGGGGCTGGAGAAGGAGACGGGGTGGAGGGAGGGGCCGAGGGAGAAGTTGGAGAAAGGGTAGGGGCCGAGGTGGTAGAGGAAAGAGCTGGGGACAAGACAGGGGGCAAGGGTGAAGCGTAAGGTGGAGGTCCCAGAAGGGGGTTCTGAGGTGGAGGAGGCAGGGGGTCAAGAAGGAGGAGATCCCTCTGGGGTTCATCTGGGAGGACTGGCTTAGGCGGGTCTGGATTCCGATTCTTTGGGGCTTCTAAGGCAAGGAGGGTAGATTGGGATGGGGAAGGGGGATGGAGGAAGGGTTTCACCCAAGAGGGAGGATTACGGACCAGATCCTCCCAAATAATTATGTAGGCCACCTGGTCCGGGTGTCCGAGTGGCCCAGGATCCATCACTTTTGCTTTAACCTGCAAGATAATTGAGAGGTTAAATGTTCCGTCCCGGGGCCATTCCCCATGGAGGGTTGGCCATTCGGACGAGCAGAATGTTTTCCATCGTCCCTTACGGACTTCTACAGAGAGGTGGTGGGCTCAAGCCCGGATGTCAGGGAAGTGAGTCAGGGTTAGAGACAAAGGAGTTGTCAACATCTGTCCCATTTCGTCCACGTATAACAAGGACAAAACAAAAGAAACAAAAACAAAGACCAGACAAGTAAGGAGAAGCCGCACGGCCAGAGAGTGGCGCCACAAGATCACAAAATATTCAGACGGCGGGGCGGCCTGCCTACAGATTTGAAGAGGCTAACTGAGTCGTTAGCCTTCTCCCAGACTACCGCCAGGGCGTCCCCCACGGCGCAAGTGGGAAGGTGCGGGACACGTCTGTCCCCCTTCCCCACTTAATTCAGAAGGAGTACTCCCCAGAGTTCAGAGTTAGCCGGCAAGACAGACAGAACAAAACGAAAGTACCTGGTAGGTCCGTTCAGTCAGCAGTCCGTGGCCCAGGCCAGATGGGTCTCCGCCGGATGGGTCGGGGGTCCTCGGACGACCCCACTTCCCGGCCAACGCACCAAATGTTGGAACCGAACTGTCGATTCCTTCCTGGGCAGGGGTCGCCGCGAAGGATCACCGACACGAGATTCACAGCAGAGAGTTATTTATTACTAGCGCGCTAGGGTCCCAAGCTCTAAGTTGGCCCTGGGACCCCGAGTGCTTGTTACAGGTTGTTTATATAGGCAAACACAAGTTCAAACACAGCTTAAGGCGCGAAATTCAAACAAAGCTTTAGGCGCGTGGTAATTGGGTCTAGCTATGGCCTGAGCAAGGTGTCTTGTTCTAATTGGTTAGAGCAGGACCTTATGAGGTTGTTTCTTGGAGTTGCTGATTCCGGGAACTTCGAGGCAGGGTGGGACCCCCGGAATTGGCAGGGTGGGACCCCATGAGGTTGTTTCCCGGAATTGGCAGGGTGGGACCCTATCAGGGTGGGACCCTATCGAGGCAGGGTGGGACCCTATCGAGGCAGGGTGGGACCCTATCCAGAGCCACCTGGTGTTAATTTTTCTCTATATGAGGCCTAGTTTCTAAGTTTTATGAGGCCTAGTTTCAGTGCCAGGTCCTGTGCAAAAGACCCCCGTGTCTAGCTTTGCAGAAGTAACTTCAGGGTCCTTCAGCAAGCTCTAGCTACAGCTGTTAAATCTTACTGACTGACATATTCTACGACTATAACTCCATTTTCTCCAGCCCAAATTTAGCACATATGATGCGACAAAGCATCCCAGAGGTAAACTGCTTTCTAGGAAGTGTAGCTCAGGCACCTACATGTTGGCATTTTAGGGATAACGGCTTATGGGACCTACGAACACAGTATTTGAAAATAGACCTGTCTGGAAAGCCCAGGTCAGGGGCTGCCAAGAGCAGGGCAGGGCAGGCCCCAGACCACATAGCTCACTTGCAGGGGGTCCTGGGGTCTCTTCACTGACCCTTCTCCAGGAAGCTTCTACCAGGGGTCACAGCAAAGCCCCTCTTCTGTCTGGCATTCCACCCCAGGTCTTCTCCTTTTCTCTCTCTGCACCTTCTCCTGGGAAATCTCATCCAAATCCATGGCCCTAAGTATCTGTTAAAGATGCCCCTAAGACACCATTAATGAACATACAGACCAAAAAATAATTCTGATAAGATTGCTGTGGTGATTACACAAATCTACCCATGACAAAATTGTATACACCCAAACCACACAACACACACACACATACACGCACACACACAGTAAACTCAAAAGTACACTCAAAGTGGGGCCTTCCAGGTCATAGGTAGACAAGAAACGAAAGGTTGCATTCTTTGAGGTCTTTGATCAGCCTTTCACTGAATACACAATTTAATGTGAGAGGGGGTAGATAATCGTCAATACCTTAAGCTGACTCAGTGAATCTGCATTTTTACAAAAGCAATAAGGCAGAGGAAGCAATTTTATATGCGTTTGTCTCAGGTGAGCAGAGGGATGACTTTGAGATCTGTCTGTCCTTTGTCCCACGCCTGTGAACATAAACTATCAATTCTCATTGCCAGGGTGAAATTCAACAGAACTGTTTTCAGGTAAAGATCTTGTGATCCACAAGGAATTTCCTTGTGGGCAAATCGTGATGGAGGAATGTAACTTTTAAAAAAAATCTTTGTAGCTATCTTATTTAGGACCAAAGTGGGAGGCAGGTTTGCCTGACTCCGTTCCTAGCTTAGCCTTTCCCCTTGGCTTAGTAATCGTGGGGGGTCCTGAGATTTATTTATTTATTTTCCTTTCACAACACACACACACACACACACACACACACACACACGAGGTATTAAGCTGGTAAAACATGAATATTGTGCAGGAGTCCTGACGTTCACCTTGATTGGACTTCTTGGACCATATGTCCAACCCCAAAGCAGTGACCATGCAGGAGAAATGGAACAGCTCAATCAGTGAGGGCCCTTCCAACTGGGAGTGGAGCAGGCTCCCCTCAGGCACAGAGATATCCTGGCTGGGATGGAGGAAGTGGGAAACAAATACCAGTGGACACCCAGCCATGCCTGCCTCTCACCCTAATCTGCACTTGAAGCTGACCTTTTCCTCTGGTCTCCAAAGCTGAACACTGGATGTCCATCACTAGACATTTCTTCAGTGCTGCACAAGCATTCACATTCAACAAGTCTAGAAATGAACTCTTGCCCTCAAGCTCACTGCCCCTACTTCCAGATTTTCTGTCCTGGTTGACGGTCCCACTCACCATCCTAGTTTCCTCCGAAGAAACACCTAGTATTACCAGTTTCCTTTTTTTTTTTTTTTTTTTTGAGATGGAGTCTTGCTCTGTCACCCAGGCTAGAGTGCAGTGGCACAATCTCGGCTAATTACAACCTCCACCTACTGGGCTCACGCGATTCTCTGGCCTCAGCCTCCCAAGTAGCTGGGATTACTACCTAATCCATGTACTCTCAGAGAGTTGGTGACAGGGTGTGGACAGCGAGGTGAAGGCACACCGGGCTCCACGCTTTCATGAATCTTACTGAGGAGCAGGCCCTGGAGACTCGCCTTGGAGGTAGAAGCAGGGGATGGGCTGATGGATTGGGTGGACATAAGGGAAAAGAGGAAATCAAAAACAACACCTATATATGAGGGCTGGTGATGCACACACCTATCATTCCAGCTACTCGAGAGGCAGAGGCAGAAGGATTGCTTAAACTCAGTAGTTCAAGACCAGTCTGGGAAACAAAACAAGATTCTGTCTCAAAAAAAAAAAAAAAAAAAAATTTAATACCTGGAATTTTTCCCATAGATATCATAGATATTTGTGAAATGTTTATTAAAGCATTTTTATAATAAAAACTAAATACTAGCCAGTGAAAATGTGGTTAAATAATGATGGTGCACAGAACACTACACAAGCATTAAAATACATTTTTTAAGAACTACCATGGGACACTCTAGAGTGGCCTCCAATGACCCTGGCCTTTTGGAGTTGATACCCTTATGTAAAGGTGAGGGATGTCACTTCTAAGACCAGGATACAAACTGTGGCTTCCATCTTGCTCTCTCTTGACTGTGTCCATGCTCACTCTGAGGGTGGCCCTGCAGAGAGGTTCGAGTGGCAAGAAACTGATGTCTATGGCCAGCAGCCCTTGGGGACCTGCAACCTGCAGACTGCCACTTGAGTTAGTGTGCAGTGGATGCTTCTCTGGCTTCCCCCTCATTGTGGCCAGTGAGAGACCCTGAGCTGGGGGACCCAGCTAAGTACACCATGTTACTGCCGTGGGGATGACGGTACCCAGGCAGCCCTTCAAGTGATCCCTTTCACTTTGTTAGGCCGTGCTCCTTTTGTAGGTCATTAAAAAAAATTGACAAATCAATGCTTTAAAATTAAAAATAAAACTATTTCATTCAAATAGTCTCCAATTGTACAATGCCTTGTTGTCCTAAAGGGGGACAGTTGGAGATATTTGGAGTTTCAAACCTGATGAATGAGATGCGGGGAAGAGTAACTGGATGGAAATTGCTCAGCAGGCCTGGTGCCTGTGGGAGCTCATAAGGCACCAGTAGTTTCTCCCAGGTGTTTGGCCACTAACTCATCACCAGGGCATGCTGGTACATGCTGAGGAGTAAACCAAGTCCTGGGTGTTGAGTCCTTTTCTTCTCCTGGCTATTGGTGGTCATTGTCTTCTCTTCTGAACTAGTATCTTATGACAGGGATTGAGAAGGAGCAACTTAATAATCATTTTTACTTTCTTCCTTATCAACCAGACCCAGATTTAATTCAAGGAAGCAATGTGTCCTAGTAAAGAGCTACATTTTCCAGCCACAATGCTGTGTGGTCCTGTGACAGTTTTTAAAAGAAAATTAAATGGAAGATCTTGGGTGAAACTTCTAGGAAATCTCCTTCTGCCCTTTAATGTTTATTTTCTTTCTTCCTGGAACAGGGGTAGGATGGCTGGAGCTCCAGCAGCCATCCTGTGACTACAAAGGGCAAAAAAAAAAAAAAAAAAACCCATGCTAGGGATAGCTGTAAGGAAGGACAGAGGGAGAATAGGTCTTTGACCAGCTGCCAAATCCATTATGGACTGCCCTTTACTGGACTTCTTTGGCCTAAGATAAACATACATCCCAGTCTTCTCTAAGCAACTGTTATTTATATTATCTGTATATATAAACAACATTACATTAAGGAGACATCAAGATGATAGTAGCACATTAAATAGAAAAAGGCGAGATTACAAACCCCAGACATTGTGCCTCAATCTTGCATCTCCTACAAAAACAAAGCAAGTAATTGTGGCAAACCAATCAATTTATTTAATGAGTATTTATTGAGTGTCAATTATTTGCCAACTCTGGGATGATGAAGAAAAAAATTAGCACATCAGGCCAGGAGCGGTGGGTCACGCCTGTAATCCCAGCACTTCGGGAGGCTGAGGCAGGCAGACCACGAGGTCAGGAGGTCAAGACCATCCTGGCCAACATGGTGAAACCCCATTTCTACTAAAATACAAAAAATTAGCCAGTTGTGGTGGTGCGTGCCTGTAGTCCCAGCTACTGGGGCGGGAGGCAGGGAATCGCTTGAACCTGGGAGGTGGAGGTTGCAGTGAGCTGAGATCACACCACTGCACTCCAGCCTGGCAATAGAGCAAGACTCCATCTCAAAAAATAATAATAATATTAATAATAATAATTAGCACATCAGTGGGTTCCAGGATGTTAAAAGTCAGACTTCAGCACATGTGTGTATATGCCTGTGCTGCCTTCAATTAAATGTCAATCAAAGCAACATCATCAACTGTAAACCAACAAATTAGTTTTAAACACATTAAGCTAGGATGATGCCATCCATGCATAGGCTGAGCAGTCCCTGTAAGTTTCACATGCTTCCTGTCTAACATATGAGATAAGGACTGCAGGAGATATTAGATATTGTTAGTGGTAGAGACTTAAAACAAATTTCTTACTATTTCAAAGCTTTTGGATATTGCTTTTAAAAATGAAAGTGACTATTCGTGTCTATTTACATGAGCAAATCAGAATTGAATTGTCTCTGTCTTGTGTAACTAGAAGTGTTTTGAAATGAAAATGCAGGCCACTGGCAACCAACTGCCAATTTCAGATGAATGAAAACAGCCGTGGTGTGCTCATTGATTCTGTCTGGGGGATGTGATGGTATGCATTTGGACAGTTTGTATCTTAGCAAGACAACTTTTTAATGCATTTCATGCAGAGGAGTTGGGTTTAAAAAAAGCACTGACAGAGCTAACTTGACTGTCTCTTCGCCATTGGTCCTGTCCATTCTGAGTCCTGATTCCTCTCCATCTGGATCCTCCCCCTGCAGCCCAGTGCTGGGAGGGGCTAGCACAGCTAACTGACTTACTCGAAGTGCACTACACTGGAGATTCAGAGATCAGAAGGCATGGGCATCAGGCATCTGAGCCAAAGCTAAGTCATCATAGTCCCTGTGACCTGCGTGTAAACATCCAGATGGCCGGTTCCTGCCTTAAGTGATGACAGTCCACCACAAAAGAAGTGAAAATGGCCTGTTCCCACCTTAACTGATGGCATTACCTTGTGAAATTCCTTTTCCTGGCTCATCCTGGCTCAAAAGCTCCCCCACTGAGCACTGTGTGACCCCCATCCCTGCCTGCCAGAGAACAACCCCCTTTGACTGTAATTTTCCTTTACCTACCCAAATCCTACAAAACGGCCCCACCCCATCTCCCTTCGCTGACTCTCTTTTCGGACTCAGCCAGCCTGCACCCAGGTGAAATAAATAGCCTTGTTGCTCACACAAAGCCTGTTTGGTGGTCTCTTCACAAGTCGAGCATGAAAATGGGTTCCTGTCCTGAGGGACTGACAGTCTGTCTTTGTTCTCTAGGAATCAACTAATGAGAAGTCTCAAATGCCTTGTAAAATTTCAAGTCTGAAAGCAGGGGCTGTTTCACAGCAGTCTCCAACAGCGGTAGTAAGGATGTACCTGCCTAATAAGCATTATAGAATGACCATAGGTGTTTAGAACTTTCCTCTCCAAGATTAAAATAACTTCATTATCTTGATTTGTTGGTTCATAACTTTTTAACAGTTTACCTAGAACAGACTAAGAAAATAGCACATGATGTCAGAAAGAACAACAGGCTAGGAGAGTGTGAAAGTAATTTTTAAGCAGAAAAGGAGAATACAAAGGTGAATTTTGGCTCATCATTACCTCTCTGCCCTTGGAAAAATAACCTTTCTGAATCTTGGTGTCAGGCCTCTGAGCCCAAGCCAAGCCATCCTATCCCCTGTGACTTGCACGTATATGCCCAGATGGCCTGAAGTAACTGAAGAATCACAAAAGAAGTGAAAAAGGCCCTGCCCTGCCTTAACTGATGACATTCCACCACAAAATAAGTGAAAATGGCCGGTCCTAGCCTTAGGGGATGACATTACCTTGTGAAATTCCTTTTCCTGGCTCATCCTGGTTCAAAAAGCTCCCCCACTGAGCACCTTGTGACCCCCACTCCTGCCCGCCAGAGAACAACCCCCCTTCGACTGTAATTTTCCTTTACCTACCCAAATCCTATAAAACGGCCCCACCCTTATCTCCCTTCCCTGACTCTCTTTTCGGACTCAGCCCGCCTGCACCCAGGTGACTAAAAAGCTTTACTGCTCACAAAAAGCCTGTTTGGTGGTCTCTTCACACAGACGCACATGACACTTGGTTTTCACATTATTACAATAATATTGCCTGTGTTACCCACTGCTGAGGTTGGAGGATTATGAGCCATAATATGTGTGAAAGCACTGAGTATTGAAGGTGCTGTGCAGATGGAAGATTGTTATTATTGCTACGCCTACAGCCAGTGCTGGTATTGTCACATTTGCATCCAGAATTTTGGGTAGGATGCACTTAAGGGAAGAGACCACCCCTCATATCATCTTATGCCCAATTTCTGCCTCTAAAGAAAGAAGAAGTAAAAACTAAAAGGCAGAAATGAAATCCACAGGCAGACAGCCCAGCGCTGCACCCTGGGCCTGGTAGTTAAAGATCCACCCCTGACCTATTGGTTCTGTTATCTGTAGATTACAGACATTGTATAGAAACACACTGTGAAAATCCCTATCTTGTTTTGTTCCGATCTAATTACCGGTACATGCAGGCCCCCGTCACGTACCGCCTGCTTGCTCAATCAGTCACGACCCTCTCACATGCACCCCTTAGAGTTGTGAGCCCTTAAAAGGGACAGGAATTGCTCATTCAGGGAGCTCAGTTCTTGAGACAGGAGTCTTGCCGACGCCCCTGGCTGAATAAACCACTTTCTTCTTTAACTCGGTGTCTGAGGAGTTTTGTCTGCCGCTCGTCCTGCTACACACTGACATAGACATTTCATTTCTTTGCATCTATTTTGAGAAAACCAAGCCAGGGAAATGCAATGGAATTCTACATTAAAAATTACTTTCTACAAGTACCAACTATTTGTTTTTATAGTAAATAGGTGCTGTTCACAGTATTAACTGATAATTGTCAATTGATTTTTTTTTTGAGACTTTTGGGGAGGAGTTTTACTTTCCCCTAAGAAATTAATCCATTACCTTACATATATTTGAATGTAATTGTAATATTTCCTCTTTGGAAAGATAACTAAAGCACAAAATATTTTAAAGATGGTACTTTCAGATAATTTTATATTGTGAATCTCGAAAATTTGAGACAGGTCTCAGTTAATTTAGAAAGTTTATTTTGCCAAGGTTGAGGACACACATCCATGACACAGTCTCAGAAAGTCCTGATGACTTGTGCCCAAGGTGGTCAGGGCACAGCTTGGTTTTATACATTTTTGGGAGACATGAGTAATCAATCAATATATATAAGCAGTACATTGGTTTGGTCTGGAAAAGCAGGACAACTTGAAGCAAAGACAGGAAGATTCCAAGCAGAAACGGCTTCCAGGTCGCAGATAGTTGAGAGACAAATGGTTGCACTCTTTTGAGCTTCTGAATAGCCTTTCCAAAGGAATCAATCAGATATGCATCTATCTCAGTGAGCAGAGGGATGACTTTGAATAGAATAGGAAGTAGATTTGCCATGAGCAGTTCCCAGCTTGAAGGGGCCCAAGATGTTTTCCTTTCACAATATCCAGAAACTCAGAGGAGAAATGATTCATCTAAGGCCAGGATATGAGTAGGTAACAGTCTCCATGGCATCCCTACCCCCACATTCATCTTCTCACTTTGCACAATCTATTGTTTTTTGTCACTGCAATAAATGCAACTGGATCCCTGGGCTGTGTGGCTTGAGCTGGCAGAATCCTGGTAAGCTGCCAACTCTCTTGTGGCTGTTGCAGCTTCCACAGGTCTCTTGAGGAAGAGTAAATACTCAACATATCAGTTTCAAAGCAGACAACGATACAGGAGTTATTAAGAAATAATTTTAGGCAGATAGTAAGGGTAAAGTCTCTTGGTGAAAATCTTCCTGTAATAACAAACCTCCCTGAATCAGCTCTTTTCTAACAGAAAAGGCAGCTTAACAGGCCAGGCCAGCAAGCTTTGATATGCAAATGCCAGCCATTAGGAACTAGGTTCACCCAATCTGGTGATTTCCACCATTTTCTCCTTGTTACCAAGTGTACCAAGTGTCCTGGCCAGCTCCAGATAATACCATGTGCTCAGAACATCACGGTGACTCACATTTGCATATTAAAGGGCTAAGGTGGGAGGGCCAGCTTTTTCGTAGGCTACGTAAATGACATACCTGGTCAAACCAATCCCCTGGGCCCTATGCAAACCAGACTCTGCCTCCTCCAGCATCCCAATATAAGCAACCATTTTTCTGCCACACACAGGGTTGTCTCTTTGTTTGAATCCCCATTCCCTCCGTCTCTGTATGGGGGAGCTGTTTTCTTCTTCCTTCTTTCTTGCCTATTAAACTTTTTGCTCCTTAAAACCACTGCACATGTGTCCATGTTGTTAATCCTATTGGTGCGAGACCAAGGACCCTGGTGTTCTTCCAGTCATTGGAGCCATATCATTTTGGTGTGTTGGCCGGGAAAGGGAATTCATTCATCGGACTGGTGAGTATGGAGTGAATCTCAATCTTAAATCTGTCCTTTAATCTCAAGGCTCTCTTCCAGCTACCCTGTCACTAATCTTTCTTTCTCTCTTTATCTGCAGTCTCTTACTCTCTCTGTGTGTATCTAATGTGCAGGAATCTTTACAGTTCAGGGAAGCAGGTCTATTAGAAAAGATCACAAATTATAGCAGGCAGTAACTCAATAAACATCTCTCTGTGGTTTCTCTGGTGAGCATGTGGTATTTCTAAGCCAGCACTGCCACCTAATGGAAATAAAAATCCTCTTCATGAGATACATTGCTGGTCCTCTGAGGTACATTGCAGCTTCACAACTTTTCCATTTTGTGCTTTTCTACTGCTACTTCTGTGGATGGGAAAGCTCTGCTTTCAACAGTTAGGAGTAAGATGTCTTCCTCAGCCAGATTTTAGTCCCAATATTGTCCCATGAGTAGGAAAACATTCATTCGGTTCCTATTCCTAAGGCACCTATTCTGTCTCCAATTAAGACACTACTTAATTAGTAAGGTGACTTTAAGTTCAGAAGTTAACCAGAACTGTTTTTTAAGAGTAAGTGCTTTACCACGGGTCATAATAGCAGACTATCTAGCACATTGTCTTCATTAAAGGATCCTTGCCCAAAGGTGACACAGTCTCTCTGGAGATCCATTTCTTGGTGAGCCAGGAAAACCACACAGGCTTTAGGAAATCAAAGGGAAATCACACAAGGCAGTTAAGCTAAGTTTGCATGGGTAAGCATGGTTAACCCCATCACTTAGTTCATCTGGTTCAATGGCTTGGAGGACCATGCCTACCACCATGGGAGGCACATTTAACATGGCACTGGGATCCAGAAGACAGGGAGGGGAAACATTCAGAGGATGCTCCCTGTCTCCTTCTCCACTCTGGGTCATACAGAAAGGAAAGACACTAAGGGGATGCTGTTATTCTCGCTTCTTTTCCTTTTTCTTTTTCCTTTCTTTTTTTTTTTTTTTTTTTTTTGAAACAGAGTCTCACTCTGTCACTCGGGCTGGAGTGCAATGGTGTGATCTTGTCTCACTGCAACCTCCGCCTCCTGGGTTCAAGTGATTCTTCTGCCTCAGCCTCCTGAGTAGCTGGGACTATAGGTGCATGCCACCCCGCCTAGCTAATTTTTGTATTTTTAGTAGATACGGGCTTTCACCATGTTGGCCAGGTGGATCTCGAACTCCTGACCTTGTGATCCACCCGCCTTGGCTGGCCTCTCAAAGTGCTGGGATTACAGGCATGAGCCATGGCACCTGGCCTATTCTCACTTCTTTTTCTAAATGGGTAATAAATTATCTCCAGCTTTCACCCTTCTGGAGTGCACTCTGAAACACTGGAACTTCCTTAAGCTCAGAACTTTAAATAAAAAAGCAACTCATTTTCTTTCACACAAGGGAATGACATTTTTACTAAACCTTTGCAAGCATTGTAGATCAACCCAGCTCTTTTAGCAGTCATATCAGGCAGGGCCAGGGAAAACAGTTTCCCAAAATTAAAAAAGCAACTTTCAGGGGAACCATCTGAGGATTCCCCTTAGTTAAGGCCCCCTCAAGTTCCCTTCTCTTTACAAAACCTTGGGCAAATAAAGGGAAACTTAGGCAGATTTTCTAAAAACCCTAATAGGTATATAGAAGCTTTCCAAAGTTTAACTCAGGTGTTTAATCTCACATGGCGGAATGCTATGCTGCTCCTAAAGCAGACCCTCACTGCAGCTGAAAAGCAAATAGTTCTGCAAGCAGCAGATAATCTTGAAGATGAGCAATATATCTCCTGTAATACACCGAAAGGGAAGAAAGTAGATAGGGAAAGTCAAGAAATAGCAGAAACACCATTCCCAATAGAGAGGTAAGCAGTTCTGGTAAACAATTCTAAATGGAATCCCAATAGTTCAAGAAATAAATGGAAAGAAAGCACGTTTTCATATGCATTTTAGAAGGCCTGCAGAAAACCAGGGCCAAACCTCACAATTAAATTCTCTATTATGGACCAAAAGCCAGATAAGAATCCTGTAGCCTTTCTGGAAAGGCTAAGAGGGGCACTAATCAAGTACACTTCCTTACCTCGTAATTCAGCTGAGGAATAGCTCCTCCTGAAGGACAAGTGTATTACGCAGGCAGCTCCCGATATTATGAGGAAACTACAAAAGCAAGCTGTATGACCAGAGAGTATCTTAGAGACCCTCTCAAAGGCAGTCACTTTGGTCTTTTATAATGGGGTCCAGGAGAAGCCCACAAGAAGGAAATAAAGCTCAGGAGAAGGACAGAGGCTCTAGCAGCAGCTTTGCAGGTTTGTAAAGTCCAGAATCCCCAAGCTGCATCTGCTAGTTGCTATTGGTGTGGCAGGCCAGAGCGTTTTAAGAAAGAATGACCAGGCAGCAAGATTAAGAAACCTTGACCTTGTCCAGGCTGTGGCAAAAACCACAGGAAATGGAACTGCCCCAGAGGATCACTGAGTTCAGGACCAGTCTCACAGATGGTCCAGCAAAACTGACGGGTCCTGGGGCTCCAAGCTTGCCTCCAGAGGCTCAAATAGCCATTACAGCACAGGAGCCCCAAGGTGATTCTGGAAATTAAAGGAAGAAAAGTAAACCTCCTTCTAAACACGAGAGCCAGTCTCTCTCATTCCTCTATAATCCAGGCCTCCCCTCTTCCCATAGCACAACTGTAAAGGGCATCTCAGGAAAAACTCTAATCCAATATTTTTCTCAACCTTAGTTGTAGTTAGGAGGACCTATTTACACACGCTTCCAAGCCATTGTCATTATACCTCTATTAGTCAAAAAAGCCTCCAAGTTAACCCTAGGAAATAATTCAACTGCTTATAGCCCACATCATGTGGCAGGATCACTGTATTCTTAGTTGGTAAAGCAAGAAGTACATAAGGCAGGATAAGCAGTAGTCACTCTTCCCAAACATAAGCACTGAGTTAGCTGAGCTAGTAGCTCTTTTTTTTTTCAAGAAATTTTTGTTTGAGTTTATCTGTTAAACAGCTTAATTGAGATACAATTCATATACTATACATTTTACTCATTTAAAGTATACAATTCAATGATTTTTAGTATAGTCACAGTTATCTACAAATATTCAGTTTTAGAATCGACTCAAAATGAAACTGAACACCCTTTCCCTTTAGCTACTATTAGTCCCTATCCCCCATTTCTCTCCAACAGCCTTGAGCATCCACTAATCTACGTTGTGTCCTTCTAGATTGTTCTGACTATGGGTATTTACTGTAAATTGAATAATGTAATATGAGGTATTTTGTGATTGGTTTCTTTCTTTTTGTTGTTGTTGTTGTTATTATTTTTTTAATTTTTATTTATTTATTTATTTATTTATTATTATACTTTAAATTCTAGGGTACATGTGCATAACGTGCAGGTTTGTTACATATGTATACTTGTGCCGTGTTGGTGTGCTGCACCCATCAACTCGTCAGCACCCATCAACTCGTCATTTACATCAGGTATAACTCCCAATGCAAAGAGCTAGTAGCTCTTAAAAGAGCACTTAAATTAAGCAAGGGAAAGGTAGCTAACATTTATACTGACTCCAAGTATGAGGGAAAGGTAGCTAACATTTATACTGACTCCAAGTATGCTTTCCTGATTTTCCATACTCATGCTTCCATCTAAAAGGAAAGGCATTTTCTTACCACTAATGGATCTCCTATAAAATATCACCAGGAAATTGGTAGATTATTATCCTCAGTTTTTCTTCCACAAAAAAATAGCAGAGATGCATTGTAAGCAACATCAAAAAAAAAAAAAAAAAAGAAAAAAAAAAAGAAATAAAAATAAGGTAGCCAAAGGAAATACATTAGCTAATCAGGCAGCTAAGTCAAAGGCATGAAAGCTTCAAGGCATTAACGTGTTTCAAGCCCCTTCTATTCTAAAAAGGCTCCATAAAAGAAATTAAACCTCAGCATTCCCCTGTAAAAATAGAATAGGCCACTTCTCAAGGGCATACTTTTCAGCCCTCAAGATAGCTATAGTCAGGATGGCAAATTCTATTTACCAACCTCCAGCCAATAAAGGTCCTTGAAATCCTTCACCAAGATTTTCACTTGGGAAAGGATAAATCTTATCAATGCGCTCAGAGATTGTTTTTAGGTAGAAATTCTCTATATTGGTTAAGCATGTAACCTCTCTAGCTCTCTTCCAACAAGAATTACAAGTAGCAAAACCTCACCCCAGAAAATAAAACCGCGTCTCTTCAACCCAGGAAATTTGGTATTAGTAAAAATTCTTACCTCTCTCCTTCTGTAAGCCAAGCTGGGAAGGGCCCTACACTGTTCTTCTTTCAACCCTCTCAGCAGTAAAACTTATAGGAATCAACTCTTGGATACATCACACTCCAGTCAAAGCCTGAAGAGCTGAAGGAGCAACCCCCAACAGCCCAAAAGAAAGAACTGAATATCAATGTGGAGAAACAGAAAATCTCAAACTAAAAATCATAAAAGATAAGTAACCGAGTGAGGGCTACTCATCTTAGTCAGTCCCACCTTTACCTCAACAAATACTTTTTGTCATTTCTGCCCTTTCCTCTCAAAACTTGCCACCAAATATTAGAAAATTTTAATGCATATTTGCAGGCAAACTTCATTTGTACATGGGGTTGCATTTGTAACCTTGGAAATCCCCAAAGGGAAATGGTATATCTTGGCAAGTAAATTTTTAAGCAAAAATTTTTTACTATGCCACGCTTATGGAAATTGTTACAGTCAGTCTACTATTTGCAATAGAACTATACGCTGTGGCACCCACAATGTGCAATCCTGGTTGTAAAATTCTAAATGCTGTAATATTTTGCCTAATTATCATCCTTATAACAGGATTAATTATTGCAGGAAAAATTTATTCAAGGTTGCTTTGCTTACAGCAGGACAGATAGTTATGGATAAGAAGTAAGCATAAAAGTTTTGCTATCATTAAGTTTAATAGGACTTTTTACTAAAGGCTGGTAATATAATGCACTCTAAGCTATAAAAAGGAGGTTATAAAAAATAAATTGTATATAAAAAAGGATTTTGTATGGCAAATACTTGTCCGAAAAGGAAATGACTTGTTGTTTAAAGGAAGAATGTTTAGGACAAGTCAGAAAGTTTAAGTATTTTGTGAGAGTGTCCGTGAAGTCATGAAAAAGTTAATAATGAAAGGAAAGGAATTGTCAAAATTAACACTAAAGTTATTTTTAACCACCCAATAATGTATTTCTGCCAATCATATTGCAAGTTATAAAAATGACATAAGACTAAAATTATTCTCTAATGGCAAGTCAGGGGGGAAATGTCTCTAGGAAAAAGTTACTTTTATATTAATGCTTCTGGTAACGTACAGCGATATCTATTGAAGGCAAATTGTTATTGCAATCCCTTGGTGTAACTAACAGGTATCAAACTTATTTATGGTCTATAGGACCCCCACTAATGGTGATAAATCTTAATGCTCATCTTCTAACCCTATATTTTAAACCTTCTTGTAAAATTTATCTCTTCATCTAGAAGCGATCAAACTCCAAATGATGCTGCGAGCAGAGCCACACATGAACATGCCATTCTTCTGAGGACCCTTAGACCAACCTCAGGAGAAGTCCCAACTGCTGCTCCTCCACATGAAATCCCTTTTCAACCAGAAGTAGCCAGAAAGAATCATCATCAAACACCCCCTAAAGCAGTTAGGTTCACTTCTGTTGTGGGGGGAAATGATACAGGAGTTATTAAGAAATTATTTTAAGCAGATAGTAAGGGTAAAAGTTCTTGGAAATTTTCCTGTAATAAGAAACAACCCCCAAACCATCTCTTTTCTAACAGAAAAGGCAGCTTGAAGGGCCAGGCCAGCAAGCTTTGATATGCAAATGCCAGCCATCTGGAACTGGGTTCACTCAATATGATAATTTCTGCCATCTTCTCCTTGTCACCAAGGTGTACCAAGTGTCATGACTACCTCCAGATAACACCATGTGCTCAGAACATCATGGCGACCTACATTTGCATATTAAAGAGCTGAGGTGGGAGGGCCAGGTTTTTCACAGGCTGCATAAATGACATACCTGGTCAAACCAATCCCCTGGACCCTAGGCAAGCCAGATACTACCTCCTCCCGCATCCCAATATAATCAACTACTTTTCTGCTGCACACAGAGTTTTCTCTTTGATTGAATCCCTCCTCCCTTTATCTCTGTAGGGGGAAGCTGTTTTCTTCTTCCTTCCTCCTATCTTGCCCATTAAACTTTTTGCTCCTTAAAACCACTCCTTGTGTGTCTGTGTTGTTAATCCTATTGACGCGAGACCAAGGACCCTGGTGTTCCCCAAGTCATCAGAGCCATATAAACAACATTCTGGCTAAGAAACAGACAAGCTTCATTTTTATGGTTTATGCCTTCTATCTTTATTTCTCAGTCTTCTTCCCTTCACTCCTCAGATTAAACACATAGCAGCATTAAATGTCGTCTTTGTTTTTAGGACTCAGCATTTTGGACTGTGTAGGTCCATGCTCATTGTGCCTGCTGATGGGGTCCTCATGCCCTTTAGTGACGTTCCTGGGATTGCAGGCTCTAAATGTCACGTGATCTTGTTTGCATCCTTGTGCTCCTTTTTCAGAAAACAATCCCTGCTGCACACAAAGATTGACTTTGTGTGGCTCCTCAGCAAGTCTGGTGGTTCCTTCCTGCCTCTCTTCTCCCTTCCCCATTCTGGATTTTTCTCCTCTCTGCTTCCCATTCCATCATAAGGGAATGGGGCCAAGTATTTTGGATGGGAAACAGGAACTGAGACGAGACGTGAATGCTGAAGAAATAGCAAGACTAAAGATAGCAGTGCTTTGAAAAACTAGGATTGTGTAACATGGACACATGCAAGTGATGACCCTTCCCCCTACCCCCTATTCTAGTCTTTTCTGTCCCCAAACCCTGGCCCTTGGGAAGATTCTGGGACAAGGAGTGGGTTACCCAGGGTGATCTGGGGGTTGTGCCTATGCTCCTGGTGAACATTTGATGCTAGCATGCTTGGAGCCATCTGATAAGCTCTTGCGTGCCAGGAGCTGGCATGGGTGGAGGAGAGGACCCCAGCAGCTTTCTTGGTGAAGAGGTGGACAGCACTCTGTGGAAGTAGCAGTCACATGTTCCTTTAGCTGGGGCCAGGGTTAGTGAAGAGGGTTTAAAGGAAGCATGGGGAGCAGGAGGAATGAGAGGCAATTATTTCCTCAAATGTTAGAGAAAGCCAGTGCTCCTCACTCCGGAAGCCAGGCTGTTGGGAATCAGGGGTGGGAAACACAGTTCTGGAAGCTGCCCTCTGCTCTTCCTCAGTTTGCTGGGGCTCTGTCAGCCTTTAACTGATGAACTTCCTTGTCAGTTCAAAGTCAAATAAATGACTTTGGGCAAGTCACTTAAACTCTTTGGGTCAGTTTTTCCTCCTTTAAGTTGAGAAAATTGATGGTGACTTCACAAGTGGGTATAAATATTGCATTAAAGATAATAGAAGTGGCCGAGTGCTGTGGCTCACGCCTGTAATCCCAGCACTTTGGGAGGCCGAGGTGGGCGGATCATGAGGTCAGGAGATCGAGACCATCCTGGTTAATACGGTGAAACCCCGTCTCTACTAAAAATACAAAAAATTAGCTGGGCATTGTGGCTGTGCCTGTAGTCCCAGCTACTCGGGAGGCTGAGGTAGGAGAATGGCGTGAACCCAGGAGGCGGAGCTTGGAGTGAGCCAAAATCATGCCATTGCCCTCCAACCTGGGAGACAGCAAGATTCCATCTTAAAAAAAAAAAAAAAAAAAAAAAGATAATAGAAGTTAAAGTGCTCTGTGGAGTGTAACTTGCTATATGTTACTTTGAGTTAGGACCTCGGTGTGTTTTTAGACTACACATCTACTATTCTAGGTAACTTAAAACTATTTCTCTCAAATGCTAATGAGCTGTCCTGAGTAGCACAGTAGGTGTGTTTCTTTCCCCAGGACTTCTTGGGAGCTTTGGAGGTTGTTCCGTGCACTGGAAGACCTCCAAAGCTGCCCCCTACTTTAACAGCATGGCTGAGTGTTGTCGGGAGGGGACAGAGTTCTGCCTGGCTGGACTGCCACGTGCAGGGGAGATGCCCCACTGGCAGTGCCTCAAGAGTGAAAGGGGCAAACCTGGGGTTCCTTCAGCCAAGGAAGGTTCCAGATAGGGTAGGAGGAGATGGGTGGACGCCTTGGTAGCCACTCCCACTCACCCCTGCACTTACGACTTGGGGTTTCATGCCCTGCTCCTTTAACGCTGTGTCAAAGAGAGATGCCAAGTTTGACCAAACAACCCCGCCCTGCCATTTGCCATGTGGCCCTGCCTGTGGGGAGTTGCAGAGAAATACATGAGCACACCAGGAAGAGTTTTGAATGAAAAAATTGTTTAGACACAGGGTGTCACTATGTTGCCCAGGCTGGTCTCTAACTCCTGGCCTCAAGTGATCCTCCTGCCTCAGCCTCCAGAGTAACTGGGACTACAGATGCATGCCACTAAGCCTGACTAAAGTTTTGAAAAATTTAATGTTGATGGAAAAAACATGAGTAGAAATGAAAGGCTGGTATGAGTTGTAAAGTCATTTTGTTCTTAGAGAATTTTCCTCATGATAACTATTGTCAGACATGAAGAGTACTTATCCTAATAATTGGGACAGTCCTGCGGGGACAGTGTGTTCTTAACAGCTACCAAATTGGCATATAGAGACCTATCCTCTCTGAGAACCAGAGGACACTAATAATCAGTAGTAGTTATTGAGTACCGGCTATATGCCAGACACATACGCACTGGTGATCTTATCCTATGAAGGAGGTATTGTTGTTCCCAATTTATAGATGAAGAAACTGAAGTCACTGAGATAACGTCATTTATTGGAGGTCTTGTGGCTAGTAAGTGGAGCCTGATTTAGAACCAGGGCAGTCTCATTCCAGAATCCAGAACCAGTGATTTGTAACCGACACATTCTTCTCCAAAGGGATCTAGTAATGGGATTTCCCACTTTTAATGCACCTTTTGCTTAAAGCCTCTGTTCACAGTCACAAGACATACTTTTTAAAGGAACATGCAGGACACAAATGTGACCACCAGTGGACAGCAGGGTGGGCCCAGCTGGATGGCAGAGGCCAGTACATTGACCAGGACAGAAGCCCCAGTACATGGTGTGATGATGGCGTCTCCAGGCAGACTTCCTTTGCCTCAGGAAGCAAAGTCCTAGCTCTCTGCGTCTTCATGCAGGATTTAGAAGGAAAACTCAGCTATCTCACGTCTGCTCTCCCTTGTTTATTTTACCAAAGTGAAGTTAATGTGGCTTGAGCCTTGTTTCCTGGGGAAATCAGCCTGGCTTAGGATTCCATTGTCCTCTGGGACCGGTAAGATGTGGAAGGCTGACCTCACACCCAGCTGAAGGGCACCTTCCTGGACTGTGGGCTTGGCTGCCTTCTGAATCACCAGGGCTGGAGGGCCTGACCCAGGTGTGGACACACACTGTCCTTCCACTCTCTCCATGTCCCACTGCCCATCAGTAATGTTCTTGTCACCTTCTGGTGTAATTTCAGAGCTCAGTAATGCGGGTGTCAAGGGACACTGGGCCAGACCCCCTTGTGCTTCTGTAGCTCTCCCTTGAGCAGGATTCCATGGCGGCCAGGTGGGCCTTGCCCAGAACCCCCTGTGCGGCCAGGTTTCTGCTGCTGCTATGCAGTGGCTGTCTTTCCAAAACGTGGCATTCCTTTTTCCACTGCCCCAGAGTCCCAAAGGCTTTTCTTCCCCCTAAATTAAAATCAGGTTGAGAAGCTGTTTGACAGAGTTGAAGTTCACTATCATCTATTCTTTTTTCTCTCTAAAATAAGGATCCCAGTGAAGCCCATGTTAGAGACTGGGTGTTTCCTCTGATGCCCCCAAGAGACAGGCTTTGTGGGGGTGTCTCTTGGCACTGGGTCTTTAAGCTTCAGGAGTTTGAAGGCTCTCCTTGTTTGTGTGGCGTTGACTCATAGTGTGTGTAGGTTTAGAGCTACATGGCTCATTTTTTCACTTCTCTGTTCATACGCTGTGACACCGTCCACTTCAGGCGCAGTAAGCCACTGTCTGGAGGTCATCAGATGAGTGCAGAGTTTGCCTGATTACTCCACTAGGTTGAGTATTTGGGGTTCTTTCCCACTTTTGTCTTTTAAAAATACTACTGGGCTTCTTTGAAGAAACAGCTTGTGCGGAAAGGAGGGAGGCATATTTTAGCACTTGAAGTGGAGGAGAGGTGAGGTGTTGCTTCCCTGGGGCATGCCCTGCAGACAATCCTGTGCTGCGGGTCACCTCCCCACCAGGTGCCTTCCTTCCTTGGTTGTTATTTCCCATCTCCCTGGGCCTCCGACCTTCTCATGCTTTATGAGTTCCCAGCTTCTGATGGCCACTGTGGCTGATGCACAGAGTCTGGGGAACAGCATTTCAGCCCGACAGGTCATGTTCATGTACCACTCCTTCTTATTCCACAGAGCTGTCTTCTTACTTATTCATCTTTCCCGCATAAGTCGTACATGAATATATCCCCGTGGTAAACATTTTAGACAATGCCAAAAGCTGCGTCTCCTGTCACGGTCTTCTCTGCTTTTCTCAGGTGACCTCTGTGGCAGCTTCACATGCCCATGTCCAGAGTTTTCTCTCCCTATATACTGTTGGCTCTCTGCATCTGTGGATTCAGTTATTCATAGGGTCTACAGGCCAATAATATTCAAGGAAACATATGAAATAAAAACTAATACAACAATTAAAAAAAAAAGCTTTGGCTGAACATTGTGGCTCATGGCTCATGCCTGTCGTCCGAGCATTTTGAGAGGCCAAGGTGGGAAGATCACTTAAGCCCAGGAGTTTGAGATGAACCTGAGCAACATGGAAAGACTCTTTCTCTACAAAACAAATTTAACAGTAGCTGGGCATGGTGGCATGTGCCTGTGGTCACAGCTACTTGGGAGTCTAGGGTGGGAGGGTCTCTCAAACTTAGGAGGTTGAGGCTGCGGTGAGCCATGATTGCATTCCTGCATTCCAGCCTGGGTGACACAGTGAGACCCTGCCTGAAAAAAAAAAAAAAAAATGTGTGCATCAACTTCCACCTCCATCTTCCTGCTCCGGCCATGCCTGCTCCTGCTTTGCCTTCCGCCACAATTCAAAGTCCCCTGAGGCCTCCCCAGAAGCTGCTATGCTTCCTGTACAGCCTGCAGAAAGTGAACCAATTAAACCTCTTTTCTTTATACATTATCCAGTTTCAGATATTTCTTTATAGCAATGTAAGAACAGACTGATACACATTTGAAATGGTTGAAAACAATTATTTTCCTTGGAAATACTTAAGACACATCCTCACCTCTTGTTTTTGTGAAAAACCTACTCTGTGAAACTTATTTTACAAACTGAATGTCTGCCTTAGCCTGGTTCCTCAGAATTAATGAGGTTTGGCCAGATGTAAGCTGCTGTGCAGGTCCTGCTCAGGTCTTCATGATCCATTAGATTCTTGGCTTTGTTTAAAGTTTTCACATGAAAGTTCTGGTAAAGTTGCCTTTTCCTGCCTCTCCAAGCTTGAGTACAATTTTCATTTTGGGAGCAGGTGTAGGTGAGTGCCTGGTCTGCTTGCAGATCTCGGCCTGACAGATAGACACCTTTGCTTCCTGGAGACTCTCAAGCTTTGTTATTTTTCATTGCTCTAAGATTCCAGTGCTGTTTTTTAAATTTTATTTTTTATTTTTGTGGGCACGTATTAGGTGTATATATTTATGGGGCACATGAGGTATTTTAATATAGGCATGCAATGCAAAATAATCACATCAGGGTAAATGGGGTATTTTTCACCTCAAGCATTTATTCTTTCTTTGTGTTACAGACATTCCAATTATACTTTTTTCATTATTTTTAAATGTGCAATAAAATATTGCTGACTATAGTCACCCTGTTGTGCTGTCAAACACTAGGGCTTATTCATTCTATTTCACTATATTTTTGTATCCATTAACCATTCCTACTGTCCACCTCCCACCTCAACCTTGACTACCATTCCCAGCCTCTAGTAACCATCCTTCTACTCTCTATTTCCATGAGTTCAATTGTTTTAATTTTTGGTTCCCACAAATAAGTGAAAACATGCAAAGTTTTTCTTTCTGTGCCTGGCTTAATTGCCTTAACATATTGATCCCCAGTTCTATCCCTGCTGTGGCAAATGACAGGATCTCATTCTTTTTATGGCTGAATAGTACTCTGTTGTGCTTAAGTACCACATTTTCTTTATCCAGTTGTCTGTTGATGAACACTTACATTGCTTCCAAATCTCAGCTATTGTGAATAGTGCTGCAGTAAACGTGGGAGTACAGGTAGCTCTTTGATACACTGATATCCTTTCTTTTGAGTATACACCCAGCAGTAGGATTGCTGGATTCTATGATATTTCTATTTTTTGTTTTTTGAGGAAACTGAAAACTTTTCCATAGTGGTTGTGCTAATTTACATTCCAACCAACAGTGCACCAGGGTTCCCTTTTCTCCACATTCTCACCAGCGTTTGTTATTGTCTGTCTTTTAGACGTAAGTCGTTTTAACTGGGGTGAGATAATATCTCATTGTAGTTTTGATTTGCATTTTTCTGATGACTGAACAGACTTATGACGTTTTCATAAGCCTGTTTGCCATTGGTATGTCTTCTTTTGAGAAATGAGTATTCAAATCTTTGGCCCATTTTAAAATCCAATCATTAGATTTTTTTATTGAGTTGTTTGAGCTCCTTATGTATTCTGGCTATTAGTTTCTTGAAAGAGAGATAGTTTACAAATATTTTCTCCCATTCTATGGATTATCTCTTCATTTTTTTGACCATTTCCTTTGGTGGGCAGAGGCTTTTTTAACTTAATGTGATCTCGTTTGTCAGTTTTTTCTTTGATTGCCTGTGCTCATAGGGTATTACTCATGAAATTTTTACTCAGACCAGTGTCTTGAAGAGTTTCCCCAATGTTTTCTTGTAGTGGTTTCATAACTTGAGGTCCTGGATTTAAGTTTGTAATCTTTATTGATTTGATTTTTGTATATGGTAAGAGATCGGGTTGTAGTTTTATGCTTGCGCATATGGATATCCAGTTTTCCCAGCACCATTTATTGCAGAGACTGTCTTTCTCCCAATGTATGTTCTTGTCACTTTTGTTGAAAACGAGTTCATGGTAAATGTGTGGATTTACATCTGAATTATTTGTTTTATTAGCCAATGTGTCTGTTTTTATGCCAGTATATGCTGTTTTGATCATTGTAGCACTGCAGTATAAAGTTAGGTAATGTAATTCCTCCAGTATTGCTCTTTTTGCTCAGGATAGCTTTGGCCATTCTGGATCTTTTGTGGTTCCAGATAAATATTTGGATTATTTTTTATATTTCTGTGAAGAACATTATTGGCATTTTGATACAGATTGTATTGAATCTGTAGGTTGCTTTGGGTAGTATGGACATAGTAACAACATTGAATTTTCCAATCCCTGAATATGGAATATATTTCCGTTTTTTGATGTCTTCTTCAGTTTCTTGCATTAATGTTTTATAGTTTTCATTGTAGGGCTCCTTCATTACTTTGGTTAAGTTTATTCCTAGGTATTTTATATTATTTGTAGCTATTGTAAAAGGGATTATTTTCTTGATTTCTTTTCCAGATTGTTCACTGTTGGCATACAGAAATGCTACTGATTTTCGTATGTTGATTTTGTATCCTGCAACTTTATTGAATTTGTTTATCAGTTCTAACTGTTTTTTGGTAGAGTCTTTAGGTATTTCCCAATATAAGATCATGTCATCTGCAAACAAGGATAATTTGACTTCTTCCCTTCCCATTTGAATGCCTTTATTTCTTTATCTCATTTCTCTAGCTAGGTCTTCCTGTGCTGTTTACAAATATAGTTGGCATGAGAGTTTTACTAGCACTGTCTTTTTAAAAAATTTTAGTTTAAGTTCTGGGATATACGTGCAGAATGTGCAGTTTTGTTACATAGGTATACATGTGCCATGGTGTTTTGCTGTATCTATCCACTCATCATCTAGGTTTCAAGCCCTGTGTGCATTAGGTATTTGTCCTAATGCTCTCCCTCCCCTTTTCCCCCACCCTACCACAGGCCCCAGTGTGTGATGTTCCCCTCCCTGTGTCCATGAGTTCTCATTGTTCAACTCCCACTTATGAGCATGCAGTCTTAAACAATTATTCTAGCTTCCCCTCCTGACCAAGTTTAATCTTAATTATCTATAAATATGCACCATATTGAAGGGCATGTTTTTTAGTAGGGAGGTAATTGCTCTTCCTGCTTACAATTTTAATTAAAAATTACCTCTGCCACCTACCTCACCTCTATTTCCAATCTATTTAACAATGTAGAAAAGCAACAGTTAATGTTTATGCATGCCTCCCTGAGTTCAGAAAACACTCTTTTCCCTTTAGTAACAAAGGTAGAAGATTCCATAATGTGACATATTTTTATAAGACATTTTATGCAGTAAATGATCAGGGAGGAGTGTATCTCATGACATAATATGGGAAGAATTTTGACAGAGTTCACTTGTGTTAAGTGCATGTTGTCTGTGATCAGCTTTCCACATTGAAATATACCACCATTTCCAGGTACATGTTTTTTGTTTGTTTGTGTGTTTGTTTTTAGAGGAAGGGTCATTCTCTGTCATCCAGTCTACAGGGCAGAGGTGTAACCATGGCTCAGTGCAGCCTTGAACTCCTGGGTTCAAGCAATCCTCCCACCTTAGCCTCCCAAGCAGCTAGGACTACAGGTGCATGCCCTCATTCCTGGCTAATTTTTATTTTTATTTTTTGTAGAGTTGGGGGTCTCACTATGTTGCCCAGACTGGTCTCAAGCTCCTGTCCTTAAGCATTCTTCCTACATTGGCCTCCCAAAGTGCTAGGATTGTAGGTGTGAGCTGCCACACCCAGCCTTGTCCTCATGGTTTTTTTTTTTTAGCACCGTTAAGCCAAACTCCTTTAGAGATGAGATCACTCTGTCACCTACAGGAGTATCAGAGGCAAGAAGATTGAAATCTGGCAGAGAGAGGCAGAACATATCTCCCTGGTTGGCTTTTCCAGAGTGTCTGCTGTCCAGAATTAGCCCCGGATGGCTTTTGAAGCACAGGTTCCAGCCATTTTCCTTATCTTTGGGTAGCCTCTCCCTGAATGCTTTTCCTACTGCCCTGATCTGTTACTCTCCCAGTGGCCTGAGTAACCTTCAAGCACAGCTCTGCCCTCTCCCATCTAGGGGGCACCATTGCCTGGAAATTGAGTCCTTGTCTGTCTTTTGGACTCATATGCCTTTATTTAACTACTTGAGTCCTGTTCTATGGCAAAGTCTCTGGTAGGCATTGGGGATACAATGAAAAAACATCAGTTGCTATCCTTAGAGTAGAGCATAAAAAAACTAAAAAGAAGCAATAAAATTAATTTTATTGATAATTTCTGCAATGTAAGATATCTGATATGGTATTTTATCATGAGTCACTAGCCACATTTGAAGCGCTCAGAGGACACTTGTGCTAGTAGCTACTGTAGTGGACAGAGCTGGTCCAGAGGCAGAGCTGGACAAGTAAAAAAGCAGTGCAGTGTATGTAGTGAGTCCTGTACTTTTGTTTTCCTAGTGAATTTGTGTTTGCGTAGGAGATTATTTTTTGCTACATCGTGAACTCCATGAAGGGATAGGCATTGTCCTATTTTCCTCACCCTTTTATCATTAATACTTGATGTTTAGCAGGTGTTTAGTCAATTTTATTATATGAAATTGCTAAGCACAGGGCATTATAGGAAAATCTAGGATGAGTACCTGCCTGCTCTGGAGTGGGAGAAGGGTGGCATCAGAGACATTCTCAAAAGGAGGAGACACGTCTGAATCAACTTGCAAAATCAGAGTATGTGTCTGGGGTAAAGAGGAGGCAGGGAGAATATTCGAAGGAGAGAGGAATGGGTACAAATGCTGGGAAGTAAAAGGGAAGACAACAAGTTGAGGGGGAGCCCCAGGTACTTCATTATGAGGAAAGCTCAGGAAAGTGGAGGAGAACATCAGAAGATGACATTGGAGAAGCAAGCGGTGCTCAGAGGATGTATTAGTCCATTCTTATATTGCTATCAAGAACTACCTAAGAATGGGTAATTTATAAGGAAAAGAGGGTTAATCGGCTCACACTTCTGCAGGTTGTACAGGCTTCTGCTTCTGGGAAGACCTCAGGAAACTTACAATCATGGCAGAAAGCAGAGGGGAAGCAGACGTGTCTTACATGACTGGAGCGGGAGGAAGAGAGTGAAGTGGGAGGTGCTACACACTTTTAAACAACCATATCTTGTGAGAACTCACCCATTATCATGAGAACAGCAAGGGGAAAGTCCACCCCCATGATCTGATCAGCTCCCACTAGGCCTTTCTTTGATGTGGGATTTGGGCAGGGACACAGATCCAAACCATTTATTCTGACCCTGGCCCCCGACAAATCTCATCTTCCTCTCACATTGCAAAACACACGTATCCCTTCTCAATAATTCCCCAGTCGTAACTCATTTAATCATCAACTCAAAAGTTCACAGTTCAAAGTTTCATCTGAAACAAGGTAAGTCCCTTGCCTATGAGCCTGTAAAATAAAAAACCAGTCAGTTACTTTCGAGATACGATGGGAATATGGGCATTGGGTAAATATTCCCTTTCTAAAAGGGAGAAATGGGCCAAAACAAAGGTGCTAATGGCCCCATGCAAGTCCGAAACCCAGCGAGAAAGTCATTGAATAATATCCTTTGATTCCATGTCTCATATCCAGGCAACACTGACAGAGAGGTGGGCCCCTAATACCTTGGGAAACTCTACCTGTCTTGCTCTGCAGGATTCAGCTCCCATGGCTGCTATCAAGGGCTGGTGTTGAGTGCCTGTGGCTTTTCCATGCTCACGGTGCAAGCTGTTGGTGGATCTACCAGTCTGGGGTCTGGAGAAAGGTGGCCCTTTTATCATAGCTCCACTAGGCAATGCCCCAGTGGGGACTGTGTGGGGGCTCCAACCCCACATTTCCCCTCTGCATTGCTCTTGTAGAGGCTCTCCAATGAGGGCTCTTCCCCTGCCGCAGACTTTTGCTGGACATCCTGGCATTTCCAGTTCTGTTGTCAACCATGCAATTTTCTCAGCTGATACTTCTGCTGAAACCGCAATCTTGTGAAATTTTCTTTCTTTCAAACAGTCTATTGTGACAGATGTTTCTTTTGACATTCACACTTGTTGGATGTTCCTTCTATCAAGCATTCAACATTGTCAGATGTCAAATCTTCTTTCTGTTGAACATGAAATCTTCTTGGATGTGAGTTCTGCCAAACATTCCATTGAGGCCTGTGTTTCTTTTCCAAAACATGTAAGCATGTCAGATGTTCTTTCTGCCAAACCTGCAATATTGTCAGATGTTTCTTCTTCCAAATCTGCCATCTTGACGTATGTTGCCTATGCCGAACATGCCATCTTGACAGATGTTTCCTATGCCAAACATGCACTCTTGTCAGATTTTCCTTCTGCCAAACATGTACCCTTGTCAGATGTTCTTTATCCATAATATGCAATATTCTTACATGGAACTTCTGCCAAACATTCCATTGCATCAGATTTTTTTTTTTTTTTTTTTGACCAAAATTCAAAACTCTGTGATGTCTCTTTGTCAAACTTTCAATCTCGCTGTGTGATTTTTGGATCAAACACCCAGCCTTGCAAGTGTTACTTTTGTAAGACATTGAATGTTGTCAGATGTTACTGCTGCCAAACATGCAAGCCTGTGAGAAGTTCTTTATGCTAAGCATGTAATCTTCATAAGCGTGAGTTCTACCAAACATTCATTGTGGCACATGTTTCTCTTGCCAAACATGCGAGTATGTCAGATGTTCCTTCTGCCAAATCTGCAGGCTGGTAAGTTTTCTTCTGCCAAACAATCAACCTTGACAGATGTTTCTCCTGCCACACATGCCATCTTGACAGATGTTTCTTCTGCCAAACTCACAACCTTGTCACATATTCCTTGTCCCAAACCTGCAACATTCTTAAATAGAACTTCTACCTAATAGTCAATTGGATTAGATGTTTTTCTTCTTTTTGGCCAAGTTTTCAAAATTTCAAAATTCTCTGATGTCCTTTTATCAAACTTTCAATCTTGTCACATGATCCTAGTGTCAAACACTCAGAATTGTCAGACAGTACAACATTTCATGTTGTCAGATGCTACTGGTGCCCAACGTGTAACCTTGTCAGATGTTCCTGCTACAAAACATGCATGCCTATCTGATGTTCTTTCTACTAAATAGGCCATCTTATTAAGTGTGAGTTCTACCAAACAGTCCATTGAGGCACATGTTTCTCTTGCCAAACATGCAAGTAAGTCAGATGTTCCAAACCTGTAAGCTGGTAAGATGTTTCTTCCACCAAACATTCAATCATGACAGATGATTCTTCTTCAGAGAAGACTGAGTGTTTGGCAGAAGATGTTCAGCTTGCAGTCTTGTGACATATTTCCTCTGCCAAACATGCAACTTTTTCAGATGTTTCTTTGGCATAACATTCAACCATGTCAGGTATTTATTGTACAAAATATACAGGCTTTGTAACATGTTCTCTCTGCCAAACGTGCAACATTGTCAGATTTTCCCTCTGCCAAACACACAATCTCCTCAAATTTTCTTCTGCCAAACTTCCAAGTTTTTCAAATGTTTTTTCTGCCAAACGTGCGGTCTTGTCAGAAGGTCCTTCTGCAAACGTGTAACTTTGTTGGATATTCCTTGTCCCTAACATGCAATATTCTTAAATAGAACTCCTGCCAAACATTCCATTGGATCAGATGTGTTAATTTTTTTCTGCCAAACATTCAAAATTGCCTGATGTCCCTGATTCAAACTTTCTTTTTTTCTATTTTTTTTTTTTTTTTTTGAGAGAGAATCTGGCTCTGTTGCCCAGGCTGGAGTGCAGTGGTGCGATCTTGGCTCACTGCAAGCTCTGCCTCCCGTCTTCATGCCATTTTCCTGCCTCCAGGCCATTTTCCTGCCTCGGCCTCCCGAGTAGCTGGGACTACAGGCGCCTGCCACCACGCCCAGCTAACTTTTTATATTTTTAGTAGAGATAGGGTTTCACTGTGTTAGCCATGATGGTCTCGATCTCCTGACCTTGTGATCTGCCCACCTCGGCCTCCCAAAGTGCTGGGATTACAGGCGTGAGCCACCGCGCCCGGCCTCAAACTTTCAATTTCTTCACCTGAGCTGTATGTCAAACATTCAGCCTTGTCAGATGTTACTTCTGATAAGCATACAACCTTGTCAGATGTTCTTTCTGCCAAACATGCAAGCATGTCAGGTGATCTTTCTATGGAATATTAAAACTTTTCAGCTGTTTTTTCTCTCAAACATTAAAATTTGTTAGATATAGTTACTGCAAAACACGCACTCTTGACAGATATTATTTTCTGCCAAACATGCACATTTGTCCGATGTTTTTTCTGCCAAACATGCCATTTTGTCAGGTGTTTCTTCTGCCAAACATGAAACCTTGTCAGATATTCCCTTTGCCAAAGATGCAATCTTCTCAGATGTGCCTTCTGCCAAACATACAAGGTTTTCAGTGGTTCCTTCTGCCAAACATGCAAGCTTTTCAGATGTTTCCTCTGTCAAACATTCAGTCTTGGCAGATATTTCTCTTACCAAACATAAAATCTTGTAAGATTTTTCTTGTGCCAAATGTTCAATTGAGTCAGAGATTCTCATGCTAAATTTTTAATCTCATCAGATGTTGCTTTTGCCAAAAATTCAATCTTGGCACGTAAGTCTTCTACCAGAAATTCAGCCTCCTCAGATATTTCTTCTGCAAAACATGCAGCCTTATCAAATATTTCTTTTCCCAAGCATGCAAGCTTGTCAGTTTGTTTTTTCTGCCAAACATGCAACATTGTCAGATGTTCCTTCTGCAATCCACGCAATTCTCCAGGTTCTTGCAGAAGCAACTCCAAGAGTAGCCCTCTCCAGCATCTCAAGTAAGGAACTCATTGTCTGCTGTATGGCAGAATAGAAACTCAATGTCTGCAGTCTTGCAGAAGACCTTAACCTCTCCAGCCTCTCAAAGGAAGAGATCGCCATCTCCAGCATCTCAGTGGAGCACCTTGCTGTGTGCAGCATCACAGAAGTGGACTAAGTTCATAGGGCCAGGACAGTGCACCTGCTCCCACTCTACTTTTATATTTTCTCCCCTCATCCTCACTCCTTCATAGTTCCCAAGCTGTGAATGTGGTGCTTCTCTCACAGCTGCCAGCTACTCCTGCAGTCCCCAGCCCCCAAAAAGCAGCTCTTTTTACCTCTTTCCATTGTCTGTTTCATTCAAGTGCTCCTATTGAGGACAAGGATCTGCTGCATCTTCCATAGTTTCCCCTGGATGGCAGTTTTGTGAAGCTTCCCAAGAGCCTGATCTAGGCTCTGCGACCAGGGATCTAGTAGACACAATTACTGAAGAAGTTCAGGGTCACCTGGCTCTTCTGGCTTTCCGCAGCACAGATGTTCTTTGTGACTTTGGCTACCAGCTGCAGACTCCCCAAATTCACCCTCCCCTTCACCACACTATCTCCAACCAAACATCAGCAATCAAAGCTGTCTGGCCAATGGCTCCAACAGAAACACTGATCATGTCCATCTGTTCAGAGAAGAGAGTCATCATGAAAACCCTCTCAGAGGAGGATCTTGTTGTTAAAGGAGACTCTCAGAAGAGAAACCTTGTTTCCAGCCTCTGACACTAGGACCTCACCACCTCCAGTCTCTTAGAGAAGAAATTTGCCATGTCAAGCCTCTCAGAAAAGTACATCAGGGTCCTCAGCCTCTCACAGGAGAAACTCACCATGTCCAGCCTCTCAGACTAAGACCTTGCTGTCTGTCTCCTGCCTCTCAGAGAAAGAAGTCATCACCAGCCTCTCAGAGGAGCACTTCGTGGATCTTCCGTCCTGGAGGTAAAATTCACCACCTCCAGACTCTTGGAGAACCTCATTGTCTCTGGCCTTTCAGGGAAGCAGCTCACTCTTTACAGTTTCCTAGAGGAAGACCTCAACCTCTACAGGCTCTCAGAGGAAGACTTTGCCATCTCTAGGACTTTGCCATCTCTAACCCCTCAGAAGAGGACTCCGCCATCTTTAGCCTCTCAACAAAAGACCCGGACATGTGCAGGATCTCAGAAGAGAACCAAAGACCTGGAGGCCAGGTGTTCTCCCCTGCCTCCACCCTATTTTTCCACATCCTTCCTTCACCACCACTCCCCCATAGACCCCAACTCTGGAAGAGGTGCTTCTCACGCATCTGCTCACTTCTTGAAGTCCCCAGTGCTCAGTACACAGTTCCTGTTATCTCTTATTATTTTCTGTTTCATTCCAGGGCTGTCTCTGGCACATACAATTCTCCTATACCCTCCATATTTTCTCCCAGATGACACCTTTGTGACTCTTCCAGAGATTATCACCACAGCTCTGGTACAAAGGGTCTTAGAAGACATGGTTACTGAAAAAGCTCAGAGGCACCTGGTCTTTTTGGTCCTCCATAGCAAATAACTTCTTTATGGCTGTGACTACTGGCTTCAGAGACACCACACTCGCCCTCAGCCTTCCCATCTCCCCCACCCTGTCAAGCACCAGCAGAAACCCAGTCTGGCCAAGACATTTGACAGGGACATTCACCATCTCCAGGATCTCAGAAAAGGACCTTGCAGTCTGAAGTAGAGGACTACGTGCTCGCAAACGAGACGTTCCCAATAAGTCCTGCTCTTGCAAATGAAGCAGGGCGTTCCTTCCCTGCAAACAGGGAGGACAAAGGAGCCAGCTGCTAACAGCAGACCCTGGGGGCTTGTTTATGTGTAAACATCCTGAAAATCCAGAAAGTCAGGGAAAGGTCAGAAAAACAACAATGTGTCTTGTGACTTGGCAACATTTCACAAACGACTTTATAATATAAAGCAGAGCACGCCATTCGAGGTGGCCGCCATGTTTGTCTTGTCTTGTGTTGTCTTGTGTGTTCATTCCTTTGTCTAGGAAACACGCGGACCCCAACATCTGGCACAGCGAGCAGGGTCCGTGGCTCCACGAGAGCAAGGAACTGGAGGGGGAACACCCTGGGCAGGTATACAAATGAAGGGGGACCCACGGGAAATTATGGGGAATTCCACCTCTCTGGCCTCTAAATATTTGCGGTTACTCCAGGGACCGTTGATGTCTATAGGAGTAGAAGTAAAAGAAAAGACTTTGAAGCGATTGTTTGCCCATGTTGAACAACATTGTTATTGGTTTCAATATCAAACCAAAGTGCAGTTAAATCAAAAGGAATGGTTACAAGTGGTTAAAGTCCTGCGTCGAGCTCATCAGCGAGGGCAAATGATACCTCTGACTTTGTGGACCTTGTGTAGTTCCATTACTCAGGCATTAGAGTTACTTGACACTTACTCAGAGCGTGGTGATACTGCCACAGGAGATGAGGCATCTGAAGCTTTAGAGAGGAATGATCCTAGAGAGGAACATATTTATGCCCCAATTGTTGAGGACAAGGAATTGAAAAAGAGCTAATGCCTCCTTCATCTGAAGGAAATTCTGATTTGCAGCATATTTTAGAGATGTTACAATAGTTGTTAAAATTGCAAGGTACCGCTGCTCCTGTTTCTCCTATCTCTCCGCCACGAGCCTTCCCTGTTACCTTCCCTTCTGCTCCTTTGGAAAAGGATTTCCCTTTGCCCCCACCTCCAACCTCTTTGCCTATGTCAGGTCAGGTTTTCTCTGTGCCTTTTCCTCCTGCAGGAGAAAAGAAGGAATCGAAGGAAAAGGATGATTTCGAGGAATTAGATATATTCCCAATAACACGGCTGCTTTCGGCCCCAATGCTCAGTTCCCAAATGGTGGCCAGAATGTGACTTTTACAGCCCTACAATTTAAATGTTTGAAAGAAATGAAAGCTGCAATTTCTAATTATGGACCTCAGTCACCGTTTGTTCTTGGCCTTCTCGATTCCTTCTCTTCAGAAAATATGATGATTCCTATTGACTAGGAAACGTTGGGACAGGCTGTCCTTGATCGTTTGCAATGGCTTCAATTAAAAAGTTGGTGGTAGGAGGAAGCAAGAGTACAAGCTAGAAAAAATGCTACCCAAAATCCCCCAGGACCTACTGAAGAGCGGCTTACGGGTTCAGGACAATACGCCGCTCTTAATGCTCAGGCAGACCTAGATGATATTGTTCTCACTCAGATTAAAGCCTTGTTTATAAAAGCGTGGACTAAGGGTGAAATAGCGGGTAAAACTTCTTTATCTTTTGTAAAGATCCTACAAGGAGCCACTGAGCCGTATCCAGATTTTGTAGCCTGTCTTCAAGGTGCTGTATTAAAGACTGTAGGTTCAGGCCCTGCTGCTAAAATTCTTTTTGATACTCTGGCTTTTGAGAGTGCTAATTCCGAGTGCCAAAAATTGCTGCATCCTCTAAAAGCTAGTGGAGCTGATTTAGATGAATACATTCGGACTTGTGCAGATGTTGGAGGAGCTATTTACAATGCTCAATTGTTTGCTGGGGCACTTTCTAAGGCTTTAAAAGGCAATTCTAAACAAGGTATATGCTATCAATATAGAAACACGGTCATTTTAAAAAGGAATGCCAAAAAAAATAGGCCTTTCTGCTCTAAAAGAAAAAAGTTACCATCTGATATGTGTAAACGATGAAGCAAGGGCGGACATTGGACCAATGAATGCCATTCAAAACCTGATAAAAGTGGGAATGTATTGTCACCCCTCTCGGGAAACGGGAGCCAGGGCCCGCAGGCTTGGGGGCCCAACAACTACAATGCAGGCCTACCCCAGTACCCAGTGAGCAGTGGCCTACAGCATCAAGGAATGACCTCGAGTCCTCCTCAAAGACATCTTACCCTACCCCAGTTTCTCAGCTTTATGCTGCCACTAAGCAGAGTGACGCTACTGACCTAGCTATTGTCCAACCTTATACTTTATCACCTAATGGAGGAATATATAAGTTGGCTACTGGAGTGTGTGGTCCTTTGCCAAAAGGACATATAGGACTTTTACTAGATCAAAGCAGCAGCGCTATGCGGCGGTTAATGGTGGTCCCAGGAATAACTGATCCTGATTTTACTGATGAAATCCTTATTATGGTACAAATCTCATAATTTATGCACCTAGAGGCAGGGGAACGTATTGCACAATTGCTTTTATTGCCTTTTTTTTTTTTCCTTTCCTATCTAGAGATGTGTCTCGTCAAGGAGGTTGCGGTAGTACTGGGAAAACTGTTTTCTGGGAAACTTTAGTTTCTGATCAAAAACCTTTATGTTTATTGCAAATTAATGGGATACTTTTTGAGGGGTTAGCTGACACAGGAGCGGATGTATCTATTATATGTTTGGCTCAATGGCCTGATCATTGGAAAAAGAAACAAGTGTCGGTTACTCTATCTGGCCTAGGTACTGCTTCTATAGTCTACCAAAGTGTCGAGCCCCTGAGCTGTGTAGGACCTGAAGGACAACAAGGAAAAGTGTTTTTTTTATATTGTTCTCATTAATATTAACCTTTGGGGCCGTGATCTTTTACAACAATTTGGTGCCTTTTTAAGCATTCTTCATATTTCTTCAGCTGCCAAAAATATGGTGTTCAAAATGGGCTACGATCCTTTAAACTCTTAGCCACTGTCCACAAGCCTCAAACTTTACAATTGAAGTGGAAAACTGCAACTCCTATTTGGGTGGAATAGTGGCCATTATCTAAAGAAAAACTTAAGGCTTTAAAGAATTTAGTTAAGGAACAATTGGCCGAGGGGCATATTGAACCAAGCATGGAATTCCCCTGTGTTTGTCTTGTCAAAAAAAAAAAAAAAGGAAAATGGCACTTATTAACTGATCTTAGAGCTGTAAATACTTGTATTCAACCTATGGGGACTTTATCCACTGTAGCCGAAGAAGAATTGTCATTTGTAGAAAATAGAATTAGTGAAGCTCACCTTGATTATATTGCACCCAATCTTCCACTTTCGTTATGTCTTTTTCATACTCCCCATTTGCCAACGGCCATTTTACACCAAGATAATAATATTCTGGAGTGGCTGTTTTTGGCTAATAAAGCCATTAAGAAAATTCACCCATATATTGATAAATTGGCTAAATTAATTATTAAAGGATGACATCGAGCTCGTCAGTTGCTTGGTGCTGACCCTATAAAAATTATTACCTGATTATCTAATCAATACATTAAATCTCTGTTGAAAACTCATGAGGGTTGGCAAGTGGCTTGCGCTGAGTATACTGGTTCTTTTTCTCAGCATTATCCTAGTAATAAATTATTTGCTTTTCTGCAACAATATTCTTTACTGCCATATAATCCTATCTCTTACACTCCAGTTAAAGGTCCCACCTTTTTTACTGATGCTTCAAGCAATGGAAAGGCTGGATACTGGACTTCAGACAATTCAATACTTTCTCACTATCCATTTGAATCAGTACAACAAGGAGAACTTTTTGCCATTCTTATGGTTCTACAATACTGGCCTCAAACCCCTTGTAATATAGTTAGTGATTCCCAATATGCTGTATATGTAACTAAATATATTTCTCAGACTTCTTTAACATTATTTCCTCAAACTCCTTTACAAAAATTATTTTCTTTATTATTTGTAACTCTTACTTCCCACACTAACCCCCTTTTTATCATTCATATTCGTTCTCATTCAGCTTTGCCAGAACCTTTATCTTTTGGCAATAGTCAGATTGATTCTTTACTTATTGGCAGTGTCCACCGGGCTCAGGATGAGCACCAACTACATCATACTAATAATTTAGGATTACAATGGTGATTTTCTATAACACGCCGTCAAGCCCGAGCTATTGTCAGAGCCTGCCCACCTTGTGCTCCTATTATTGCACCTTTTTTAAGTCCAGGTATTAATCCTCGAGGCATTCAAAAAAATCACATTTGGCAAATGGATGTAACTTATGTTCCTTCCTTTGGTCGTTTAAAATATGTTCATCATACTATTGATATGTGGCCACATTTCCAGTGGGCTATGCCATTACCCTCTGAAAAGGCTGACTCTGTTATTACTCATTTACTTACTCGCTTTGCAGTTATGGGAGTCCCTGCTGAATTAAAAACTGATAATGCCCCTGCTTATTGCCCTCGCAAATTGGCTGTCTTCCTCTCTTTATACCATATTCATCATTCCACTGGTATTCCATTTAACAGTCAAGGTCAAGCAATTATTGAAAGAGCCAATGCTACCTTAAAATTACAACTTTTAAAACCAAAAGGGGGAGATGGGCGAGATTCCCCAAAACATCAAATTCTGAAAGCCCTTTTAACTTTAAATTTTCTCAACCATTGGCGCCAATTACAGCAGTCTGCAGCGGTGAAACATTTTCAACAGCCTTTAGAAAAGCCACATAACAGTAATCTGTGGGTGTATTATCCTTCATTACAAGGGAAATATTTAAAAGGAAAAGTTTTACAATGGGGCCAAGGCTATGCTCTCGTCCGTACAGGTGCCGGAGACAAGTGGTTTCCATCTCGACGGTTGAAACAGTGCCATGGCGAAGAGGAGCCGATCCAAAGAGTTCCTGAAGGAATTCCAGGAGCTAAATCTGAGCGCTCAGAGAACATTCACCTTCGGAACTTGACGTGCGGAGCCCCCGACATGGGGACAACTGAAAAAGTTAACTCAAGAAGCTGAAGGGGTTGTTCAACAAGCTGGGCAGCCCAAAACCCCACTGACTTTATTCCTGGCTATGCTGGCTGTAGTAAATTGTCAGGTAACAGCTGGAGAATTTATATACTGGGCTTATATTCCTTTTCCACCCTTATATCAAGGTGTGGCCTGGGGAGACAGAGAAGTCCCAGTATTTACTAATGATACTGCTTGGATGCCATCGCCTTTTTTAAACCAGGATCCTGAATTAGACACTGGCACAGTAAATAGTTCATATCAATTTGGGGTTGAAGGGTTACCTATATGTCTTGGGGGTAGTCCACATTGTCTGCATCTTTCTCCTGATGCTTGGGCTGTTCGCTATAACCATAGTCATATCTCTGCCCTTAGTATGATTATTGTAGCTCAATGTTTTAAGTATAATCATACTGCAGTACTTAATGAAACTCTGCCAAGTACATTATCTTTATGCCCCATCCCCAATGTGTCCAGAGGTGTTTCCCAACTAGAGTGGACTAGATGTAGAGGTAGTGGGCCACGATTGTTGTTAGAAGTAAAAGGGAAGAGTCGTAAATGCCTTGTTACAGATTGGAGTGTACATGGAGATTTTCAGACTAAATTCAGCCATGTCAACCTGCATTGGCATAAAGGTAATCATAGCATTTCTGCAGATGGCAATGAAACTATTATTTGGCATGATGGTGGTCTATCACCCCCTATGCCACATTTGGCTAATACCTCACAAATACAAGGTCATATTTGGAAGTTGCTAGCTGCTAGTAAACCAATGTTCACTTTCACAGGAAACATGTCCTTAAATCTTACTAATATTGCTAACCTTTTCCATATAACTTTGCATCGAAATAGTTCTAGATATGTTATTGCATGTGTAAGAAAGCCTTACTTGTTGTTGACAGGAGTTTTTAAATGGGATAATAATACGGGGGTAGTTAACTGTACAAACAATTGTACATTCTTAAGTTGTATAAATGCTACTTGGTGGAATAATAATTGGAATGAGTCTCATTCCGATTTATATATACTAAGAGCCAGAAAAGAAACCTGGCTAACAGTAAACTTAACACGTACTTGGAGTGAATCTGCTGAGGTTACTCAAATTTACAAGGTTATGCAAGATCTTGTCCACCACAGTCGGAGGATGGTTGGAATCGTCGTGACTGCTGTGATAGGACTTGTAGCAATTTCTTCCACCGCCGCTGTTGCTGGATTAGCTCTACACCAGAGTATACAAAATGCAGAATTTGTGCAACAATGGCATGAACAATCACATTTGCTGTGGCAGCAGCAACGAGACATAGATGCTCATTTGACTGAACGAGTGCATAATCTGGAGCAAGTGGTTTCTTGGTTAGGAGATCAGCTAACAGTGTTGAATATCCGAGCTTTGTTGAAATGTGATTGGAATACTACCCAATTTTGTATTACTCCTGTTCCTTTTAACAGCACTGTACATAATTGGACTGAGATAAAGAGACTTTTAATTGGTCATAATAATCTTTCCCTAGAAATACAAGAATTAACACAAAACATTTCTGAAACATTTCACAATCAGTTACCGTTGCTGACTGGTGCAGATTTGATGACTGGTATTGCACAAAGTTTGACGTCTCTGAACCCTATGAGCCCTGTAAAAACTTTGCTGACCTCTGTTTCTAGCAATGTATTGATTGTTGTTCTTGCCTTGGTCATTTTCACAGTCTGCTGGAGACGGTACCAAAGGGCAAACACCAAATCCCAGTGAGCTCAACATGTAATGATGGTTTTAAAAGAAATTCCAACTTATAAATAAGGAAAGGGGAAATGTAAAGGACTATGTGCTCGCAAACGAGACGTTCCCAATAAGTCCTGCTCTTGCAAATGAAGCAAGGTGTTCCCGATAAGTCCTGCTCTTGCAAACGAAGCAGGGCATTCCTTCCCTGCAAACGGGGAGTACAAAGGAGCCAGCTGCTAACAGCAGACCCTGGGAGCTTGTTTATGTGTAAACATCTTGAAAATCCAGAAAGTCAGGGAAAGGTCAGAAAAACAACAATGTGTCTTGTGACTTGGCAACATTTCACAAACGACTGTATAATATAAAGCAGAGTGCGCCATTCAAGGCAGCCGCCATGTTTGTCTTGTCTTGTCTTGTCTTGTGTGTTCATTCCTTTGTTTAGGAAACATGTGGACCCCAACACAGAGAAGGACCTCACCATCTCCAGCCTCTCTGAGAAAGATCTAGCTATCTCTAGCCTTTCAGAAGGGAACCTCACCTTCTCTATACTCTTAGAAGGGAGACTCCCAGTTTGCAGCATCTCAGCAGAAAAACCTCCAGTCTCCAACCTTGTGGGGGAGGACCTCACAGTCCTGGGCTTCTCACCATGTCCAGTTTCTTTCTTTCTGCAAATATTAAACCTTCTCAGATGTTGTCTCTGAGGAGAAACTCACTGTTTCCAATTTTTCAAAGGAGGACTTCACCAGATTCTCACAAGTATGTTTTCTGGTTTTTTGTTTTGTTTTGTTTTCTTCATCTGTGAATATGACTTCATTGTCTTTTGCTTTTTGGAGGGGAAACTTCTTTTCTTCAGGCTTTTAAAGGATAATTTTTTTTTTCTTTCACATCTCAGGAGAGTCTCACTGCCTCCAGCCTCTCAGAGGAAGGCCTCACTTTCTCCTGCCTCTCAGATGAGAAACTTGCCATCTCCAGTTTCTTGTAAGAGGAACTCACAGTTATTAGTTTCTAAGAGAATGACCTCTTATCTCCAGTTGGTTAGAGAAGAAACTCACCCTTTACAGCCTCTCAGAAATAGACTTCATTATCCCCAGACTCTCAGCAATGAAACTTGCCATCTGCACTTTTTCAGAGCAGACGTTCATTATCTTCCACCTTTCACAGGACAATTCAAAATTTTTCAAATAATTTACGGGAAACATGTGACCTTGTCAGATACTTTTTGTGCTAAACATAGGAGCTTGTCAGATCTGTCTACTGCCAAACACGAAAGCCTGTCAGATTTTATTTCTGCCAAACGTGCAAGCTTGTCAGATGTTTCTTTGGCCAAACATGCAATTTTTGTCTAATTGTTTTTTTGTCTAATTTTTTGCCTAATTGTTTTTCTGACAAACATGAAAACTGGTCACATTTTCTACTGCCTAACATGCAATCCTGTCAGATGTTCTTCCTGCCAAACATGAAATCTCAGATGTTTCTTCTGTGTAACAGTGAAACTTGTCAGATGTTACTTATGCCAAACATGTAATCTTTTCTTCTGCCAGACCTGCAGCTTCATCAGATGTTACTTCTGCCAAACATGTAACATTATCAGATGTTCTTTCTGCCAAACACGCAATCTTTTCAGATATTTTTCTACCAAACGTATGCAATATTGTCACATGTTCATTCTGCTAAACCTGCAACCTTATCAGTAGCTCCTTCTGCCCAACATGTAAGCTTGTCAGAAATTCTTTCTGCAAACATCAAACCTTTTCAGATGTTGTCTCTGCCAAACATGCAGTCTTCTCAGATGTTTTGTTTTCTGTTAAACATGCAAGTTTGGAAGATGTATCATTTGCCAAATATTCAATCTTGACTTTCTCCTGCCAAACATGAAGACTTGTTAAAAGTTCCTTCTGCCAAACATGCAACCTTGTCAGATGCTCCTTTTGCAAAACGTTTAAACTTGTCACATGTTCTTTCTTCCTAACGTGCAGCCCTGTCAGATGTTCCCTCTGTCGAACGTGCAATCTTCTGAGATGTTCCAACTAACAAACATGCAGTTCTTCTGCTAAATATGCAGTCTTGTAAAAAAAAAATTCCTGCCAAATATTCAGTTGAATCACATCTTTCTCTTGCTAAATATTCAAACTTCTTACATATTCCTTTTGCCAAACATTCAACCTTGTCTGATGATTTCTGTCAAACATTCAGCCTTGTCAAATATTCTGCCAAACAGAAACCTTGTCAGATGTTTCTAATGCCAGAGTTGCAATCTTGTCAGATGTTCTTCCTGCTGAATGTGGAGCCTTTTCAGATGTTCCTTCTGCCAAACATACAAACTTGTCAAATGTTTCTTCTAACATTTTTTGTCAGATGACTTATGTCAAATATTCTATTGTTCAAGATGTCTATTTTGCAAGCTGTCAACCATACTATCTTTTAATATGTTTCTTTTCTGCCAGACCTGCAGTCTTCTTAAATGTTCCTTCTGCTAAACCTGAAATTTTCTAAAATGTTTCTTCTGCCACACATTCAATTGTGCCAAGTGTTTCTTTTGTCTAACGTTCTAATTTGTCAGATGTTTCTTCTGCCAAACATGCAACCTTTGTCAGATGTGGCTTTTTGCCAAACATTTCAAATTTCAGATGTATTTTCTGCCAAATGTTCAAACTTTTCAGATGCTTTTCCTTTTTAACATGCAGTCTAATCAGTTGTTTCTACTTCCAAACATGCGAGGTTGTCAGATGTTTCTTCTCCAAACATTCAACCGTTACAGATGTTTCTTCTGTCAGACATTCAATCTTGTTTGCTATTTCTGTTATAGTAGTTAGCTAGTCAGATGTGATCAGGACAGAAAATCTTTTTCATCCCCACCAAAAATGCCAGTTGTCCATGAGTTGATGGTCAGGTGGTTGTTAAACTGCCTGTATGAGATAATAATTGGTCACACCCAGGAAAAGCAGTCTTTCAATAGATAGAAACACCTACAGTTGTTGATCAGCAGTTTCCCAATAAGATCTCAAGAGTTGAGTGAATAGGCTAATGTACGCTAAGGGGCAAAATGGTGGAGTTTAAAACATTTATGACCTTTCTCTGGGAATATTCAACTGGTAAAAAAAAAAAAAAAAAAAAAAAAAAAAAAGTCAATAAAAAATGAAAAAACAGAATAAAGAAAGCTTAACTGAATGTGCATACAACTCCAGTAAACACACTGTACATGTGCTGATAGGCTACTATGCATGCAGACAGACTGGTCCAAGAAAAGAATCAGAAATGTAATGCAATTTCAGAAGCCTGCCAACCTATACAGCCCCAAGTAAAAGGTCAAATCATGAACCTGATATCTAAAGTCACATGTTTGGCCCTCTTTAAGTGTACTTTACTTCCTTTCTTTCTTGCTCTATTACTTTTTAATAAATTTTACTCCTGCTCTAAAACTTGCCTGGGTCTCTCACTCTGCCTAATGCCCCTCAGTTGAATTATTTCTTCTAAAGGGGCAAGAAATTGAGGCTTCTGCAGGCTTCTACTGATCCACAGCTGCTAAAATTCCTATTGCCAAACATTAGATCTTGTCAGCCTTTTTCTCGGCCAAATATTCGATCTTGTCAGATGTTTTCTTCTGCCAAATATTGAATTATTTTACATGTTTCTTTTGCAGGCTCTGCACATTTTCAGGTTTTCTCTCTGCCAACCATGCAGTCTTCTTGGATACTCTTTCTGCCCACTATGAAATCTGTTTAAATGTTTCTGTTGTCGACCATGCAATCTTCTCAGATGTTTCTTCTGCCAAATGTGCAGTCTTCTTAAATGTTCCCTCTGCCAACCATTCAATTGTCAGTTGTTTCTCCTGCCACATGTTAAATTTTATCAGATGTTTCTTTGCCCCAGCATTCAATCTTGTCAGATGTCTTTTAGACCAAACATCCAATCTTGTCAGCTGTTTTTCTTGCCAAACATTCAATCTTGTCCAATGTTTCTTCTAACCAATATTGAATCTTGTCCAGTGTTTCTTTGGTCAAATATTTAATCTTGTCAGATGTTTCTTCTACCAAACATTCAATCTGGGCCAATGTTTCTATTACAGTAGGTAGCTAGTCAGACATTAGTAGGGCAGAGAGGGCCTCTTCTCACTAGGAATGTCAGGCAACCATGAAGTGATGGTCAGGTCTCTCTAAAATAATCATTGGTCACCACCAGTAAAAGGCAGACTCCCAGTAAAGGGAAACATCTGAAGCTAGTGATCAGTGACTTCCTGATAAGATTTCAAGAGCTGGGCTAATGGGCTCATGCATGCACAGTAAGAGGCAAAATGGCAGAGTTTAACTGGTATATGACCATTCTCAGAAAAAATCCACCAGGTAAAAGTGGAATGCCTCGAGTTAGCGTGCGTATATCTCTAATAAAGACTCTGCACACGTGGCTCCTTCCAAGAGCTGACAGGCCACTGCACATGTGAGAGCCTCCTCTAAGGGAAGAATCAGAGAAGTAATGCATCCCCCAAAGTCTACCAACCTATAAAAACCCATGTCAAGGGTCAAACTGTGCACTTGGATCTCTCAGGTTGCATGCTTGGGCCTCTTCCAAGTGTACTTTGCTTCCTTTCATTCCCTCTTTAATACTTTTTAATAAACTTTCACTCCTGCTCTAAAACTTGTCAGTGTCTCTCACTCTGCTCTATGCTCCACAGTTGAATTCTTTCTTCTAATAAGGCAAGATTTTAGGTTAGGGCAGACCTTTTCCATCCACAGACACTGAAATTTCTACTTCCAAGCATTCAGTCTTTTCTAGTGTTTTCTCTGCAAAATATTTAATCCTATCACATGCTTTTTCTCCTAAGTCATCATTCTATTCAGATGTTTCTTTTGTAGGCCATGCTATTTTCCTAGGTCTTCCTTCTGTTAACCATGCAATCTTCTAAGATATATATATATACTCCTTCTGCCAAACAATGACACTTCTCAGATGTTTTTTTCTCTCAACCATTCAATATTGTCAGATGTTTCTTTTGTCAAAAAATTACTTTTGTCAAGTGTTCTTTCTGACAAACATTCAATCCTGTCAGGTTTCTTTTGCCAAACATACATTCATCTTAGATGTGAGTCCCTCTAGTGGAACACCAAACGTGGAGGTGATCTTAGGAACCCCTGACAAAATTGCATTATGTGAGATTTCTTTATTTAATTTGATGTGTTAAATGTGACTGCAATCAGAAGATTATTTCACATAATGCTTTTAAAATCCATTTTTCTTTATATTTGCCTCTCAGATTTCTGTCTTTCTGAGGGATGAATGAAACAATGATGTATAAAAAAGGGGAACATGCACAAATCCTATTTCAACCAGAAACAAATTTTCATGATGCACAATATGTTCTACAGTATAAATATTTCTATTAAAAAGATGAAGATTAAGTCAATATTTTACAACTCAGTAGGATTAATTTCCTTTTAATAATAATTGTGCATAAGAGCAGGCATGAGGGCACAGCACAGGGCTATAGTATCAACTACTTGGCTGGCTTACTTTGGGAAATGGCTTGACTTTAGGAGTTGAAGTCTATAGTGCCCTATGATCACACCTGTGAATTGCCACAACACTCCACCCTGGGCAACATAGCAAGATCCTGTCTCTTAAATAGTAAATACATACATACATATGTACATATGTACAGCAATAATTGTGCTTAATTTAGATAAGTGAGATAATTGTAGTAAAACATATATCCACTGAATAAAGTATAATAGTGTTTAATAATAGAAATTGTTTTGCTTTTAATTTTTTTATAACACTACAAACACAGTGAACCTGTTTAAGGCAGTTCTCAGAAAAGTCAGTCAAAAGAATTCCTTCCTCAATGTAAGATGATTTATCTGCTGTTCCCACTAAATTGTGGGTTTAACCATCAAAAATGAATCAAACTTTCAACTTATTTATAAATATGGTAATTGCATTTTACCTCATAACCTAGTTAAATCACAGATTACCAATTTCTGAAGAAATATAATACCAGAAAAAAACTTCATACTAAAACTATTTCAGATACAACAATTTGAGCCTGACCATTCAGAAGACACTCAAAATCTTGGCAGAGCATTATCAGTGACACTGTCACTACGGTATGCATATAAAGAGATTCAGTTTCAGGAACAAAGAGAATACAAGATATACTTTAGGATAGGGAGTCAATTATTTTAAAAGGAAATAATACAAATTTGTCATACATATCTTTAAAAATGTGTTCTAAGAGTACTTTCTTTAAGGATGAAATTCAAAAGGAAGCAGTAAAAGCAGAGATAACAGAATATAGCAAAATAAAGAGGAATTGCACTAACAAAAAGATGGGTACCAGCTTTTCTACAGATATCCCTAAAATTCCCAGAATACTGAAAACTAGTATTTAAAGCATATCTCCATATTTCCCTCTGTATCTCTCCATACGACATTATATTAGTTGTCTGCAATATATTATTATTAAAATGTCCACTTCTCCAAGCCGCTGGTTTATAAACTACTTCTGATTCAAATGTGAAACTCTCAAAACACAGTTGTATTGAGGGGGAGTATATGTGCATCTGACAGTAGCTTCTAGTTCTTGCTACCAGGTTTTTGTTTCAGAGTGACTGAGAGCATTTTTTTCTTTCAGGAAATACAAATGAAGTATTTCCACAAGAAGCAGCTAAGAAAGACAAGATCTTTCTTCACACCTGACCCTTAGGTTTTGACAATCCTGGAAAATGTTGACACATGTACTCATTAGTCTAGATAACATTCCCTGACCCTGTGTATGTAGCTGCAAAAAAGTTGGTTACTTTTGGCATCTTGGTAGATTCTTGAACACCAGAAGCATCAATCACATTAATAGTACACCCAAGAACTCTAAATTTTTTTTAAAAGGGTACCACCAGAGAGCTTTTAAAAGCTAAATCCAATTTACTTTTTGCTGTTAGTATCGATACTTCCTGCTTGAAATATTCATCTTTGTAAAAATTTTTTTGCAACATCACTCCCTCTGACTTTGCTCCTGCTTTTCTCTTGCCACTGTTCAGTCTCTTTTACCAACTCATTTTCCTCTGTATATTGTTAATATTCCCTGGGTTTTGTCAAGGGCTTTCTTCTATTTCTTCTACATATTCTGCATTATGGACAAGCTCATTAAGATCTATGGCTTTGTCTAATAATTATAATAAAACTATTCTAAGTCTGCAACTTCAACCATAGAGTTCTAGCTCCAGGTAGAAAAGCCTATTATCCAATTACCAACTGAAAATATCCTACATGAATGTTTCTTTGACCTCAACATATATGGAAATAAGTTAATCTATCTCATTATACCAATTATTATTCTTATATCTTAAGTTTAAAAAATTCAGCAAAAACAAATGAAAATAGAATAATGCCAAGAAAAAGTTCCACATGTTTAAATGTATAATCTGAGCTTCTAACTTACTTATTTAACCCCGGATGGGTCAAAAATTTTAATAGATTGATAGTAATGCACAAATCGGTGACACAAAACAAACAAACTATAGCATGAACTACTGCAAAAGTTTCCGTTGTTTCTCAACCTCTTTACATGGCTACCCTCCAACTATGCTCTCTATGAAGTGTCAGAAAACTACAGGCCAAAGGTCAAATGCAGCCTTCAATATAGCCTTGTATGTTAAGTTTTATTGGAGTACAATTATGCCTATTTGCTTACCACATTTTATGACATTTTTCACACTGCAGTGACAGAATTGAATAGATATGATAGAGACCAAATGGCCTAAAACGTTTCCTATTGAGCCTATATGGGAAAAGCTTGCCAATCCCTACTTTAAACAGTGACAAGAATGCCCTAATACTCAAATCTAATCTTGCGACTCCCCTGCTTAATGTTTTATTAGATTATTCTTAGCTAATCAAAGTAACTACATTTGCTTTCATATTGACTCGTTTAGGAATGAGCATGTTGTACCCTAAAATGTTACAGGAAGATCACTGCAAGCATCTGAGTTTACTCCCTATTTAAAAGAAACGTGAAGAAAGGCAACCCTTCCAGCCTTCACATACTGTCTTCAGAGAACATGATGATTGAAGTCATTGCTAATTAGCCAACCATGGACAAAACACTGCCAGTAGCACAGCTAAGCTATGATATCCTTGAACCACCAAAACAACTTTGGTTCCCATGGTTTTAGTCATTGTTATTATAGTTAGGTCAGCTAATATTCACAGCCAGAAGTATTCAGAGAATTTTTCCCTGGCCCACAGAATAAGATCTACTCATTTATATACTATTAAAAGGCTTTCTGAAGCTTGCCTTATGTAGGTATTCAGTCCACACCACTCCCATGCCACATTATTTCCACTAGCAAAGTGTAACTGCTCATAAACACTACAAAGATTAATCAAGCATACAACATTTTGCACTTGCTCTTCCTTCTGTCAAACATGAAATCATCTCAGATGTTTATTCTGCTTAACGTGCAAACTTATCAGATGTTTCTTCTGCCAAACATTCAATCTTGTCCGATGTTCCCATGACATTAGGTACCTAGTCAGATATGAGCAGGACAGAAAAACCCCGCTCCCACCTTCACCAGGAATATAAGAAAACCATGAGTTGAAGATGAGGTGGTTATTAAACTACCTTTCTAAAATAATAATTAGTTGCAGCTAGCTCAGGGAAAGGCAGTTTTCCAATAAATAGAAACATCTAAAATTGGTAATCAGCAGCTTCATAATAATATCTCAGGATTTGAGCTGGTGGGCTTAGATGTGTGCAGTAAGAGGCAACATGGTGATTTTAATTGATTTGTGA